>NC_090334.1:73168186-73476595 GCF_035084215.1 Heptranchias perlo
TAGCCACAGTATTTATGTGGCTGGTCCATTGAGTTTCTGGTCAATGGTGATCCCCAGGATGTTGGTGGTGGGGGACTTGGCGATGGTAATGCCAATGAATGTCAAGGGGTGGTGGTTACGATTTTGTCTTATTGGAGGTGGTCATTGCCTGGCACTTGTGTGTTGCTCAATATTACTTGCCACTCACCAGCCCAAACCTGGATGTTGTCCAGGTCTTGCTGTATGTGAGCATGGACTGCTTCATTATCTGAGGAATTAGGAATGGGGCCGAACACTGCAATCATCAGTGCACAGACTCCGGGACATATTTATATATTAACAATTTTAAAGAGTTGATCTTAGTGAACACGTAAGCATAAAGTCTACGCTGATAATTTAAAGGTGTTTGTGCTGAGAATTTGAATTAGCCAATAATTTGAATTAAGCACCATAAATACAGAGCAAATTGGGCATTTAGCACTAAAAAAAATAAATGATCAGATAATTTGAATAAACAACTTTTAGTGAAGAGTGGACTGTATTAGGTATTTTGTCGATTAGATGCAACCCAAATGAAAACTGAGCAAAATGACAAAAAAAGTGAAATAAGTAATAGCTGTTTAAATATAGCTACTGGTGAAAATTGAACCTTATATATGCTGAATAGAGTTTAGATGTGATATGATGTGATGCACAAAAGAGAACTTGCATTTATATTACACCTTTCACATTCTCAGGCTATCAAAAGTGCTTAGCAACCAACAAGTTACTTTTGAAGTGCAGTCACTGTTGTTATGTATTGCAATTTTTTTTGTTGGGGGGGGGGGGGGGGAGGGGGAAGGGCAGGGACAATTTGAAGTAGAATAGAGAGTGTGATGCTACTATACAGGCCACCATTTATGAGCATTGTAGCTCAATCTGATGTTCTGGAGGTCATAGTCAGGGTATCAACTTTAAATGCAACATACCTATTTATTTTCAATCCATTCATCTTTGCAAACAGTAGGCGGAGAACTCTCTCTTTCTGCTCCCAAGTTAAGTTGGAGATATTCACTTTTCCAACCCGAATGCTGAAAAAACAACCGTATAGTTTTATTTATGACAGTCGATATCATTGTTATTTTGCATTTTTTACTCACCTCCCGTTCACGCAACATGCTGTACTTCCCAGGCAGGAGAGCAAGCAGGTGACCCTATACCACACCTCAGTTTGGATAGGGTGGAAGGCTGAGCTGCTGATATTTGAATCTAGACCAGCATTCAACCAATTGAGCTACCTTGTCTTTTGTGGATACAAAATTGGCTAGGGGACAGAAAGCAGTTTTTCAGACTGGAGTGAAGTGTACAGTGGTGTTCCCCAGGGGTCGGTATTAGGACCACTGCTTTTTTTGATATATATTAATGGCCTGGACTTGGGTATAAAAGGTATAATTTCAAACTTTGCAGATGACATGAAACTCAGAAATGTAGTAAACAACGTGGAGGATAGAAACAGACTTCAGGAGGACATAGACGGACTGGTGAAATGGGCAGATGAAATTTAATGCAGAGAAGTGTGAAGTGATGCATTTGGTAGGAAGAATGTGGAGAGGCAATATAAACTAAATGGTACAATTTTAAAGGGGGTGCAGGAACAGAGAGAACTGCGGGAGCAAATACACAAATCTTTGAAGGTGGCAGGACAAGTTGAGAAGGCTGTTAAAAAGCAAATGGGATCCTGGGCTTTATTAATAGAGGCATTGAGTACAAAAGCAAGGAAGTTGTGCTAAACCTTTATAAAACACTGGTTAGGCCTCAGCTGGAGTATTGTGTTAAATTCTGGGCACCACACTTTAGGAAGGATGTCAAGGCCTTAGAGAGGGTGCAGAAGAGATTTACTAGAATGGTACCAGGGATGGGGGACTTCAGTTATGTGGAGAGACTAGAGAAGCTGGGGTTGTTCTCCTTAGAACAGAGAAGGTTAAGGGGAGATTAGATAGAGGTGTTCAAGATCACAAACAGTTTTGATAAAGTAAATAAGGAGAAACTGTTTCCAGTGGCAGAAGGGTCGGTAACCAGAGGATACAGATTTAAGGTGATTGGCAAAAGAGGCAGAGGTGACATGAGAAAAAATAAATGTACGCAGTGAGTTGTGATGATCTGGAATGCACTGCCTGAAAGGGTGGTGGAAGCAGATTCAATAATAACTTTCAAAAGGGAATTGGATAAATAGTTGAAGGGAAAAAATTTACAGGGCTATGAGGAAAGAGCAGGGGAATGGGGCTAAATGGATAGCTCTTCCAAAGAACCGGCACAGACACGATGGGCTGAATGGCCTCCTCCTGTGCTGAACCTACTATGATGTGCTGCCCTGTACCCAATTGAGAGCAGCTTGGAGCATCTCGCCCTGATTTTTTCTTTCCTTCTCCCTGTGAGAAAGCGCACAAGAGCTAAAATTCCATGAAGATTCTGCTGGTCTTGTGCTGTAACCCTGGTGGAAGATTGGTGGAACTCCCTGGAAAATGGCAGCAACCTGTTTGCGCCAGGTCTCAGAGTTCCCATGGTACCCAATAACGAATGGAGCATCCATCTGCCCCTTACTTAAGCACGCTCATTAGAAGGGGTGGGGCAGAAGGCAGGGACCACCCCAATCCTGGGTGTTCGCACACCCTCAGCCTTCAGGACACCCAGCGTAATATTGGGGACCAGTAGGCTGAAGGAGAAGAGGCGTACTGACACTCCATTGATGAGGAGGGCGAGTGCATACCAGAATCCCCGAAGATGAGGTTTAATTTTTTTAAAAGTAAGAACAGCCCCCTTACAAAGGGGGTGATGGGGGACTCAGATTCTGCTGTTGGGGGGGGGGGGGCCAAAGACCCACTTATCCTGACCCAGCAAACCCTGGCAGGGCTAGCAGCAACAGGTGAGTGCGTTCACCAAAACACGCATTTTCAGGCGCCTTGATATTTACCCAGCACATCTCCTGTCACTTAGTTTCAGAAGCATGTCATGTGAGAAATATCAGGCATCAGTCAATCTACTTCCTATTTCTCCATGGTTCAAATCAATGGTGAACTGTGCTACCAGTTTTAGGTTTGTACATATGCATGCTTATTAATACATTGTTGATAAAATCCAAGCTTCTTGATTGTTTGGCCAAAGTCATTCTTAATGTAGGTATATCAACTGGAGAATAGTCAGTTTTGTTCTTTTATGGGAACCTTTGCTGATTTTTCCCCTTCCATAGGACAGGACAATTGTAGTAGCCAGACTGTGATTAGCTAACTCAGCACGGGCGGAAATCAAACCTGGGGCCTTGTGGTCTTTTATGAATTAGTGGTACACCAGACAATGCCTTTTCCCACTAGGCCATTGGGGAAGCTTCGCTATAGTCAGCTTTAAGAGGCACAGCAAAGAAGATAATATTCTACCGTTACAAGTTTTATATCTGCCTCAGGTATTCTCTCGGTGCTGGTCACTCCCATAAGCGGTCTGAGCGTCTTACGTTCAGGAATGTGCCCATTCTGCTCAATATCTAATTTGTGCGCTGATGTAACTTAATATAACAAGAGGACCCCCTTGGGAATTAAACTAGCTATTGTGTCGCTCATATGTGCTTCTCCAATCTTTTCGAAGGCGGTATGAGAAACACTTGGTGAGACAAGAACAGACGTAAATCGTTAAACTGCTTTATTTCACCGAACATAAGCAAATACCATTTACCTTCACTTAATCTCACTTCTCTCCTCCAAAAATGGGAATAAAATAATCCATGCAACCTGTCACTTTTGTGAGCAGCTGCCACAACAACTTGCATTTACAGTGTCCCCGACACAGAACGTCTCGGAGCACTTTACAACGGGGCAGAGGGGCATACCAGGTGGATTCGAGAAGGGACTAGGGGAGAAGGTCCAAAGGCACGGTTGAAGAGATAAATTTTAAGGATTTTAAAGGAAGTGAGAGAGAGGTGGCAAGGTGGAATGCCATATTTGCTAAAAGATCAGCCTCCAGTGTTACACTGTAGGGAGTATTCATCTGGAGCCAGAGCAATCTGGAGTTGGAGGAGTGGAGGATATGGATAGAACACTTTCCTTCCTGTGCTAGAGAAACATCACATTTCTGAGTTTGGGAATTGCATATTTCCACTCCGTGGCAGCTTTATCACTGTCGGAAACAGGCAATTCAAAAGACTCAGGGCACAGCACAAAGCTAGGAAATCTGCACTCATAGTTAATACCACTGGTGTGGCGTCACACAAGTAAAATAAACTTAAAAACATTGACATACCACTTATCAGCTTTTTCCATATCTTGGTACACACAGTTTGTGCTATATTCATTTTTGTTAAAGGTCCTGATTTTGGGATAATCCTCCTTGCCTGCGTTTGCATTCAGCATTTTTTTCTGGTATGCGACTTGAGCCGCCTGCTTGTAGTGTGCCTGACTGCAGAGGATCTCTTGCCTCACTTCTTCTAGGGCTTGCAGGAAAAACATTTCCACATCAGTGCGCTGGTCCAGGATGTTTTTGGCCAGCTTCTTCACCCTGTTCATCTCTTTGTCTTTCATCTTGATCAATGCCCCCAGCCTAGCAATCTCTACCTGGCTGGTTGCCACTTTAATTTCAGCTTCTCGTTTGGTCTCCTCTTTTGCTACCTCAAACTCAGATGCCATGTGACCCAACGCTTTCTCCAGGTTCTCCACTTTCCCTTGAAGCACACAGATCTGTTCTCTCTGCTGCCTCGCATTCGACACCTTTTCCTTCACTAAAAGCTCATTAGTTTCCTAGAATGAGAAGCAAGCTGGTTTTAATGTCAATTGATTGTGAACCATATACTCTTACAAAAACATATACAAGCACCAGAAAGGGTGCAGAGAAGAGCAACAGTGCTGACTGCAAGAGTAAAGACAATAAACAGAGACAAGATTAGAGAATTTTAAGCTCTACAGTCTAGAAAGAAGGCAGTTGAGAGTGACTTTATCGAGGTAGATAAAATATTAAATGGTACAGCCAGACAGCAGGGCCAAGAGACATAACTTTAAATTAGCAAGAAATTGTTTTAAAACAGGTATTAGGAAAATTGTATTTTCACCAAGACTAATAAATGTATGGAACAGTCTTCCAGGGAGGGTAGTAGTAGCAAAAAAATTGGAATGTTCAAGATGATAAGCTGTAATGGGAAGTTCAGGGAATGATTGATGAGCTTGGATGGGTCCAAAGGCCTTTTCTCATCCTTAACGTTTCTTATGTTATTTCACCAATGTATAACCAGGTTATGCTAAACCTTTATAAATCACTGGTTAGGCCCCAGCCGGAGTATTGTGTCCAATCTGGGCACCACAATTTAGGAAGGATGTCAAGGCCTTAGAGAGGTTGCAGAGGAAATTTACTAGAATGGCACTAGGAATGCGGGACTTCAGTTACATAGAGAGACTGGGGACGCTGGGGGTTGTTCTCCTTAGAACAGAGAAGGTTAAGGGGAGATTCAATAGAAATGTTCAAAATCATGAAGGGTTTTGATAGAATAAATAAGGAGAAATTGCTTCCAGTGCAGAAGGGCAGGTAACCAGAGAACACAGATTTAAGGTAATTGGCAAAAGGACCAGCGGTGAAATGAGGAGAAATGTTTTTACGCAGCGAGTTGTTAGGATCTGGAATGCATTGCCTGAAAGGGCGGTGGAAGCAGGTTCAATAATAACTTTCAAAAGTGAACTGGATAAATACTTGAAGGGGGAAAATTTTGCAGGGCTATGGGGAAAGGGATAATTGGATAGCTCTTTCAGGCACGATGGGCCAAATGGCCACCATCTGTGTTGTATCATTCTATGATTCTATGAGGACAACTGCTTTATGGTGACTCCAGAAGCCTGGTCTTGTCCTCAACTGACATCCAGCAATGGTTACTGGATAGAGATCGGAGCGGCAACCCCGGCTGACTTTCTTTCCTGTCTAGTTTAGAGGTGCTGAAGCTAATTGCAGCACCCAGTGAAAAGCAGCACAGATCAGGGATCAAAACAAGGGCCTTCTTGTCTGTATGGCTTAGTTTCATAACAGGGCTTTTTCACTCATGCTAAGGACAATCAAATAACCACATTCCTAATAACGATTGATACTGACATTGAGTGACCAATGTGGAAAATTGTTCCACTCTCTAGCCCTGATATTTGTCACATTAACAAACATAAGAATTCAACAATAACAGAAGATCTTTAAAAATACCATTCCTAGATCAAACCACCAGGAGGCAGTTCAGTTAGGGATACCCTCTCCCCAAACCAGTTTCTCTTCAAGATGAAGACCTATGAAAAAATCCTATTCCTACCTCCAGACTGTGTATTTTGGCTGAGATTGAAATTAAGACCGAACTCAATCACCTAGTTTAGGTTTAGATCTCCAACCTTACAGCTATGGCCCCTTTCTCAATTATAAGGTTCCCATCAGGTTTGTTTACGGAGTTGCGTTTTACAAACAGCAGGATCATTGCTTGGTCTTCAATGTACGCAACACCTTTTTACTAGCGAGCTGTGTCTTTTTCTCTTCTAGAGCCTCGTTGCTTTTCCTCAGACGTTCTTCCTCTGCCTTGTAGAACTTCACCACCTCTTGTAGTCTTACATTTTCTTTAAAGACACAACGAGTCCTTTCATTAAGATTCCTGTGGGATAAGAGGGGAGCAGGACTTCAACAACTCTACTGAATACTTACAACGTCTCGGTTTGGCATGATTGTTATTATCGCAGGAAGAAAAGTATCTACATGCTTATCAGTGTCTTTCAGTGCCTTTAAAACTGCTGGTCATAGGCAATAGGCCCATCAAGTCTGTGCCAGTGACTTTCTGCACATGACCCACCTAGTCTAATCCTATTCTCCTGCTCGCTGCCCATACCCTTTCATATTCCTCTTTTTCAAGCAACCTTTTAAAAAAATTATGGACTCTGCTTCAACAATAGATTTGTGAAATATTTCTCTACATCTAGAGCTGGATTCAAGTAATATTTAGTTATTAATACCAATTAGGACCTCTATCAATACAATAGGTTCTTATACAGAGTCCCTGGTGTACCAGCAATTGTTGAGCCATCATGGACCAGATATTACAAGGTCTTGACCACATGGTGTGTTTGGTCAATGACATTCTGATCATTGGTAGTTCACAAGAGGAACACTAAAATTTTAGATCAGATTAGAGCATTATCAAATTTGTGGAAGCTAACAGTGTCAGTTTATGCAAGGGTTTGGAGGATTTGGTGGATGCTGAGAGTTTACACTCTACAAATGAAAAGGCATCCAGGCCTAAAAATGAATCTGAATTCAGATCTTTCCTGGTATAGGAGACTCCGTCTTGCCTCTCCACAACCCTACAGCACATAAACCGGAGTGAGCTCCTTTAAGCAGAAAACGTTTGGTTGCTTAAGAAAATGCAGTGAAGCAATTTCTGGATAGTGGAGCTTCAAGGTACTACAGCACAAGGAAATCACTGTATTTAGCTTGTGATGCTTCATCATATGCAGTGGACACAGTAATCTATTAAATGATGGAAAAAGCAGATGTGACCAGTTACCTTTGTTTCCAGGATGCCAACCAGCAGCAAACGAAAAATAGGCCCACATTGAAAAGGAGGTTCTGGTCATCATATTTGGGGTGAATAAGTTACAGATCACAAACCATATGTTGGGACCCAAGGTCCCTACCTTGAGGATACAACACTAGACATTAACTTTGTTGGCATAGAATTACAAAATTGAATGTCTTAGATAAGCTAACATGCAAAGGTTGATGCTCTCTCAAGGTTAGCAAGAAAGTATTTGGAACTTTCACAGAAGTACAATCACCTTCTATTTCCACTTATTCAAATAAAATGCCCATTTTGGCAAAGGATATACCTTGGAGGCACAAAGTTTCAGTAGTTGTCTGGGTATGAGACTATAGAGCAGAAATTCCAAGCTGTGCTGCTAGAGCAGAGTCTTGCTAGAATCAGAGCATCCGTGTTGCAGCCCTTTCTCCAACCTGCGTTCATGTCTACCAAGACTCTATGCCAGCAGCAAAGGCTGGCAATTTCTGACCTTATATATATCAAATGGTGGTATATTAAATGGGTAGTCAAACAATTTGGAAAAAGAGGACATTCATTCTTATTTTACCAGAAGCGAATGATCATCATCAGCAGAGAAGGATTGTGTGTGATGGGAGCTCAAGGTGGTGATATCACATATATCAAGAGCTAGGTTACCAAGGGATCAACATGAGGAACATCATGTCATGTGCCTCTTGAGGCACTGGCCAGAGGTTATCTCTGGTGGCCTGATCTTGATAAAGGCATTGAGGAAATTGTCCAAATAGATCTTGTCGAGAAGAATCAACAGTGTTTCTTAGTACTGATCTTAGTTTCTTAGTTTCTTAGTACTTAGTACAGATTCCTGGGATGGCAGGACTGACGTATGAGGAGAGATTGGGTTGACTAGGCCTATATTCACTAGAGTTTAGAAGAATGAGAGGTGATCTCATCGAAACATATAAAATTCTAACAGGACTAGACAGACTAGATGCAGGGAGGATGTTCCCGATGGCTGGGGAGTCCAGAACCAGGGGTCACAGTCTCAGGATACGGGGTATGCCATTTAGAACTGAGATGAGGAGAAATTTCTTCACTCAGAGGGTGGTGAACCTGTGGAATTCTCTACCACAGAAGGCAGTGGAGGCCAAATCATTAGATATATTCAAGAAGGAGATAGATATATTTCTTAATGCTAAAGGGATCAAGGGATATGGGGAAAAGGCAGGAACAGGGTACTGAGTTAGACGATCAGCCATGATCATTTTGAATGGCGGAGAAGGCCCAAAGGGCCGAATGGCCTACTCTTGCTCCTATGTTCTATGTTTCTATGTTACTAGTGAGTAGTCATTCAAAATGGTTAGAGGTTTTTTCCTGTCTTTTGACAAACCACCAGAATCCTTCAAAGTTTATTTCCAATATATGATATTTCAGAAGATGCGGTCTCTTTCATAACTGTGGAATTAGCTAAATTTATAAAACTGAATGAAGTTAAGTATATGATCTGATCTGATCTCAAGGAACTTGTGATACATCAATGAGTGTCAGTAATATACTGATAGGGTTAGATGAAGTAGAGTGGGAGGAGGCTCGTGGAGCATTAACACCAGCATTTGGGCCAAATGGCCTGTTCCTGTGCTGTAAATTCTATGTAATTCTGTATCATTTCTTTGTAAATATATCCTTGTTCTGTCATACCACTCTGTTTCAAATGGGAACGCAGAAAGGCCAGAACACACATTTAAACACACAGTCCCTAAAGACGTATTACATCTAGCCAGATGGAAACAGATTTGTGTTGGAAACATTCTTTAGTAAATTTTCGACTGATGTACAGACACCCTGCACACTGTAACGCGATGTTCGACCACTGGACTAGTTTTTAAAATGCCAACTAAACACCCACTTCAGCCTGACTTGGCCAGTGTGGTTGCAGCAGAACAAGACCAGCAGAAGGATCAGCATGACAAGTGATGAGGAGATTACAGACAGCTGCAAGAAAAATAGGGTGGTAATAGTAGGGGACTTTAACTTTCCCAACATTGACTGGGACAGCCATAGCATTAGGGGCTTGGATGGAGAGAAATTTGTTGAGTGTATTCAGGAGGAATTTCTCATTCAGTATGTGGATGGCCCGACTAGACAGGGGGCAAAACTTGACCTCCTCTTGGGAAATAAGGAAGGGCAGGTGACAGAAGTGTTAGTGAGGGATCACTTTGGGACCAGTGATCATAATTCCATTAGTTTTAAGATAGCTATGGAGAAGGATAGGTCTGGCCCAAAAGTGAAAATTCTAAATTGGGGAAAGGCCAATTTTGATGGTATTAGACAGGAACTTTCAGAAGTTGATTGGGAGAGTCTGTTGGCAGGCAAAGGGACGTCTGGTAAGTGGGAGGCTTTCAAAAGTGTGTTAACCAGGGTTCAGGGTAAGCACATTCCTTATAAAGTGAAGGGCAAGGCTGGTAGAAGTAGGGAACCTTGGATGACTCAGGAGATTGAGGCCCTAGTCAAAAAAAAGAAGGCATATGACATGCATAGGCAGCTGGGATCAAGTGGATCCCTTGAAGAGTATAGTGATTGCCGGAGTAGAGTTAAGAGAGAAATCAAGAGGGCAAAAAGGGGACATGAGATTGCTTTGGCAGATCAGGCAAAGGAGAATCCAAAGAGCTTCTACAAATACATAAAGGGCAAAAGAGTAACTAGGGAGAGAGTAGGGTCTCTTAAGGATCAACAAGGTCATCTATGTGCGGAACCACAAGAGATGGGTGAGATCCTAAATGAATATTTCGCATCGGTATTTACGGTTGAGAAAGGCATGGATGTTAGGGAACTTGGGGAAATAAATAGTGATGTCTTGAGGAGTGTACATATTACAGAGAGGGAGGTGCTGGAAGTCTTAACGCGCATCAAGGTAGATAAATCTCCGGGACCTGATGAAATGTATCCCAGGACGTTATGGGAGGTTAGGGAGGAAATTGCGGGTCCCCTAGCAGAGATATTTGAATCATCGACAGCTACAGGTGAGGTGCCTGAAGATTGGAGGGTAGCAAATGTTGTGCCTTTGTTTAAGAAGGGCGGCAGGGAAAAGCCTGGGAACTACAGACCAGTGAGCCTGACATCTGTAGTGGGTTAGTTGTTAGAGGGTATTCTGAGAGACAGGATCTACGGGCATTTGGAGAGGCAGGGACTGATTAGGAACAGTCAGCATGGTTTTGTGAGAGGAAAATCATGTCTCACGAATTTGATTGAGTTTTTTGAAGGGGTAACCAAGAAGATAGATGAGAGCTGTGCAGTAGACGTGGTCTACATGGACTTTAGCAAAGCCTTTGACAAGGTACTGCATGGTAGGTTGTTACATAAGGTTAAATCTCACGGGATCCACGGTGAGGTAGCCAATTGGATACAAAATTGGCTTGACGACAGAAGACAGAGGGTGGTTGTAGAGGGTTGTTTTTCAAACTGGAGGCCTGTGACCAGCGGTGTGCCTCAGGGATCGGTGCTGGGTCCGCTGTTATTTGTTATTTATATTAATGATTTGGATGAGAATTTAGGAGGCATGGTTAGTAAGTTTGCAGATGACACCAAGATTGGTTATCTAGGATTGCAACGGGATCTTGATAAATTGGGCCAGTGGGCCAATGAATGGCAGATGGAGTTTAATTTAGATAAATGTGAGGTGATGCATTTTGGTAGATCGAATCGGGCCAGGATCTACTCCGTTAATGGTAGGGCGTTGGGGAGAGTTATAGAACAAAGAGATCTAGGAGTACAGGTTCATAGCTCCTTGAAAGTGGAGTCACAGGTGGATAGGGTGGTGAAGAAGGCATTCAGCATGCTTGGTTTCATTGGTCAGAACATTGAATACAGGTGTTGGGATGTCTTGTTGAAGTTGTACAAGACATTAGTAAGGCCACACTTGGAATACTGTGTACAGTTCTGGTCACCCTATTATAGAAAGGATATTATTAAACTAGAAAGAGTGCAGAAAAGATTTACTAGGATGCTACCGGGACTTGATGGTTTGACTTATAGGGAGAGGTTGGATAGACTGAGACTTTTTTCCCTGGAGTGTAGGAGGTTTAGGGGTGATCTTATAGAAGTCTATAAAATAATGAGGGGCATAGATAAGGTAGATAGTCAAAATCTTTTCCCAAAGGTAGGGGAGTCTATAACGAGGGGGCATAGATTTAAGGTGAGAGGGGAGAGATACAAAAGGGTCCAGAGGGGCAATTTTTTCACTCAAAGGGTGGTGAGTGTCTGGAACGAGCTGCCAGAGGCAGTAGTAGAGGTGGGTACAATTTTGTCTTTTAAAAAGCATTTGGACAATTACATGTGTAAGATGGGTATAGAGGGATATGGGCTAAGTACAGGCAATTGGGACTAGCTTAGTGGTATAAACTGGGCGACATGGACACGTTGGGCCGAAGGGCCTGTTTCCATGTTGTAAACTTCTATGATTCTATGATTCTATCTTGTGATACATCAACGAGTGTGAGTGAAAGATTAGAAGAAAGAGAAGTGGTTTGGTGGTATTAAACTGGGATCTTTGACTCATTTGGTTCAGGTTGGAGAGAAAGTCCAGTATAAGTGAGGAGAAATTTTTTTATGCTGCGAGTTGTTATGATCTGGAATGCACTACCTGAAAGGGAGGTGGAAGCAGATTTAATAGTAACTTTCAAAAGGGAATTGGATAAATACTTGAAAGGGAAAAATCTGCTAGGCCATGGGCAAAGGGCAGGGGAATGGAACTAATTGAATAGCTCTTTCAAAGAGCCAGCACAGGTATATATATATGCAAGTGAATCACTTGATTTTATAAAAATGTTGACCATTTAGGATCTGGAAGATGCTCCTGATGAAATGAAAGAACTTTCCTGTTCAGACTGCTGCTTTGTCTGTTTATATTAATTAACCCATGTAGATATCATCACAGCACTACATGGGGATGATTGAGTATTATTGAATGGGTTACAAGTGGTCTGTCTCTGTTAGGTCAATGTGCCAGTACCAAGAATAAAATGCCTTTCTTTCCCGTCCCTGTAGAACAGCATTTCACAGGCCTGGCATGTTTTCCTGACATAATTATACTCTGTGTGCACGGTCCTTTATTTCTCAACATGCTGGATTGACAGTGTAGTCTTATTTACAGGGATTCTTTCAGGGAAATTTGTATCCATGCTGGACCAGGAATTAAAATGGTGAAACCACCTTATCAGTCGGTTCAGTGCTCCCTTTGTTTTCTCCCAAGTTTCAAAGAGCTCTCTTGTGCTCCCAGAATCCAAAATGGTGCCTTGAAATGCATGCGCTACTCTAATGAAGTTATGGGCCTTTTCGTCACATTTGCATCAACAACTTGCATTTATATTGTGTCTTTAATGTAGTAAAATGTCCCAAGGTGCTTCACAGGAGCATTATCAAACAAAATTTGACACCGAGTTACATAAGGACATATTAGGACATGTGACCAATAGCTTGGTCAAAGAGGTAGCTTTGATCAAAGGAGTATCTTAAAGGAGGAGAGAGAGGCAGAGTACATTGAACAGATTATACTTCGTCATTGCTTAGCAAAATACTATTACAACCTTTTATTGCTTACGCACTTTTCAAAGTGCAACTTCATCTATGTTTTTAGGAAGAAAATTTATCAAGATCTGGGAGCATTGTGGCCAAAAACTTACATAATAGCTTCAGTGTGAGCCTGCTCAGTCAGCTGAACTAGTTTCTGCTCTGCCTCCCTCTCCAGACGGACCTAAACGTAAAAAGGCAACAATAGTCACAAACACAGACATCTCATTTATGCTTAAAGCTTACCCTTAGTTGTTTTCTAACAATCAGTTATAAAGAACTGCGATCAAGTACTAACTGTTCTTCTTTGCTCTTTCAGTTGATTTTATTGCACGTAGAATTTTCTGCCATTTTTGGAGCAGAGTCCATTGGTTCTTTTTAAAAGGGAATTAGGTAGCTGTTTGAAAAAGAAGACTATGAAAGGGTATGGAGAGCAAGCAGGAGAGTGGGATTAGACTAGGTAGCTTATGTGGTGAAAATCACTGGCACAGATTTGCTGGGTCTGCTTCTGTGCTGTAACATTCTATGATTGTATGAATATTTTTCTTTAATTGCCAATAGAATCAACAAGGAATCTTGTTCGGGCAAACCACTTAAGACCAACAGTGTGAGGTCTCATCAATAGAGATACAGCCAGTATCTCGGTTATCAAAAACAGAAGATGCCAGAAATACACATTAGGTGTGTCAGCATCTGAAAAGAGAAAAGACAGATTAATGTTTCAGGTCAAGACCCTTTATCCGACCAGTCTGGTAAAGGGACCAAACCCTAAAATTCAACCTGTCTCAGCTCTGTCAGATGCTGACAGACCCGCTGTATATTTCCAGCATGTACTCATTTTGTTTCCATTTTCCAACATTTTTTGTAAATCTTTGGTGATCAGCTGGTTGTGTTATTTCATCGCCCTTGCTCTGTAAGACTCAGTAACTCATCCAAGTCAGTACTCATTGTTCAAAACTCAATTATTTAACAAAAGGGAATAGATAAGTTGCTAAAGTGTTATCTTTCTATTTAATTTTGAAACATTTTATATTCTCCTTGTTTCATGCTCTTCTTGCAGCAAGCACAGTTCCCAACCAAGAGCCCTATACTCCCAGGCTTCTACAAATGTCATTCTTGAGCTACCCATTAAGAGCGGTAAGGGGGCAGCCTAAGGTGACTCAACCGTTGATCTCCCACCTCCACGCCCCTCCCCTCTTCATCCCTGTCTGGAAGACCCCGGCCTTCGTTTGGCCCCAGCTGACAATGAGAAGTCACCATGCCGGGATACACGAGGGAGGAGAGAAAGGAACCAGTATGCATCCTATTGCTTCAGGAGCATAATTTGTCTCCAGTCACCCCGTACCTTACTGTTATATACTTTACTGAGTCCCATCAAGATATGTACGAGGCTGAAATTAAGTTGTTTCAGGCTAGCTTTTTTGGCTCCTATTCACATACTTTTTCTTCAAAAAACTTGCACTCCAATTGTCTCAGTGTTTCTTTGTGTTCTTTGTTTGCTGTGCTCATGGTGTCCTTTATCTAAGAAAACAAAAGAAAAGAAAACATCTGAGCAAATATTTTCTTTAATTCTCTGTCTCCCTTTTATCATCCCTGAAGGTCCCATCCCCGTACCAGACATCTTTTCCAGGTGACAGCAATGGCTACAACTTCACCTTGTTCCTTACAGGGAAATAACTGCTTACCACTCAGCACCTCTCCACAGCAGTGCATCTGAGACTGGGAAAGCTCCTTCTGTAGTGCATGTATATTCTGATGCCACCACCTGAAAATGTTCAGTTAGAAAGCAAAAGCAATGGCATATAGTACACCATAAATGAAACATTTTAAATGGCAACTGTGACTAGTTAGAAAAGCTTGAGTGAGAATTTTTAAAAACTCCCCAATAACTTTTCACGTACCAAAAGCTACAAACCATTTTCTTTCCTTACCCTGCTCTGGTCTGCATTTGGCAACTCATGCTAGGTACTGATCCATAGGCAGTCCTGACACTCCAGTACTTTGTCATTGTGGCCATTCTCCACATATTATGAAAGGAAAGTCCAATCTAGTCTTCAGCTGGTATCCACGCATAACAGCTACCAACACGGTATAACAATCAGGACAAGAAGCCCAGCCACATTTTCTCATCCCTAGCTTGGGACAGGGAAAAATAGGGCAAGAAATAGGGTGGATGCTCTCAGAGGATGGTGCATTCTAAAAAGGAGGGCTTGATTGCAAGATAGCTTCTGTCAGAGCAGCTTGTAATTGCTTTTTAAAAAAAAGATAGTACAGTCCAAGGGGTCACACTGGGCCATGATCCTCCACACATTGTGATCCCAAACTCAGCTGAAGTGAGGAAGAAATGAATAGAGTGCCAGATGCTTTCTCTTAGGGAAAATAAGATGAAGACTTATCCCCATGCCACTCTCACACATATTGACGCAGCTGATTCCAGTGCACCATTGAAGAATAGCTGAGAGCAACAATCACGACATCTTGCATTTTTAAAGCCCCTTTAACATAATAAAAAAAATGTCCCAAGTACTTTACAGAAGCAATAATTGATAATGTGCAGAAAGAGGAGAAAGGTTAGGGGAGGTGATCAAAGGCTTAGTCGTGGGGGTGGGTTTTTAGGAGGTTTTTGAAGGAGGGAGAGATTTAAGCAGAGAATGCCAGAGTGTGTAGGGCCAAGATGGCTGAAGGTCTGTGGCAGAAGGTGGAGTGTGGGGAATACTAAGGAGGCCAGAAGAGTGCATCCACCGGTAGATAGGGCTAGGAACATTTGCAGAGGTAGGGAGCGGTGAGGCAATGGAGAGACTTGTGGATGAGAAGGATTTTAAATTTGATCCGTTTGGGGAACAGGGGCAATAGGGCAGTAAGCTAAATGTGGGAAACAGTGCGAGTGGCAGAATTTTAGACAAGTTGCAGTTTATGAAAGGTGAACACAGAAAGCTGGTGAGAAGAGCATTGGAGTAATTAATACTGGCACTGACAAAGGTGTTGATAAGGTTTTCAGCAGCAGTGGGAGTGAGGCAACAACTGAGGCAGGGTTATGTTGCGGAGGAGGAGATGGATGCTCTTGATGGTGGTTAGGATGGGGTGTCTGAAGCTCGGCACAGGGTAAAACTGGACATCCTCAGGTATAGTCTGAGTGAGCAGTCACAGCGAGGGATGGAATCAGGAACTGGGTGTAGGTGGCTTCAGTTTGCTGATGTTAAATTGAAGAAAGTTCTTGCTCATCCATGACTTGATGTAGGGTGGAGTGAGCTTTTTTCTTGGTGGTAGCATTCCCCCTCCCCAAATCAGAAGGTGCGGGATTTGAACCACAGTCAAGATAGTCCCGGCAAGTGGAGACCAGAGCTCCGGCTCGGAATTCTGGGTTGACATCCATTCTGGGTTGACCCCCAATCATCATATAGGTTGCGGGAGCCCATCAAATCCTCCCCCCGTTTAGGACAAACCACCCTATCGGCTAGTATAGAGATTGTTACGGCCATGGAAAGAACATTTATGTCGCAGCCTGTCAGACTGTTATTCAGTCTGCGAATCCTTCCACTACATCGCACTCTTCTCCAAGAGAAGAATGTGAAGATGCGAAAACAACAACTTGATGTAAGATACACAGTTAGACTGCACAACGATGGTCATGGAATCAAGGGGTGGAGAGATGGAGCAAGATGTTGTCAACATACATGTGAAAAATGACCCTGCATCTACAGGTGATATTGCCAAAGGACAGCAGGTGGGCAAAGAAAAGAGGGGGCCAAAGATGAGATCTTTGGATGTACCTGAGGTGACTGTGCAGGGGTGGAAAATGCCGTTGCAAGAGGTATGCTTGATGCTTTGAGACTAGTAAGAGTGGGACCAAGAGAGGACAACGCCATAGAACTGGACCACGGAGGATGGTCACTGGAGGAAGATGGAGTCGTCAACCTGGTTGAATGCCTCAGAGAGGTGAAGGAAGACTAGGAGGGAGAGCTTACTTCAGTAGCTTAGCGTAGACATTCATAAAGGATGTTGTTGGTGACTGACCAGAGCAATCTGGGTTCTGTAGCTGACAGAAACTGGACTAAAAGGCTGCGCCTCTAGCCAAGCTGTTCCAGTACAGCTACAACACTGGCATCCACCCGACAATGTGGAAAATTACCCAGGTATGTCCTGTCCACAAAAAGCAGGACAAATCCAATCCGGCCAATTACCGCCCCATCAGTCTACTCTCAATCATCAGCAAAATGATGGAAGGTGTCGTCGACAGTGCTATCAAGCGGCACTTACTCACCAATAACCTGCTCACCGATGCTCAATTTGGGTTCCGCCAGGACCACTCGGCTCCAGACCTCATTACAGCCTTGGTCCAAACATGGACAAAAGAGCTGAATTCCAGAGGTGAGGTGAGAGTGACTGCCCTTGACATCAAGGCAGCATTTGACCGAGTGTGGCACCAAGGAGCCCTAGTAAAATTGAAGTCAATGGGAATCAGGGGGAAAACTCTCCAGTGGCTGGAGTCATACCTAGCACAAAGGAAGATGGTAGTGGTTGTTGGAGGCCAATCATCTCAGCCCCAGGGCATTGCTGCAGGAGTTCCTCAGGGCAGTGTCCTAGGCCCAACCATCTTCAGCTGCTTCATCAATGACCTTCCCTCCATCATAAGGTCAGAAATGGGGATGTTCGCTGATGACTGCACAGTGTTCAGTTCCATTCGCAACCCCTCAGATAATGAAGCAGTCCGAGCCTGCATGCAGCAAGACCTGGACAACATCCAGGCTTGGGCTCATAAGTGGCAAGTAACATTCGCGCCAGATAAGTGCCAGGCAATGACCATCTCCAACAAGAGAGAGTCTAAGCACCTCCCCTTGACATTCAACGGCATTACCATCGCCGAATCCCCCACCATCAACATCCTGGGGGTCACCATTAACCAGAAACTTAACTGGACCAGCCATATAAATACCGTGGCTACGAGAGCAGGTCAGAGGCTGGGTATTCTGCGGCGAGTGACTCACCGCCTGACTCCCCAAAGCCTTTCCACCATCTACAAGGCACAAGTCAGGAGTGTGATGGAATACTCTCCACTTGCCTGGATGAGTGCAGCTCCAACAACACTCAAGAAGCTCGACACCATCCAAGATAAAGCAGCCCGCTTGATTGGCACCCCATCCACCACCCTAAACATTCACTCCCTTCACCACCGGCGCACTGTGGCTGCAGTGTGCACCATCCACAGGATGCACTGCAGCAACTCGCCAAGGCTTCTTCGACAGCACCTCCCAAACCCGCGACCTCTACCACCTAGAAGGACAAGGGCAGCAGGCGCATGGGAACAACACCACCTGCACGTTCCCCTCCAAGTCACACACCATCCCGACTTGGAAATATATCGCCGTTCCTTCATTGTCGCTGGGTCAAAATTCTGGAACTCCCTTCCTAACAGCACTGTGGGAGAACCGTCACCAGACGGACTGCAGCGGTTCAAGAAGGCGGCTCACCACCACCTTCTCGAGGGCAATTAGGGATGGGCAATAAATGCCGGCCTTGCCAGCGACGCCCACATCCCGTGAATGAATAAAAAATGTTTTAAAAAGATGGCCATAGAGCTGGGTGTCCATGACACGTCCGAGGACCTTAGAGGAAAGGCAAGCTGGGAAAAAACCTGCTAGTCAGACAGGAGGGGTTGATAACAACAGTCTTGAAGGTGGAGGGATGGAGCCTGAGGAAAGGGAGCTATTGACGATATTTGCGAGCTGAGAGGTAGTTGTATAGGGAGCAGATCCCCTGGCCACCCTTTTATCCACGGATGATGGGTGGGAAGAGAGAATAGGAACAAATATTTTTTTTAAATGGAGTACTGCCATTGAATAAAAAGAATAAAAAATACTTGCATTAATAAAGCAACTTTCAAGTTGAAACTTCTCAAAACAATTCACATAATGAAATACTTCTTGCACTCCAATGACAATTGTTAATGGCTTGTGATCCACTTACAGTTCCCAACAGCAGAAGAATGCACAGGAGAGGGCAACAGTGTAAGATGGTACTGGTGCAATTATAATTTAGCCTATAATGTGATAATAATTAGCAGGGTGTCAGCAAAAGTCTAAATTATTTTATTTTTAGTGTTTTTATTTTAACATTGAATTATTAGTTTCAACTGAATGTCATCAACATAGGGGAGGCATCACTTTCGCATATAACTACTGATCTTGCTTACATCTGTACATACATAAATAAACAAAGAAATCTAAAATCGACTCACATCATCCAATTCGTTTTCCAGTAAAACTTGTTTCTTCCTAAACTCCTTGACCCTGTTCAATTCCCCTTGAATCAACTGTACTTCTTTTGTCTTTTGCAACACTTTGTTTCGCAGAAGTTCGTTCAGTTGAGCGTGGGATTCGGACTGTAGGAAGATGGAGAAGTGATAGCAGGCTCGGCTAACTGTGATTGCAGACCGCGTCTTCACTGTTAGTACACTGCACTCCTTTTAGGTGTAGGAGTTTTTATCCCCCATAATTATGGATGCAATTATATTCTAGGTATACACCTATAACAGCAGGGTGTCGCTAGTCGGATTAATCATGGTGGATTGATATTAGTGCAAGTCTACTAATAACAATCCAGCATATTAAAACTGTGCTTTTTAAGTTCATTAAATATGGAAAATCGCTCCTGCTAATCCACCACTAGGTTCAATGTGCTGCACATTCCCAGCCACCTGCAATCTGATTCCATTTCCTGGGCAGTATATAGCAGATTAAATGCGATATCCTCACTGTATCTTATAAAACAATAGACATTTACAGCACAGAAGGAGGCTATTCAGCCCATTATGTCTGTGCTAGCTCTTTGCTAGAGCAATCCAAAAACTAATCTCACTGAGCCGTGCTCTCCCTATGGGTCTATAATTTCTACTGCCTCAAATATTTTTCCAATTTTCCTTTAAAAGGTGCAATGGTAGCTGCCTCTACCATGCCCCGTGACAAAGCATTCCATGTTCGAAAAACCCTTTGAGCAAAGAAATTTCTCCAAACATACTGTGATTTGTGCTCTATCCCTCCGGTTATACATTGCAAAATGCAGTTAGCTTTTATTACTGCTGCCACACACACGGTGCTGTTGGTTTCGGTGAGATATCCACCAATACCCACCCCACAGGATCCCTCTCATAGAACCATAAAACTTAACTTCAGCCCATCATCTCTGCACTGGCTCTTTGCTAGAGTAATCCATTCCAATGTCTTGTTCCCTCCCTGTATCTTCCTTTGCTTTAAATATTTATCTACTCTTCCCTTAAAAGATCCAATCATCTCTGCCTCAATACTCCCTGTGACAAGGTGCTCCTTGCTATAACAACTCTGAGTAAAGAAGTTTCTCCTAACCAGTATCCTTGCTCTCTTAAGTGACAATTCTAAATAATGGCCTTTTGTCCTTAACTCCCCAACCAGAGAAAATAGTCTCTCCCTAATCAGTCTTTAAATTCCTTCACAATTTGAAAAACCTCTTATTATCTCTTCTTTGCCTTCTCTCCTCCAGTAGAAATAGTCCCAGTATCTCAAGTTTCTCCTCATAATTGTATTTTCTCATCCCTGGATCCAGAAACAGCATGGAGGAAGGAAAGAAAGAACCATCCATACTGATCACACGCCATCATATCAAAATTTACATCAGTTACATCACTCAGTGGTGGTCAGTGAAAATGTTCATTCCAGAATTCCTCTTGCTCCACATTATCAGATCATTTCCTACCTGGAACTGCCTTACCTAAAACAAAGAACTTCTGGATCCTATGATGGACCCGCTGTATTGGGAATAACTACATAATGTCAGACTTACTTAAAATCTACCATTAATGGAATAATGGTAATACACATAGCAGCTCACCTTTCAAAACACAATCAAATTTGCTACTTTTGCTTTAAGTATGCACTGCCATTGTCCCAAATTGGTATGCTAAAAGCAGCAAATTTCCATTACAGCACTTTTTTTGGCTTTTCTCAATAGTTTTTAAAAACTTTTTTGCTCTCGCACACAAACCTAGACAGGGGAGGGGGTGTGGGGTGCTGATCAATACTGCTGCCCCTGCTTTTGGCCAGTAGAAGATGCTCTAGGAGAGCAGTAGTCACCCCTTCTTCCAATTTTCCCACTTGATGTTGTCCTGATGACTGAAAAGATCATCAGCTTTGTCTGGTGGGTTAACTGAAGCCTTTGTGTCACCTGCTTTGAAATTGTCATTAGCGTTCTATGCCACCAAGCCTATCTGTCTAATCAGAATATCACAACTTCACTTTACAATGTGGGATTGATTGGAATACATCAATACAATTTTACATATATACTAAATGTTACAGTACCCTTTCTTTCGCTTCCACTACTATCAAGGAAAATTGGTTTCCTTGGACTTTTGCTGGTTATGAGCCCCATAAATACAACTGTAACTGGAAAAACTGCAGATGCTTACCATTTTCTTATTTTCCTCATTTGCTTGTTGCCTTTGGTCCAATAATTGCTGTTGCAGTTTGCTGATCTGTAAAACACAAACTCTTTCAAGCATATTGACATGAATCCACTTTTTTGGATGACTGGCAAATTTAGCTCACCTCCCAATTTTCCTTCCCTTCCTGCAGGCAAGTTCCTGGCAACCTCCCAAATTACATGGCTCAGAACTCATCATATTAATTATCCAACACATTTGCTATCGTGCCACCCAGATTACTTTAATTAATCAAAGTAAGAAAGACTACTTAGGAACAGGAGTAGGCCATTCATCCCCTCGAGCCTGCTCCATCATTCAATTGAATCATGGCTGATCGGTACCGCAACTCCATTTACACGTCTTTGCTCCATATCCCTTGATACCTTCACCTAGCAAAAATCTATCATTCCCAGTCTTGAAAGCTCCAACTGTTCTAGCATCCACAGCCTTTTGGGGAGAGTGTTCCATATTTCTACTACCTTTTGTGTGAAAAAGTGCATCCTGATTTCACTCCTGAATGGCCTAGCTCCAATTTTAATATTATGTCCCCTTGTTCTTGATTCCCCCATCAGAGTAAATAGTTTCTCTGTACCCATCCATATAAATCCTTTTACCATTTTAAACACCTCAATCAGATCACTGCTCAGTCTTTGATACTCAGGAATACAAGCCAAGTTTATGCTACCTGTCCTCATGATTCAACCCTCTAAACCCCGGTATCATTCTGGTGAAACTAAGCTGCACCACCTCCATGGCCAATATATCCTTCCTGAGATGCAGTGCCCAGAATTAAATGCAGTACTCCAGATGGGGGTCTAATCAAGGAGCTACAACCGAAGCATAACTTCCTCCCCTTTGTATTCCAGCCCCCTTGAGATAAAGGTCAGCATTCTATTAGCCTTTTTAATTGCTTTTAATGATTTGTGTAGTTAGACTCCCAAATCTCTTTGCTTCTCTACAGTTCCTAGTTTCTCACCATTTCGAAAATACTCCGATTTATCTTTCTTGGGTCCAAAGTGGATGACCTCGCACTTGCCCAAATTGAACTCCATTTGCCATAGTTTTGCCCACTGTCTTTAATCTGCCTTTGTCCCTTTACAACTTCCTGCTCCCATCTGCAGTACTTACTGTCCCTCCTAAATAAGTCTACTTGTGGCTCACATTACTGAACATTGGAGTCCCAGCCATTTACCTAGCTCTGTAGGTTCGCTCAGTCAAGCACTTTGAAACAGACCTGATAACCAGTGGGATGGAGTGTGGTACATTAGGGCAGCTTGAGCATCCCATCTCCCTGGGGTTCCTACTGATCTTCTGCCAAGGTTACGGCAGACGATTGGGAGGACCCCTCTGAAATGCAACCCCTCGGTTTCTATATGTCATCTAAACCAAGAGAATTTGTCACATTGAATATACTCTCAAACATATTTTCTCTTTACAACAAATACATAGAACTATTTTCCCCTTAGATTTTCTTGCTTGATTTAACCACTGGGAGTTTCTATCTAGCAAGTCCATCAACATTTTTTTTCTTACTACTGCCAACTTTATGCATCATCTTGGCTTGTGAGTTTGTGTCACGTTGAAAGTGCTTTTAAAAAAAAATAATATATAACTATGGCACTAGATCAAGGAAAGACCTTACAAGAAAATAGGATTTTACTGAAAACATTGATGTCTGTAATGACACAATTACTGGTTGATCATGTGATGTAGCACTTGATGCTCCTGTGGATTGGCCACTTAACATTAGAATGAAAGTTTACGCCTGCAGTTCCCCACAGAATAAATTCCTGATCTGGGCAATGCCATCAATGAAATGCTCCCAGCAAAGGCTTGGCATGTCCCCAGAGGGACAAATCCACAAGTGGCCCTCTCCAGGTTGCTCTCTCAGTGCCCAACGCAAGAGTAGCCTTATCACAGGCCTCAAAGTAGGTCCTTCAGTTGGCAAAATCGTCGTGTGTCATGGAAAGTGGTAACGGGGGCAGGGGGGGAGGGGGGAGGAGAAGATTAAATATATTTTAATCGATATTAAGTTTTAAAAATTCTCAAGAAAACATCCAAGATTATTACCAGTGCCTCTTTCTCCAAGTCCTGTTTCTTTAAATATGAGATCACTTCCATGGCGTCCCTCTCTACTTGAAACCGGTCGTTCATTAAGGTTTCATTGGTTCTGGCAAGCGTACGTGCTGTGTTACGATATTCCACTCGCGACCTCTCAACCACATTCAGTCTTGATTCCCATAAAGTAGCATTTGCCATTGCCTTCTCTATATCTGGTTCCATAGCAATTTTTGGATCAGACTTTTCATCCTTGTTTCCCTTTCTTAATAGATAAACAAACATTTTTGAAGAAGTACTTCTTAAAAGATAACTAACAGTTTGTTGAGTGAATCCCTACGTCCAGGAGCTCTTGCTCCCTTCTAGATCAGCTGGAAATTCACACAAGTGCACCCACCATGTCTGTCAATGTCTCACAATTCCCAGGAAACAGGGGTCAGAACGATAGGTAGGTGGGAATTCACTTGAGCATTTTGCACTGCGTGTTCAAGTGCAAAATATCAAAGTAGCAAGAATGCTGCCATATTGGAAATAATGGAGCTTTATGCCTTAAGTGAGAAACTGAGGCCTTTTTCTCGCTAATTTTCTTCCTTCCTCTGTGAAGAGACTCATACTGGGGCACGATCCCATGGGTGTCAACACTATGGTACCCCATCCAAGTTCACATTCTTCATTTGTGAGCCTATGTCACTGAATTTTGACAGGTTAGATTACCATTGTGGGTATTCTTGTTAAGCCCATGACCAACATCTATATAGACACTTTTCCTAGGGAGGAAAAGATTGAAGGTACAGTCTTCAGACTGTCTTTGGCCAACAATTATGATATATCTAAATTATTTTCCCCCCATTTTGCTCAAATTTTCTCCCCTTTGCTCCTGAAGGCAGCAACTCAAGTTGGAGCATGATTCGAGGGCCTTACATTATCTCATCCGAGTGCCCACAGCTACTGTTGGCTATGATATCATGAGTGAAGGACTGGAAGCAGCTCTCCAACCCTTAGCAAATATATGTGGCACAGGGAGAAAACCCTAGTGAGAGAAAAGGGCATAAAACAAATTCCTAAAAAGAAAGGAATTAAATGTTATCCTCATTACAATACATTAAATTAACACAATAAAAAAGGGCACCTGTCCATTAGGTTACAGAAAAATATAGCCAAAAGGTAGCACTGTGTCACCGCAATTTGCATCATGCCCCATTTGTTACTATGATGGAATCAGATGTCAATGATGCAGTGAGCCAACAGAAGATGCTCAGATGCTCGACATAGGATCAGTGCAAGAATAACGTGGCCATACAGTGTAACTTAAACTGGTAGGCACTCTTCTAAATAACACGGCCTTCCTTGTATTATACACTTGTTGCCATGTTTCCACACAATTCTTGTAACAATGAAAATACAAATTAATCTTCCTTAGTCTTTAGTATAAATATGTAGAAATAACAATATTATTTTTCTCGACAGAATGTCTCTGACAAAGGGCCATGCCCCAAATATCAACCTGCCTTTTCTCTTTACAGATGCTGACCAACGTGCCACTTATTTCCAGCATCTTCTGTATTTGTTTCAATACTGTATTTGCGGGGGGGGGGGGGGGGTCTGTTTATTTATACTTCATCACGAAGCCTTTGCCTCTAACGTCCTGCAAAAGCACTCCTTTTGATAATGGACCAGTGGCTCTTCATGTCATACTTTGAGTGCAGAGAATAAAAGCAAAGGTGGTACATAAAGTAGGAAAGGAAAAAAAACCTGTTGAGATTTAAAACTGTACAAGTTAATAAAAATGAAGGCAGATTACCCCTTTCCTTTCTTCGGCATGGCGACGTGCAGTAAGATTCAGGGTTGCTACGCTGTGAGTATTTCTGCTGTGTGGAGTCTCCAGTCCCTCACACTGGGGCCTGTGTACAAAACCCTTAGCCCGTTACCCCAGGAAACGGGCTACACAAGGTTTCGGTGATGTAGAACGCAAGAGACGATTACGTCTAAACCGGTGAGGTAATCCCCAGAGCTTCCAGATGCAATTTTACCCTTTTGTTCCCGATTAGTTGACGCAGCAATTTAATGATTTTTTTTCTCTCTCTTTTTGACTGAATTGAGTTTCCAAATATGGTCATAGTTCCTTCATGTAAATAATGGAAGGAACCTCAATTTGACAAATAATTCTCGTAGTCCTTTTTTTTTTGTTTCTGGTTATGCATTAAAAATTATTGATTGATTGATTGAGCGAATGAATAATGATTCTAGGTGCATCGATGGATGGCAATGACGGGCGAAGCGTCCGTTACCATAGAAACGCGGATCGCCCAGGCTCGGTGACGTGAGCGTCAAATCGCGTGACGTTTGCTCAAGCCACGCGTGACGTAGTCGCTTTAAGCTGGCGGAGGCGGAGGAGGCGGAGGCATAGCCGGCACCTCCGCCGCAGTGGAAGATGAGAGGAACAGTAAGAAGCGGTGAGTGTCATCTGGTCGCCTTAAGGGAGTTTGTTACTGATCTGTTCTACTCCTCTTGGTGTTTAGTTCCGTTGTAAGGTGGGGGGAAGTGAGTGAGTGAGTGGCGGTTGGCGTTGAGGGAGGTGAGGGAGGTGAGGTTGGTGAGAGCTGCCACCCCAGTTGCCACCAGAGTTGGACACCGGCTGCGCAGTGACTGGAGTGGAAGTTTCTGCCTGGGGCGAAGGTCTCTGCCTCTCGCAGGCAACAAGTGTCAGTTAGGGGCTGTGCCAGACTATTACAAACAAATCCACAGTAAGACTGTGCGATCTAGAGAGATCAGGCTGCTTGCTGCACCTTGAGATTTGCTTTCTCTTGTCACTTTCCCCATTAATCACTTATTTTAGTGTAAAAGTTTTTAAACTTTTAATTGTGATCTATTTCACTCTTCAACTCAAATGTGCCTGCGTTTGTTTAAATGTGTTTGCTGATCTCACCCCCTGCAACACCCTGGCGGCTCTGATTAACTTTTTTTTGTTGAGAAGAGGAATAAACAAAAACCTATGTACTAGCTGGTAATTAGAGGGCATACATTTAAAATTGTCACCAAAAGGAGGAAAAGAGAAGTTAAGATGATTATTTTTTAAACTATGCAGAAGGTTGTTGAGGTATGGTATGTCCTACCAGAAACAGTGATAGAAGCAGAGCCCATAATGGTCTTTAAAAGGGAAATATGTATATAGTGTGTATGTTTGGGGAAAGGACAGAGGAATGGCACTAAGTTGATAGATCTTTCAAAGAGCTGGCATTTGTACTGGACTGCTCCAGTGGTATGTGGAAGATATGTTTTCATTGGCAGAATAAGGCCCTAATGGTAGTTCCTCGCTCAGAGACACCAGGTGTCTCATAAGTCAGTTAAAATATGAAGGCAAGAACATTTTGTTCCTGTTGAAGTATTTAAGGGAATTTCTCTTTCTCCACCCCCCCCCCCCCCCTGCCCCTGGAGAGGCATTATTACTATATTTGGAAGTGATGTATCATAATAGGTACAGTATAGGAGGAGGCCATTTGTCCCATTGTGCTTGTGCTGGCTCTTTGAAAGAGCTATCCAATTAATCCCATTCCCCTGCTCTTTTCCCATAGCCTTGTAAAATTTTTTCCCTTCAAGTATTTATCCAATTCCCTTTTGAAAGTTACTATTGGAAATAAAGCAAGCTATGCTGAGAATCTGATTTGAACTGTGATTGTTGTGACCACAATGTAGAGTACAAACCAGTATACTATCACGGTGCCACACATCAAACTGTGCCATTTTTATCTTGATTTTTCATGATACATTGATGTTTCCTGAAATTATTTGAAAAATATCCTTGTGTAATGCATTTACCAACAGTGCCTCAAAGCTTTCCTCATCATTCAATGATGGTGACTTGTGCTGGTAGCCCTCCAGTAACTTGCTGTGTGGTACTTTCATCCAGATGGTGAATGTTGGCCAACTAGTTGATTGTAGGGGCACCATGGCTTTGCCTGATCCTGTCCTCCTTTTGATGTTCTTGGTTTTTTTTCAACCGAGATCACTTGATAAACATTGACAGGAGCCCTGCCTTATTTAGGCTGATCCCTAATCTCGGCAACCGTCTAGACTAAAATCAGATAACTCAGCACAGACCACGAATCAAACTTGGGATCTTCTTGGAATATATGAATCAGTCCTACAGCACACAACATTTACCCACTGAAGCATTGGGTGAGTTCTAATAATGTATCTTTGATGTTACGTTTGTCTTCCTTCATTTGTCTTATTAGTATGTATTTTTAACTCTCACAACTATCAGTGAATCCCTTCCACCAGTTGAACTGCCCTTTTTCCCCCTCCCCATGTCTGCAGGTAAGCTTGAGTGAGAAACATGATTTTGACCATATATGGTCAATCACTCACCTAACTGTATTCTCTAACCATCGTCCATGTGCTGTAAAGCAGGGAATGTTGGGGAAACAGAAGGCCAGGGTTCAGTATTAGATTAGAGATGTAAATTTGGTTAATGCAAATTTTCCCTAGGTGTTAAATGTGTAGAATGGGAAGGTGCTTAATGAGCCTAGTGGCCTTCTCTCACTTTGTTTCTTATTTTCTTTAAACTAAAGTTGCTCTGCAAATAAATTATGCAATTTACTTCTTGCCACTTAAAATATCATCTCATGCCATCTTCATCCAGAAGTGCTGAGTGGATGATCCATCTTGGCCTCCTCCCGATATCCCCACCATCACAGAAGCCAATTTAGAGTAGGGTACGGTAGCATAGTGGTTATGTTACTGGACGAGTAATCCACAGGCCCGGACTAATAATCCGGAGTCATGAGTTCAAATCCTGCCACGGCAGCTGGGGAATTTAAATTCAATTAATTAAATTCAATTACTTAAATAAAACCTAGAATAAAAATACTAATATCAGTAATGGTGGCCATGAAACTACCGGATTGTCGTAAAAACACATCTGGTTCACTAATGCCCTTTAGGGAAGGAAACCTGCCGTCCTTACCCAGTATGGCCTATATGTGACTCCAGACCCACAGCAATGTGGTTGATTCTTAATTGCCCTCTGAAATGGCCTAGCAAGCCATTCAGTTGTACAATCTCGCTTTAAAAAAGTCACAATAAGATTAAAAACAGACGGACCACTAGGCACTGGACACGACAAAGGCAAACCAAGCCCAGTCGATCCTGCAAAGTCCTCCTCACTAACATCTGGGGACTTGTGCAAAAATTGGGAGAGCTGTCCCACAGACTTGTCAAGCAACAGCCTGACATAGCCATACTCACAGAATCATACCTTTCAGCCAACGTCCCAGACTCTTCCATCACCATCCCTGGGTATGTCCTGTCCCACCGGCAGGACAGACCCACCAGAGGTCAAACATGGGCAAGGAAACCTCTTGCTGATTACCACCTACCACCCTCCCTCAGCTGATGAATCAGTCCTCTTCCATGTTAAACACCACTTGGAGGAAGCATTGAGGATAGCAAGGGCACAGAATGTTCTCTGGGTGGGGGACTTCAATGTCCATCGCCAAGAGTGGCTCGGTAGCACCACTACTGACCAAGCTGGTCGAGTCCTGAAGGACATAGCTGCCAGGCTGGGCCTGCGGCAGGTGGTGAGCAAACCAACATGAGGGAAAAACTTACTTGACCTCGTCCTCACCAATCTACCTGTTGCAAATGCATCTGTCCATGACAGTATTGGTAGGAGTGACCACCGCACAGTCTTCGTGGAGACGAAGTCCCATCTTCGCACTGAGGACACCATCCAATGTGTTGTATGGCACTACCACTGTGCTAAATGGGATAGATTCAGAACAGATCTAGCAGCTCAAAACTGGGCATCCATGAGGCGCTGTGGGCGACCAGCAGCAGCAGAATTGTATTCCAGCACAATCTGTAACCTCATGGCCTGGCATATTCCTCACTCTACCATTACCAACAAGCCAGAGGAATCAACCCTGGCTCATTTCCTCAATGAGGAGTGTAGAAGAGCATGCCAGGAGCAGCAGCAGCAGGTGTACCTAAAAATGAGGTGCCAACCTGGTGAAGCTACAACTCAGGACTACATGCATGCTAAACAATGGAAGCAACATGCTATAGACAGAGCTAAGCAATTCCACAACCAACGGATCAGATCAAAGCTCTGCAGTCCTGCCACATCCAGTCGTGAATGGTGGTGGACAATTAAACAACTAACAGGAGGAGGAGGCTCTGTAAACATCCCCATCCTCCATGATGGCGGAGTCCAGCACGTGAGTGCAAAAGACAAGGCTGAAGCGTTTGCAACCATCTTCAGCCAGAAGTGCCGAGTGGATGATCCATCTCAGCCTCCTCCCAATATCCCCACCATCACAGAAGCCAGTCTTCAGCCAATTCGATTCACTCCACGTGATATCAAGAAATGGCTGAGTGCACTGGATACAGGAAAGGCTATGGGCCCCGACAACATCCCGGCTGTAGTGCTGAAGACTTGCGCTCCAGAACTAGCCGCACCTCTAGCCCAGCTGTTCCAGTACAGCTACAACACTGGCATCTACCCGACAATGTGGAAAATTGCCCAGGTATGTCCTGTCCACAAAAAGCAGGACAAATCCAAACTCACCACCTCCCCTTGACATTCAACGGCATTACCCTCGCTGAATCCCCCACAATCATCATCCTGGGGGGTCACCATTGACCAGAAACTTAACTGGACCAGCCATATAAATACTGTGGCTACAAGAGCAGGTCAGAGGCTGGGTATTCTGCGACGAGTGACTCACTGCCTGACTCCCCAAAGCCTTTCTACCATCTACAAGGCACAAGTCAGGAGTGTGATGGAATACTCTCCACTTGCTTGGATGAGTGCAGCTCCAATAACACTCAAGAAGCTCAACACCATCCAGGACAAAGCAGCCCGCTTGATTGGCACCCCATCCATCACCCTAAACATTCACTCCCTTCACTACCAGCGCACTGTGGCTGCAGTGTGTACCATCCACAGGATGCACTGCAGCAACTCCCCAAGGCTTCAACAGCATCTCCCAAACCTGTGACCTCTACCACCTAGAAGGACAAGGGCAGCAGGCACATGGGAACAACACCACCTGCACGTTCCCCTCCAAGTCACACACCATCCCGACTTGGAAATATATCGCCGTTCCTTCATTGTCGCTGCGTCAAAATCCTGGAACTCCCTTCCTAACAGCACTGTGGGAGAACCTTCACCACACGGACTGCAGTGGTTCAAGGCAGAGGCTCACCACCACCTTCTCAAGGGCAATTAGGGATGGGCAATAAATGCTGGCCTTGCCAGCGATGCCCACATCCCATGAACAAATTTTTTTTTTTTAAAGTTGGCCATCATATCCCCTGGCTAGGAAGGGGAAAACTCGGGCATAGTTTCTGCTCCTGGTTGCTATCTAGTGAAATCGGTTGGAAGTAATGGCAGAATCAGGGTTACCAGCTGTGCACCTCACGGTTGCATAGACCAGCAACCATCATTGTTCAGACTTGCCCTTTGAAAGTATTGGAGACATGCTGCCATCCATTGAACTGTATCTCCGAATGAGCCAGTGCCTTCACGAGGGAGGAGTGGGAATATAGAAACAGGAGTAGGCCGTTCTGCCCCTCAAGCCTGTTCTGCCATTCGATGAGATCATGGCTGATCTGTATCCTAACTCCATCCACCTGCCTTGGCTCCATATCCCTTCATACCCTTGGCTAGCAAAAATCTATCGATCTCAGATTTAAAATGTATTAATTGATAGAAACATAGGAAGGGGGAGAGCAGCATTTCTGGCCAGAGACTGAGTGGATATTTGTGTCGCATTTCCTCAACGTTAACCTACTTCAAATTGCATTTTTTTTGGACTACTATAGTTTTTGGCCCTCTACCTATTTATAAAAACATTGATATTATTGGAGAAGGATCAAAGAACAGCAAAAATGATTGTGGATTTTAAAACTCCAAAGATATGAAGAGAGGCGTGTAGAATTACATGGTTTTTATACACGAGAGAGAGAGGGGGGAGAAAAGACTAAGAAAGGACATAATTTGAGTTGTGAACATGCTGAGCCACTGAGACCAAAGGTAAATTGTTTTCTGTTGTCTCTGTTCTCAGGGAAGGTGAAATTATTTATCCCCTTGTCTAATATTCTTTGAGAAACCTAGGCAAAGATGCCAAGGCCCATAGTGCAGGACACTACCAAGGTAGAAAAGAGGAAGTGAATTGAGTAATTGTGGGGATTTTCTTGCCTCTCCCTCCTTTCATGTACTCTTGTTGGGATAAAGCTCCATAAGAGCTGACAATCCTCTGGTATTTCACTCAAATGTCCTTTCTTCATGTGGCTAGAGATTGTCAGTTGACTATTTGAGAGAATCACAGCCAAGCTCAAATCAGTCTTTGCCCAATGTCTACATGTGTGGACTTTCCAGCAGGAGCTATTGGATACTGGGCCCTCCAGATCATGAGCCATGACAGATTTCTACCTTTCCTAGCCTGTTAGTTTCAGTAGGAAACATTTCACTGAATTGAACATCAAAACTTCACACTCACTCCAAAGCCCTTAGGGGTGTCACATCTGCATACTTAAGATTTAGTCAAGTCATTGCCACTTTTAAGGCATAGCTTATGTGTTGCCTTCTTTGCAATTAACAGTAATTAATTGCTGCTTTGAGTAGTGGGCTGGATGTACAAGACTAAGATGTAACTTAATGTGGTGAACTGTGTGATAGCTCTTTTGAAAAGAGAATTAAGAGTTTTCTGTGGTTAGAAGTATTTAAACTGAAACCAACTAGTCTTTGTGGACTGAATGCCCTTTTCAAGTTGCAAAAAGCCTTGCGTCTGATGTTGGCACTCAAACTTAATTAGTAATCGGTGAATGCTTTGCCTCTTACCCCCAAACCTCCTGACCTCCACAAAGTGCTTGCTTTGTCAAAAGTTAATTTAAAAACTTCTTTTAGCTATTATTGATGTCAAAACCAAATTAAGTAGTGCACTGTAATCTACCCTGTAACTTGATGCAGCTTGGTTTACCCATTTAAAAACTGTAGGGTCAAGGTGAGTCAACAAACTAGATGGTGCAGTACACAAGGGTCAGTTTTTTTCCCTGCAGCTGCTGAGCGATGTTATCGTGGTGGGTGTGACTGTTCTGAACACCCTTTTCTGCTAAAGTTTGTATGCTTTTAGGCCAGTATAATTTTATAACCATGGCGGAAAAAAAGTTAGTCATACTCAGGAGATAACTGAGTGAATGCCAAACGTATTTATTTATTTGTTTGTTTGTTTGTTTGTTTGTTCATAGGATGTGGGTGTCGCTGGCAAGGCCAGTATTTATTGCCCAAACCTAATTGCCCTTGAGAAGGTGGTGGTGAGCCGCTGCCTTGAACCGCTGCAGTCCGCGTGGTGAAGGTTCTCCCACAGTGCTGTTAGGAAGGGAGTTCCAGGATTTTGACGCAGCGACAATGAAGGAACGGCGATATATTTCCAAGTCGGGATGGTGTGTGACTTAGAGGGGAACGTGCAGGTGGTGTTGTTCCCATGTACCTGCTGCTCTTGTCCTTCTAGGTGGTAGAGGTTGCGGGTTTGGGAGGTGCTGTTGAAGAAGCCTTGGCGAGTTGCTGCAGTGCATCCTGTGGATGGTACACACTGCAGCCATTGTGCGCCAGTGGTGAAGGGAGTGAATGTTTAGGGTGGTGGAAGGGGCGCCAATCAAGCAGGCTGCTTTGTCCTGGATGGTGTCGAGCTTCTTGAGTGTTGTTGGAGCTGCACTCATCCAGGCAAGTGGAGAGTATTCCATCACACTCCTGACTTGTGCCTTGTAGATGGTGGAAAGGCTTTGGGGAGTCAGGCGGTGAGTCACTTGCCGCAGAATACCCAGCCTCTGACCTGCTCTTGTAGCCACGGTATTTATATGGCTGGTCCAGTTAAGCTTCTGGTCAATGGTGACCCCCAGGATGTTGATGGTGGGGGATTCGGCGATGGTAATGCCATTGAACGTCAAGGGGAGCTGTTGAGACTCTCTCTTGTTGGAGATAGTCATTGCCTGGCACTTGTCTGGCACGAATGTTACTTGCCACTTATCAGCCCAAGCTTGGATGTTGTCCAGGTCTCGCTGCACGTGGGCACGGACTGCTTCATTATTTGAGGGGTTGCGAATGGAACTGAACACTGTGCAATCATTAGCAAACATCCCCATTTCTGACCTTATGATGGAGGGAAGGTCATTGATGAAGCAGCTGAAGATGGTTGGGCCTAGGACACTGCCCTGAGGAACTCCTGCAGCAATGCCCTGGGGCTGAGATGATTGGCCTCCAACAACCACTACCACCTTCCTTTGTGCTAGGTATGACTCCAGCCACTGGAGAGTTTTCCCCCTGATTCCCATTGACTTCAATTTTACTAGGGCTCCTTGGTGCCACACTCGGTCAAATGCTGCCTTGATGTCAAGGGCAGTCACTCTCTCCTCACCTCTGGAATTCTGCTGTTTTGTCCATGTTTGGACCAAGGCTGTAATGAGGTCTGGAGCCAAGTGGTCCTGGCGGGACCCAAACTGAGCATTGGTGAGCAGATTATTGGTGAGTAACTACCGCTTGATAGCACTGTTGACGACACCTTCCATCACTTTGCTGATGATTGAGAGTAGGCTGATGGGGCGGTAATTGACTGGATTGGATTTGTCCTGCTTTTTGTGGACAGGACATACCTGGGCAATTTTCCCCGTTGTCGGATAGATGCCAGTGTTGTAACTGCACTGGAACAGTTTGGCTAGAGGCACAGCTACTTCTGGAGCACAAGTGTTCAGCACTACAACCGGGATGTTGTCGTGGCCCATAGCCTTTGTTGTATCCAGTGCACTCAGCCGTTTCTTGATATCACGTGGAGTGAATCTGTGATGGTGGAGATATCGGGAAGAGGCAGAGATGGATCATCCACTCGGCATTTCTGGCTGAAGATGGTTGCAAACGCTTCAGCCTTGTCTTTTGCACTCACGTGTTGGACTCCGCCATCATTGAGGATGGGGATGTTTACAGAGCCTCCTCCTCCTGTTAGTTGTTTAATTGTCCACCACCATTCACGACTGGATGTGGCAGGACTGCAGAGCTTTGATCTGATCCGTTGGTTGTGGAATTTCTTAGCTCTGTCTATAGCCTGTTGCTTCCACTGTTTAGCATGCATGTAGTCTTGAGTTGTAGCTTGAACCAGGGTTGATCCCCTTGCTTGTTGGTAATAGTAGAGTGAGGAATATGAGGTTACATAAGATACATATACAGATTGTGCTGGAATACAATTCTGCTGCTGACCCACAGCGCCTCATGGATGCCCAGTTTTGAGCTGCTAGATCTGTTCTGAATCTATCCCATTTAGCACGGAGATAGTGCCACACAACACGTTGGATGGTGTCCTCAGTGCGAAGACAGGATTTCATCTCCACGAGGACTGTGCGGTGGTCACTCCTACCAATACTGAGTCATGGACAGATGCATCTGTGACAGGTAGATTGGTGAGGACGCGATCAAGTAAGTTTTTCCCTCGTGTTGGTTCGCTCACCACCTGCTGCAGGCCCAGTCTGGCAGCTATGTCCTTCAGGACTCTGCCAGCAGTGGTGCTATCGAGCCACTCTTGGTGATGGACGTTGAAGTCCCCCACCCAGAGTACATTCTGTGCCCTTGCTACCCTCAGTGCTTCCTCCAAGTTGTGCTCAACATGGAGGAGGACTGATTCATCAGCTGAGGGAGGATGGTAGGTGGTAATCAGCAGGAGGTTTCCTTGCCCATAGTTTTACCTGATGCCATGAGATTTCATGGGGTCCGGAGTCAATGTTGAGGACTCCCAGGCCACTCCCTCCTGACTGTATATCACTGTACCACCACTTCTGGTGGGTCTGTCCTGCTGGTGGAACAGGACATACCCAGGGATGGTGATGGAAGAGTCTGGGACGTTGGCTGAAAGATATGATTGTGAGTATGGCTATGTCAGGCTGTTGCTTGACTAGTCTGTGGGACAGCTCTCCCAATTTTGGCACAAGTTCCCAGATGTTAGTGAGGAGGACTTTGCAGGGTCGACTGGGTTTGGTTTGCCGTTGTGTCCGATGCTGGGTGGTGCGTCCAGTTTTATTCTTCTTGTGACTTTTTTAAGCAAGATTTTACAACCTGAGTGGCTTGCTAGGCCATTTCAGAGGGCAATTAAGAATCAACCACATTGCTGTGGGTCTGGAGTCACATTATAGGCCAGATCGGATAAGGACGGCAGGTTTCCTTACCTGAAGGACATTAGTGAACCAGATGAGTTTCGTGGCCACCATTACCGATACTAGTTTATTTTTAATTCCAGATTTTATTTAATTAACTGAATTTAAATTCCCTAGTTGCCGTGGCGGGATTTGAATTTATGACTCTGGATTATTAGTCCAGACTTCTGGATTACTCGTTCAGTAACATAACCACTATGCTACCATACCCCTAATGCTCATGAAAATGGAGAACAGATGTCTGTTTGAGATTTTATATAATATTGATAGATCTGTATTAAAAATGTTCACTCTTTCTCTATATTCACTGTAGGTGTCAGCCATGGCTCAGCGGTAGCACTTTTGAGTCAGAGAGTTGTGGGTTTGAGTCCCACTCCAGGGACTTGAGCACATAATCTAGGCTGACACTTCAGTGCAGTACTGAGGGTGTGCTGCACTCTTGGAGTAGCTGTCTTTGGAATGAGACATTAAACCGAGGCCCTGTCTGGTCTCAAGTGGACAGAAAAGACCTCGTGGCACTGTTCGAAGAAGAACAGGGAAGTTCTCACCAATATTTATCCCTCAACCAACATCACTAAAACAGATTACCTAGTCATTAATCTCATTGCTGTTTGTAGGACCTTGCTGTATGCAAATTGGTATCTGCGTTTCCTACAACACAACAGTGACTGCACTTAATGCTGGTTTTACTTCCAGACTCTCTGACTAGCAATTTTAAAGCTTACTATATAGACAGGTGAAAAAGGCACTAGTAGGTACACATATCTTGAATACATAGTTAATCTTTTTTTATGCTACAACTCCAACCACTGCTTCCCCTTGATCAGCGAGATGTCTTCCTTTGCTCCGTCACTCAATTAGTACTGACATTTTCATTATGAATTCGTAGTAGTGCTTTCCTGAAGACAGCACTGCATGGCGTGGTACTGAGTCATACAAACCAGGTCTGCCCTGAGCTAACCAATCTCTCCCACATGAGGTACTGCAGTTAGCCTTAGTGTTACCAGACTAGGTTAGGGGAAAAAAACTGAGCATTGTTCCTGCTCCTGATCCCTATTGATTGCACATACTGCAAAATGTGTGCATGCCAGGTGAGAACAAGACAAACTGAGCTCTAGTGTTTTATCTTTCTATTTCTTCCCTGTCTCTCTCCTCTCAGTAGGTTGAATAGTTGATCACTGTGTAGACCTACACCTGTTGGATGAACTCTTGGGCAGCATAGTTAGGGCATCAGATGCCTTTTTAGAACTGTGTATCACCATGAGTCCCATCTTTCATGAGGGGGAGAAAATTCGAAGGGGGGAGGGGGAGAAAAACTAGTGTTTGAATATAGTTAGAATTAAACTGTGGCTTTAGCGCATCATTGAGAAAGTTCTGGAATTGCATAGATTGCACCATTTTCACATTGGCCTTGAGTCCAAAGTCAAATAATGCATAAACTATTCAAATCCCAAAATCAGTTGACACAGCCCTAGATTAGGGTAATTTTGCAGTAAATATCTCCAGAATCTGATCCTGTGGCAGTGATGCACATCACAAGACAGAGTGTACTTCAGAGATCAGAAGTTCAAAGAACATGCCAGTATGCCCAGTTGTTTTCCTTGGTGTTAATATATACTGATGTTTCTATTTCCCCCTCTCTCTTGTTTTCTTCTTTCTGTCCCTATTCAATACACTGTTCTCTGCAACATATGGTGGTGAGATTTCTTGCTCTGTGCTAAAGTTACTTTGTAATTAATTGGGTAAAAAGTGGACAAGATGGGACTTGTTTGTTACTATCTATATGTACAATATATCAAAAGTTTTGGCTTGAGTGTAGTTCTCACTTCTTGTGATTGTATCTCTTTTTTCCAGTGGAGAAGTCAATCTGCATTAATTTTGAGTTTGAGAGGCAGGGAGCTCTTTTCCCCTAGGTGAGCACCAGTCAGTTTAGCGATACTAATTTGTAGAGTTAGACCAAGCCCACATCGAGGGTAAAGTTTGCATAATTTATTATTTTTGACATTACAAGGAAGTAGGTGAAATTCTCTTGTGAAAGTGTTATCCTGTTCAGTCATCGACATACAAATTACAACACTGAATAGGTTGTTTGGCCCAACCAGTTTATGTTGCTGTTTATCCTCCACACAAGCAGTAGTCCTTGTCTCAAATGCCTGCTCTTTCTTCACATCCCTTTATTCCCCTTTCCTTCAACCACCTACCTAATCTATTCTTAAATGTTGACATGGTCTCTACTTTAATCACTTAGCCTAGTGCAACCCTCTGTTTTTGTTTTAAAAAATGTTCTTCCTGCTCTCTGTCCTAAAATCTCCTGCATTTAGTATTGTATTTATGTCCCTTCATTTTAGACCCCTCTACCAGTGGAAACACTTTTTTTTTCTATAAAACCCAACATCCCATTAGATGCTTTATGGCCTTATCCATTGAGGTGCTGTTTTTAATGTCTTGTGAAGCTGAATCCCCAAGGCACTCTGTTTTCCACATCACCCAACTTTTCCCCCATTCAAAGTATAATTTTTTTTAGTCTAAAGTGTACCACCTCACATTTACTGATTGAATTCCATCTGCCACTTTTTGTTACCCATTCCACCATCTTATCAATATTACCTTCTCAGAATTATTTACTATGCTCTCCTATTTTAGTATCATCTGCAAATTTGGAAACCAATCAATCTAGCCCCATATCCAAATTATTGATGTACACAATGAATAGAAGTAGTCCCAGAGCAGATCTCTGTGGGACACCACTATGTATTTCCAACACTGAGGAACTGCCCCTTAACACTTGCTCTCCTGTCTCCTCCCTTCTAACCAGTTTTTAATCTAATCTGCTACTTGCCCCAGTTCCATACTCCTTAATCTTCAATAGTCTCGCATGTGGTACCTTGTCAAAGGCATTCTGAAAGTCCGTTTACACCACATCCACTGCATTCTTCCCCATGCACCATACCGGCCACCTCCGCAAAGAACTCTTACCAGGTTTGGCAAGCATGATCTTCCTGTCTGAAATGTGTGGTGACTGCTTCTAATTATTTTCATTTCATCTTTAATTAAAGATTCCAAATTTTTCTCTGCCACAGCTATTAAACTGACTAGCCTGTAATTACTGGGTTAGCTCTGTCTCCTTTTTGAAAACGGGTATTTCATTGTTCACTCTCCAGTCCTCCATTACTAACTCAATTGCTAATCTTGCCCGTTTTCCCATTTTTTTTTTTTCCCCCAACCCACAGTCATCTCGTTTTTTTTTGGAGCCATTGTAATCCATTTGATGGTCATGTCCCTCATAATCCTCCTCCACATAGGAAGCCAACGCTTCAAACTTGTTGGAAAGGATCATTTGCTCTGGGTATTTGGATTTTTATTTTTATTTTCAGGTTGCATCAGTGGATTTTTTTTGTTTTTTTCATAAGCTTGCTTAACATTGGGACAGATAATCTTGAACGGCAGCTTTAACTTGTTTGGCTGGTGAAATGGGCATGAGAAATGCTGCAGGTTGGATCAGGTTTAGACCATACACTGGCAACAGCTGTTTGTTGGGACAGCATTAAGTTGTAATGTGAGCTCATCTTAACAACAAATGAGATTTTTTTTGTCTATTGATCAAACTGAACCCTGATTTGGACTAATCTATGACATTCTGTGTTGCCTCACTTTTTAAGGAGATAGTAATAGGGTTTTTTTTTAAAGAGTGCTTTTTTTTTTAAGGTGGAAACCTTGTCATGATTTTTTTGAAAGAATATAGGAATTATGTATAGTTGAAACTACGTATCTCTCTCCGTCTGTCTCTCTCTACTACTTAAGTACAGCTATGCAGAATTCTAAACCCTGCTAGATTAATGAATATGCTTACTATACTCACTAATTAAGTACATTTGCAATTCAACATTCACCTCTGTTAAAATGTAATTTTTGGAGAACTACGCTTGAGAGCTGTGAATAATTGGTCCAACTCCCCTCCTGCTGAGCATTTATGCAAACTTTGGGTGGTGGAGGGGGTAGAAAAGTAGTGACTCCCATAAGGGCCATCAACAGATAAACTTGGGCCAAAAATCCCTTGGCTTTAATGCCACCTTTTGGATGGGGAGCAAAAGGGGCATCCCATCTTTGTAAAGGACGGAAAACAAGAGAAACTATGTTTTAAAACTTGTTGTTTCAGATTCGTAACATCAGATTAAATTCCAGAAGTGACTTCTACCTCCATCAACATTTCCTCCTCCATTTTTAAAAAAAAATTATGGAATCTTTGAAGGGCTTCTTGGTTCTGGTGTTCCTTGTCTCCCTGGCTTGCATTACATCATCAGAAGTAGATGTTTACAGCCCACAGTATGGAATTGGAAATCAAGATATCTTGCCTTCAAGGTTAACCTCTGTAAATATATCCAACGTGTTTTACGGAATCATGTTCGATGCTGGAAGCACTGGGACGCGCATACACATCTACACTTTCATTCAGAAGTCTCCCGGTGAGTACAACCTATTTGCATTTCTTTATGCAATGAGCCTAGTGGTTTATTTTGATTTGAAGTCTTCCATAATTTTGTATTTGGCACAGTTGAATCTATTTATCTCTCATGCTGTTGCAGGCAAATTCCTGATAGTGATAAACAAATTGTTACTAAATGTCCCAGGTTTTATATTTAGTAATGGTATGGCAGGTTGTGGTACAGTATTTGTAACCTTCTGTGCCCACCTTAACCTGGCAATTTAACATAAGAGAAGATCAGTAATATCTTAAAACCGACTTTTTTTTACACCTCCCTAGTTCTTCCTCTAAGTGGTAAATTTAACTTGCAGTGAAGCAGTCTTGTCTGCATTGCCACTCTAGCTGTCGATGGAAGCTCATTGAGTTGAGGCACTTTTATGGTTGCTGTTCCACTTTTGAGAGACCAGCATTATGCTGGCCTCCCATGCAACTCTTTCCTTTTTCTCCCCCCCCCCCCCCCCCCCCCACTCCCCAAATTTTATTTTTCCACCTAGTGCCACTCTCCGTAACGTGCCGATTCAGCATATGGGAATCCGATATCTAGGATGTGCAGCATTTCAATCCAAGTGTTTTCTTTGGCTTGCTTTGATACTATTGACATTAGACCTGCTGAATCCGCTCCATGTATTTAGTGGGCCAGAAGTGGCAGCTCTCAAGATACACAAAACAAATTGGCAGAAAAAGTAAATGAGGGCACTGTATTTCCAAGTGCAGCTGATGGTGGGCGAACCAACTGTTTGTCATTGGCTGCATTCTAGTAATGTTAAAGTGCCTTAATGTTTACTGTGTGGGTTCCATTCCCTTGTCTTTTCCCCCTTCAAGAAATAGAAGGGCTCACTTTGAGGTAGTTCATGTACTGAACTGACAAAACTCGCCTGGATAAGTCACCATGATCAAAGTGATGAGCAATTCTGAGACCAGTTGATCCTAATATAATCATTTTGTTATGAAGCAGGTTTTTTTTAGCTTGTATTTTTCTGCTTTTGAGATTTCTAATTGCAATGAATTAATATGCGTACACTTACCTCTGTGGGTTAAGTGGAATTGGCTCTTTCTTTCCTGTCACGTTTAAACCCCAATCCCTCAATGGTCCTATATTCAATCTTCTTATGTTCTGTTGCAGTGAAGGTTGCTCACCTATCCTTGCATATTGAAATAGACGATGACCCAGCCTTCAATTTCTTTTACTATTATTATCCTTATTCTCACAAGCACTGAGAACTAAATATATGCATTAATGTCCTTCCTAAGATTTGTCACCAGCGAGGCGACCAATACAGCAATTTGGTATACCAGATCAGTGGGTTTGTGCTCATAGCTCTTGACACATCAAGGGAAAGTACAGAGTAGAATCATAGAAAGGTTACAGCATGGAAGGAGACCATTCAGCCCATCGAGTCCATGCCGGCTCTATGCAAGAGCAATCAAGCTAGTCCCACTCCCCTGCCCTATCCCTGTAGCCCTGCAAATTCTTTCCTTTCAAGTAGTTTCCTTTTTGAAGGCCATGATTGAATCTGCCTCCACCACCCCCCTCTGGCAGTGCATTCCAGATCCTAATCACTCACTGTGCTTATGAGAAAAAACTTTTTTTTTGTCATCTTCGGTTCTTTTGCCAATCACCTTTAAATCTGTGCCCTCTTGTTCTTGACATTTCTGCCAATGGGAACAGTTTCTCTCTATCTACTCTGACTAGACCCTTCATAATTTTGAATACCTCTATCAAATCTCCTCGCAACAGTCTCTGTTCCAAGGAGGAAAGATATGGTTTAAATTGGGCTAGATTTGTGTACGTCCCAGTGGCTGGTCACAGAGCGCCAATAGGAAACAAATCTGAAGGCAGGTTGCATCTCCCTCTCATATCCTTCCCCCCCCCCCCCCCCCCCCCCCCGCCCCACCTTCCAAATCTTTCAGTTGTGGAAAGTGAATGGTATAGGGAGATGAAAAATCAAGGTTAGATTCTCGTGGCTCTATTCAAAGAAGAGAAGGAAGTTTTCTGGGTATCCTGGCCAGTGTTCATCCCTCACAGGACATTACCAATAATAGATTAATTGGTCATTCATCTCATTGTTGTTGGAATCTTGCTTTGCGCAAAATGGTTCTTGTGTTTCCCTACATGAGTCGCTGCATTTCAAAGTCATTCATTGTATATGAAAGCATTTGAGTGATGTAATAAGGTACTGTGTAAATTTAAGTCTTCCTTCTTATTGGGTATCAAATCTGAGACAAGTGCTTTCCACCAAATTCACTGTACTCTAGACAGATGAGTAACAGATATTTTTTTGAAACTGCAGAACCCCCTCAATTGGACAGTGAAATCTTTGAGTCAGTAAAACCTGGTCTGTCTGCTTATGTAGATGACCCTGAGCAGGTGAGTACAGCATTTCTTTATGGATGAATTGAATTATTTAGTTGGCTTGCAAATCATAGCCTTGCACAAGTTTGCATGTTCTGTAGTATAATAAATAAGTGCAGTCAGAGGCAGCTGTCCCTCAAATGTTACTCTTCTGATTGATGGTTACGCAGATCTGGAAAATTTGAATTGCCTAACAAACTGGTGAGTCAGATCTTTTTAATAATTGTTCTAATAACCGTGGGTGAAGATTAACTCTGTGCATTTGAGCTGCTGCGCACAAGCTGACCAGTTCCAGGTGACATCAGTGCACGTGTGCAAGTTGGTTTGTTCCCTTTCCCTTTATTCTTCTTCCTATTTCTTTTCTTAGTAGAGATGGAGGAGGAGAGCTCTTTTTTCCTTTTTTCTTTTGACCATAGGGTAAGTGGAGCAGGTGACTTTGGACCTATGGTTCCCAAAGCTCTCCACCACTGGGGGTTTTCCACACCTAAAGTCTGGGTCTGTTGTAGTCTAGTGATTGCCATGATTAGTCAACAACTCCATTATTGCATTACGTGACCACCAGGATGGTAGAAGCTGAACTGGATGAACCTTGGTCTTTTTTCATATAGCAATTCCTATGTTCTTTCCTCGGTGGGAGAGAGAGGTACTGTGGAATCCAATCCCCAATATAGTGTGTGATTAGAAATGAAATTTGAGTTTTTGATCCCAGCCATTGGTTTACAGTGACCAAATATGTAGGCCAAGCTTGAGCATTAGTGACTCTTGTGGTGTCTCCGTCATCATCTTGTTGAAGAGTGACTGTATTTTAATGAATTACAAACAACATTGAAATAAAAAAAGGCATTGTGCAAAGACAAACAGTGCCTATCTTCATTAGCAACGAAGTGTTGACATGAGGCTTTGTTTATTATGCTACGGTTTGAATCCATTTGTGTCCCATAAATCTGCTGTGGTACACTCGGTGAATTGTGCAGGACAGTCAGACAGGGGTAAGCCTGTTTCAAAGTACTGTGTTTTTGTATTTTAGGGTGCGGAGACTGTGCGCGAACTACTGGACGTGGCAAAGCAGACAATACCTTCAACTCACTGGAAAACTACCCCTGTGGTATTAAAAGCCACGGCAGGACTGCGACTGCTTCCCGAGCAGAAAGCACAAGCTTTGCTATCAGAGGTGTGACCTTGTAATATACCAGTATCGTAGTAGTAACTCAGCAGTGTTTACTTGCATTTACACCAAAATAGCCAAATTTGTTATGCTGGGCCACTCTGGTGTCTTGGTATTAAAAAATTTTATAGGCAAGGCACTGTTTTGATTTTTGGTGGGGGGGGTCGTGGAGGGAGGGAGGGAGGAAGGGAAAGACAAAGATGAGAGAAGAAAAAACCCCAGAATGTGATCCCCAAAATGGCAGTGGAATCCCATTTCATAAAAATGGAATTTGACTTTCCCAGTTAGTGATTGTGGCCCTGTTTACAAGTTTTGCACCATTACCATCCAAGCTTTGTAACACTTTGAAGACTGGGAACTGGCATGATGACTCGAACTGTCATCTTATGAGGGGAAAGTATTGATTATGGCTGTGGAGAAGTCGACAACTCGGATTGATCTCTCTTTTCGACTAAAGCAGCAGAAATCAATGCGCTAACTAGATACAGACAAGAGAGATCCATACTTTCATCCTTGCTCTATGCTGAATTAGCTGATTTTAAATCAGACAATGGTAGGCCAGGTGGGAGAAATCAGCCAGGTCTCCCACTCTGGATTGCTATCAAATGACTCAGCTGAAAAGTGCAGTGTGTGTGAGAATGGGATGAGGCTCTGTAATGATCCTCCCCGTGGTGAAATAGCTTGTTGATATTCACTGTCTAAACTAGTGGGTACGGTAGTTTAGTGATTTATGTTACTGGGCTGGTAATCCAGAGGCCTGGACTAACAAGTTCAAATCCCACCATGGCAGTTTGAGAATTAAATTGGTTTTTTTTAAGTGACCATGAAACTGTCGCAAATACCCAACTGGTTCGCTAATGTCCTTTAGGGAAATAAATCTGCTGTCCTTACCCAGTCTGGCCTATATGTAACTCTGACTCTTAACTGCCCTTTAAAATGCACTAGCAAGCCACTCAGTTGAATCAGACTGCTAACCGTTGAAGTTGGCCCACCACCACCACCTTCTCGGGGCAACTAGCAATGGGCAATAAATGCTGACCTTGCCAGCAAGACCCACATCCCAAGAATGAATTTTTAAAAATGAACTTGCTTGGGTGGGGTACTGAAGGGCAGTTGGCACTCTGAACTGTATCTCACTAGGAGGGGCCACTTTCAGGAGAGAAGGGAACAGAATTAGAGGTGGGGGAGAGACACTTCTTTCGGGGGGTGGTGGGGGGGGAAGGAAGCAGAAGAAACGAGAATTGAGAGAGGTGAAAAGAGATGGAAGGATCAAAATGCGTACAGTGTAAAATAAATCTGTAATTGTACTGATGTGTGCATTTTCAATCTAGGTCCAGGAACTATTTGAAGATTCCCCTTTTCTAGTACCAGATGACTCTGTTAGTATAATGAATGGAACTTACGAAGGTTGGTACCAAATCCGTAACGTGCTTTTTCTTTTCCACTCCTGCTGAAAATTATGTTGTGTATACTGCGGATCAGGCTGGAGAATTGGCCATTTCCTGCTACATCATTTGGGATTGAAAGGGACCATCTAATTCCTCTGCTTCTATGACCCTGTATTAATTTGATTAACAATTAACCATCACTTGAAGGCTACATTACTTATGTTGAGTTAAGATAATTCAAGTCACAATGTTGATTTAGACATTGTTACTTGGGAATGTATGTTACATAGCGTTTGCTGCCTCAACAAACACAGGAAACCTATCTTCCTTAGTGGGCAAATATGCATGGTTCTTGACCCTGATTGCTATCCAAAGATCCCTGTAAGAGGTACTTGTGTGTTGGATGGTGGATTGCACTGGACTTGGCTATGATGACTCCTGTGGTCAATAGCCCTCCCGCATACTTGCTGCTCAGACTCGTACATGAAAACTGGCCATTTGGGTGAGCAGGAAGAAGCTACTAACTGTAAAATCTTACTCCAGCATGTGTTGCTAGCTTCAAAAGAGGATTGGTGAGGGGAGAAAATGAAAGGAAAACTGGAGGAGAAAAATAAAGTAACAAAAGGAATCAAAGTTGACTAATGTATGGTGATCATCTGAAAACACAACGTCTGGTTTCCCACCCTGCTCTACCACTTCTCTCAACCCCCTCCACTACCTCTGGTGTTGTCGGGCTGCTTGTCTGACATCCAGTCCTGGATGAGCTGAAATTTCCTCCTATTAAACATTGGGAAGACTGAAGCCATTGTCTTCGGCCCTGCCACAAACTCTGTTCCCAAGCCACTGATTCCACCTCCATCTCTGCCTACTTCTCTGGCTGAACCAGACTGTTCACAACCTTGTATTCTATTTGACCCTGAGCTGAACTTTCAACCCCATATCTTCTCCATCACAAAGACCGCTGCCTTTCAACTCCGTAATATCGCCCATCTCCGCCCCTGCCTCAGCCCATCTGCTACTGAAACCCTAATCCATGCTTTACTTATCTCCAGACTAGCCAATACAAATGGTGTCCTGGCTCGCCTCCTATCCTCCGCCCTCCATAAACTTAAGCATTCACCATCATCCCTGTGCCCGCTGACCTACATTGGCTCCCAGTCCGGCAACGTCTCAATTTTAAAATTCTCATCCTCTTGTTCAAATCCTTCCATGGCCTCGCCCCTCCCATCTCTGTAATCTCCTCCAACCCTCCGAGAACTCTGCGTTCCTCCAACTCTGGCCTCTAGTGCATCCCCCACTTCCTTCGCCCCACCATTGGCGGCCGTGCCTTCTGCCATCTAGGCCCTCAGCTCTGAAATTCCCTCCCTAAACCTCGCCATCTCTCCTTAAAACCTACCTCTTTGACCATGATTTTTGGGCACCTGTCCTAATGTCTCCTTTAGCTCAGTGTCAATCTTTGCCTGATTACGCTCTTGTGAAGCGCCTTGGAATATTTTGCTACATTAAAGGCGCTATATAAATGTAAGTTGTTGTAATGGTAAATTGATAGCCTGGAATTTTCATTCGATTACCTTTGGAGGATTGGAGAGCCACCTTTGAGTTTTTTTTCTTCTCTGATGTTGCGCCTGTGTTTTCTTTTGAACCCCCAAGAAGATTAAATAATTTGAAAAGTGTTCACTAAAATGCAAAATATGTTTGTATTCAAGGATTTGGGGTAATTGGGCGTTTCTTGTTTCATCTGATTTTTGTAACACAGGTTTATTGTAGTGATCACTTAAAAAGCTCTTTTAAAAGGTATGTTCGTTCAGACAAAGGAACATTAAGTAATTGGGTAGTTTTGTCAAATTTTGATTTGCATCCCTGAGCCAAATTCAGTAGTATTCACTCCACTTGTCTCCATAATTTCAGGTTTCAGTTTGTACTATACAAAGTGGTATAGTACTTGGTAAACCCAGATTTGTTGGCCTAATGTAAAAGTTGTTATGACCTTGGCCTTTGGTTCCAGTGGATTGACCATGAAACCACTTCAGTTCCAGAAATGCTTTTGCTTACCTTTTTATGAACAGATTGGTTTGGAACAGATTCAACAAAATAAAGTGGTTTCAAACTTTGGATCAGTGAGTTGACTATGAGCGAGCTGCATGTGTTTTTATAAAATCATACAGCAGAGAAGGAGGCCATTCAACCCATCATGTCTGTGCTGGCTCTTTGAAAGAGCTACCAATTAGTCCCACTCCCCCTGCTCTTTCCCTGTAGCCCTGCAAATTTTTTCCTTTTCAAGTACATATCCATTTCCTTTTTTTGAAAGTTACAATCGAATCGGCTTCCACCACCCATTTCAGGCAGGTTATTCCACATAACCACTCGCTGCATTAAGAAAAAATTCTCCTCGTCTTTCCCCCCCCCCCCAGCTTTTTTTGCCAATTAACTTTTTTATTGAAATATGTGTTTGTATTAAGGAGAGAAATATGATCCAGAAAAATCAATGGGGTGCGTGTAGAAAGAACCAAAGGGCACGATTATAAGATAAAGAAACTATTAACTTAATGAGTACATTAAATATTTTACACCTGGTTGAAGTACTCAAAAAATTAGTGGACCAATTCTTGATTCATTAGGTTAATGCTGGGAGAAGAGGGAAGTGCAGTGATCTGGTGAGTCCTGAAAGAGAACCTAAACAAAAGATTAAGTTGGGAGGGCTGAAGAGCTGCCTCATCTACTCCTTATTTTTTTTTAAAAATCCTTATAAAGTTTTAGATGTTTGTGCTGATTGTAGTGTTTTTATTTCTGCAGGAATTTTAGCCTGGATCACAATAAACTTCTTGACTGGTATGTGTGATTTTTTTTTTTTTTGGCCATCTTCCTGCTCCCTACCACCATTTCCATTTTAATGTTGGAAGAATAGTAATAGTTTGGAACTTCTTACATGGCTAGAAAATGTTTTGGTGTTTTTTATCATGGCTTCACCAACTCCGTCAGCATCCTAAGGTTCACAATTTACGGCAGTTTATGTTGTCGGTTAAATGGACCCGTGCACAAGTAATGTTTCATAATTTAATCAGAACAAAAATGCAAAACTTGATGTTTCTTTGGGTTCTGCCAGAACTCCCATAAATCTCCCAGCTTTGGGAGCCATACAATGCATATTTAATATCAAATCCAGTATTACGTTATTGACTGCACATCAAAATGTAATCCAGTAGAACAAAATGCATGGAAGGTTTGAATTGCCTTAACTCGTCCGTCATCCAACATAACCCAATATTCTGATGATCTGCCTGATTTTCCATTGGTGCCCAACAGTAATGCCAAGGTAGTAACGGAAAGGAAGAGGAGGTTCAAAAAACTCAATCCAATACAAAGAAAACCACTGGATTACAGGTTCAGATGATTGTTTGACTGCTCTGTTTGTTCTTGGGGTTTGTGGCGTTCTTTGTCCCACACATTGTTTTCGCTGTGTAATAGATTTAGGTGTTATCAGTATAGAGTGTATTTTCCTACAGTTGCTGATATGATAAAGTCAGTGCAAGTGTAAATTTGGTCTCCTTCATGTATGAAGACCTAAAAAGTAGGACCAGTGAATTTCTTCCACTTCCATGCAGTCAATTCTGTTGTTATTGGTAACCATAACTATTTGTAGTGGACATATTTCAAGTTCAATACCCAATTACAAACAAAGCAGCACCATGCTACTGTGAAAGGCTTAACCCCCTCTTATTAAAAAATCTGTTGGGATATAAACCTGATCAGTTACAGATGAATAAGAAACACATTACTTATTCACGCTTAATTATGTGCTAGGTCCAGAATAACAGAGCCCCTTTTCAGTCTGTGATGAAGGTTTAAATATCAATGCATGCATGTTTAAAAATTACAAAGTTAGGAATAACAAAGAGAAATTTGGAAGAACTTCTTAGACACAGGGCTCCACAGGCCAAGACTCCCTTTGATTTTTAAGTGATTACCTGGTTCCTAACTGTAATTCAGAGCTTGACTACTGTGTGGGAGGGGCTTTCTATAGAATTTTTTAAATTTCAGAATATACTTTATTTCATAAAATTAAGGATACACATAGTTCAATGTAAATACACAATTTCAATTCAAGACAATACAATACAGATCGTACACACTCTGATCCCGTCATTATAATTCAAAACACAGTACATATCTGCTAATACATTCTGTACAATACAAGGTGGGGTGGCCTTTGCGTGGGCCGCACCTCACTTCAGTGCGTCCCGCAGCATACACTCCAAGGTCCAGAAGTACATCAGCCGGCAACACTCAGTCATGGACAGCTCCTTCAGATGGAAGACCAGCAGATTTCGGGCGGACCAATGGGCGCCTTTCACCAAGTTGATGGTCTTCGAGCAGCAGTTGATATCTGTCTCGGTGTGTGTCCCGGGGAACAGCCCATAGAGCACAGCCTCCTGTGTTACCGAGCTATTGGGGATGAACCAGGACAGATACCAATGCATCTCTCTCCACACCTTCTGCGCAAAGGGGCGGCCCACCAGGAGGTGGACGACGGTCTTGTCCCCCACCGCAGCCTCGAGGGCAGCTCGCGGTGACGCTGAGATTCCGTGTGTGTTGGAAGGACCGCACTGGGAGGGCCCTTCTCACCACCATCCAGGTTACATCCTGGTGTCTGTTGGTCCGTTCTGGCGATGAGACGTTCTGCCAAATGACATTGACCGTCTGGTCGGGGAACCGCCCGATCGGATCCATGCTCTTCTTTCCCTGCAAGAACCCCAGAACAGTGTCGACCACTGACTGACAGCCTTGTAGTCGAAGGGTTTCCTCCTGAGGAGTTTCTTCACCTGGGACAGCTGGTGGGGTACGGTCCAGCTGGATGGGAAGTCCTGTGTCAGCGTGATGGACAGGTAGAAACTCAGTACGTAGTGACACTTAGTGTTTGTGTACTGGGGCTCTACACACGTCCTAAGATGGCCATCAGGATCAGGGTGGCATTGGGGACGCCTTCCCTCCCTTTTTGTCTGGGGGCTTTTACGTGGTGTCCCTGCGGATGCCTTCTACCTTGGACCTCCAGAGAAAGTGGAAGATAGCTCGGGTGACTGTGGCGGCGGGGAATGGACCAGTCCTTGGCCACGTAGAGCAGCACCTCACACCTTATCACTAGGTTCCTGCCGGCATTAGAGATGACAGCTCCTTCAGTCTCTCTTTCTTTCCCGGCCCTCCACCACATACCAAGCCTCTGTTTGGCCTCGGCAACCCCGCTCCTCCCAGTTCTTGGTGCAGGCTAGGGGTCCCCCGAACCCCCAGCTCCTTCAGGTAGGCGGACCTGACGGTGAAGGAGACAAAGGATCGGGTCTCCCACCTGCCAAAGAACATGGCCTCACTTTTACTGCGGTTCACTCTGGTCCCCGAGACCAGCCCGAACTGGTCACAGGTGTCCATTAGTCTGTGGGCTGATCGGAGCAAAAGACGGGGAGGTCATTCATGTATAGGGAGGCCTTAACCTGAGAGCCTTCGCTGCTTGAGATAGTCACCCCCCACCCCCCGATAGCTGCATCCTTCCAGGTGGACACGGCAAATGGCTCGATACAAGACCACAGGGGACAGCCCTGCATGACTCCAGATCTGATCGGAAAGCTCTCTGACTCCCACCCATTGATTAGGACTGCGCTACAGATGTCTGCATAGAGCAGTCAGATCCAACCGCAGATTCCCTCCCCAAACCCCATTTTGGAGAGCACATCCATGTACATGTAGGGTTTCTGTCGAACGCCTTCTCCTAGTCCAAGCTGATGAGGCAGGTGTTCACCCTCCTGTCCTGCATGTCGGTGATCATATCCCTGTGCAGCGCAAAGCTATCTGATATCTTCCTGCCGGGTACAGCACAGGTCTGATCGGGATGGAGCAGACTTGACCCTGTTGCTGATGATCTTTGACAGAATCTTGTAGTCGATATTTAGCAAGGAAATGGTTGCCAATTTTTGATTTATTCCCTCTTCCCCCTTCTGCTTGTAGATGAGGGTGATGATGCCTTTCCTCATGGACTCTGACATGGTGCCTGCCAGAAGCATACCCCCGTACACTTCCAGCAGATCCGGCCTATCCAGTCCCACAGAGCTGAGTACAACTCAACCGGTAAGCCATCGCTTCCGGGAGTTCTACTCTTCTTGAAGGACCGGACAGCCTTTGTCAGCTCGTCCAAAGTCAGTGGCTGATCCATGCTCTCCTGCATGCTGTCCTCCAAGACCTCCATGATCAAGACTTTTTTTAAAATTTCAAAATGTACTTTATTTCATAGAATTTAAAAATACAGTTCAATGTAAATATCACAATTTCAAACCAGTACAATTAAAACCAATGCATTACAGATCGTACACAATGCAGTCTCAATATTACAATTCAAATACATTATATTTCTTATGATTCATGGTGTACAATACAAGGTGGGGTGGCCTTTCCCCATTGAGCCTTTGTGTAGGTCATACCTCACTTCAGTGCATCCTGCAGCACGTACTTCTGGACCTTGGAGTGTGCCAGCTGGCAACACTCCGTCGTGGACAGCTCCTTCACCTGGAAGACCAGCAGGTTTTGGGTGGACCATCACCAAGTTGATGGTCTTCCAGCCGCGGGTGATGTCTGCCTCGGTGTGTGTCCCAGGGAACAGTCTGTAGAGCACAGCGCCCTGTGTTACCAAACTGTTGGGGATGAACCAGGACAGATACGAACGCATCTCTCTCCACACCCTCTGCGCAATGGGGCAGCCCACCAGGAGGTGGATGACGGTCTCCTCTCCGCCGCAGCCTCGAGGGCAACTCGTGGTGACACTGAGATTCCGTGCGTGTTGGAAGGACCACATTGGGAGGGCCCTTACCAACATCCAGGCTACATTCTGCTGCCTGTTGGTCAGTTCTGGGGATGAGGCGTTCTGCCAAATGGCATCGACCGTCTGGTCGAGGAAGAGCCCGATTGAGTCCACCCTCTACTTTCCTTGCAGGACTCTCGGGATGTTTTGTATCCACCACTATCTGACTGCCTTGTGGTCGAAGGGGTTCTTCCTCAGGAACTTCTCCACCTGGGACAGGTGGGGGGGCGGGCACGCAACGGTCCAGCTCGACGGGACGTCCTGCACCTGCTTGGCCAGCGTGGTCAGACCCAGCCACCTTATTGTGTTGGCCAGGTAGAAACTCAGCACGTATTGACTGAAGACAAGAAAATTGTGTATAAATCAGCACAAGTAAAATCGCCCAGAAACTTTTCGTAACCCATAGTTTGCCTACAATTTTTAAGCTAGGGCGAGAAAACTGGGCTAAGATCAATCAAAAATGGACAGGGTTTATTGAGCCGAATGGCCTGTACTTCTAATCTAGTGTGAAAGTGAGGTATGTTTTTTATAAGGAAGATTTCTAGCAGCTATTTAAAACAGGAATTTGACCTATTTAAATATAATTTACAGGCCACTTGTACAGTGCGAATCAAAACACTGTAGGAATCCTGGACCTGGGAGGAGCTTCCACACAGATATCATTCCTCCCTCAGGCTGAGGTAAGAAAACAACCAGGGACCTGACCCAGCCAGAAATCAAACTTGTTAAATCTAGTATCATAGTAGGTACAGCACAGAAGGAGGCCATTTAGCCCATCGTGCCTGTGCCGGCTCTTTGAAAGAGCTATCCAATTTGTCCCATTCCCCTGCTCTTTCCCCATAGACCTTTTTAAATTTTCTCCCTTCAAGTATTTATCCAATTCCCTTTTGAAAGTTACTATTGAATCTACTTCCACCATCCTTTCAGACAGTGCATTACAGATCATTACAACGCATTGTGTTTTTTTTTTAAAATGTTTGCTCATGTCTCATCTAGCTCTTTCGCCAATCTGTCCTCTGGTTACCGACCCTTCTGCCACTGGAAACAGTGTTTCCTTATTTACTCTGTCAAAATGGTTCATGGTTTTGAACACCTCTATCAAATCTCCTCTTAACCTTCTCTGTTCTAAGGAGAACAACCCCAGCTTCTCCAACCTCTCCACATAACTGAAGTCCCTCATCCCTGGTATCATTCCAGTAAATCTCCTTTGCACCCTCTCTAATGCCTTGACATCCTTCCTAAAATGTGGTGCCCAGAGTTGAACACACTACTCCAGCTGAGCCTAAACCAGTGTTTTATAAAAGTTTAGCACAACTTCCTTGCTTTTGTACTCTACGCCACTATTAATAAGAGCCCAGGATCCCATTTGCTTTTTTTTTTTAAAAGAGCCTTCTCAACTTGGCCTGCCACCTTCAAAGATTTGTTTATATTGCCTCTCCTCATTCTTCTGTGTTAAATTTCATCTGCCATGTGTCTGCACATTTCACCAGTCTGTCTATGTCCTCCTGAAGTATGTTACCAACCTCAGTGTTTACTACATTTCAGAGTTTTGTGTCATCTGCAAACTTTGAAATTATATCCTCTATATCAAAGTCCAGGTCATTAATATACATCAAAAAAGCAGTGGTCCCTATACTGACCCCTGGGGAACAACGTTGTATACTTCCCTCCAGTCTGAAAAACAACTGTTCACCACTACTCTCTCTCTTTTCTGTCTCTTAGCCAATTATCTTTCCACGCTACCATGGTCCCTTTTTAATCCCATGGGCTTTAATTTTGCTAACATGTCTATTATATGGTACTTTTATCAAATTCCTTTTGAAAGTCCATCTATATAACATCAACCCTCTCCATTACTTCATCAAAGAGGATATATCCTTCAAGTTAGTCAAACACTATTTTCCTCTAACAAATCCGAGCTGACTTTCATTTATTAGCCTATACTTTTCCAAGTGCCAATTAATTTTGTCCCATATTATTGTCTCTACAAATTTCCCCAACACCAATGTGGCTGACTGAACATAAGAAATAGGAGCAGGAGTGGGCCGTACGGTCTCTCGAGCCTGGTCCACCATTCAATAAGATCATGGGTGATCTTTTACCTCAACTCCACTTTCCTGCCCGATCCCCATATCCCTTGATTCCCTTAGTATCCAAATATCCATCGATCTCAGTGTTGAATATACTCAACGACTGAACATCCAAAGCTCTCTGGGATAGAGAATTCCAAAGATTCACAACCCTGAGTGAAGAAATTTTTCCTCATCTCGGTCCTAAATGGCCAACCCCTTATCTTGAGACTATGACACCCAGTTCTAGACTCTCCAGTGAGGGGAAACAACCTCTCAGCATCTACCCTGTCAAGCCCCCTCAGAATCTTATTTCAATGAGATTACCTCTCATTCTTCTAAATTCCAGAGACCATAGGCCCATTCTACTCTACCTCTTCTCATGGGACAATCCCCTCATCCCAGGAACCAGCCTTCCTTACTCTTGTACTCCAATCGCTTGCAATAAAGGCCAACATGCCATTTGTTTTCCTAATTGCCTGCTGTACATGCATGCTAACTTTTTGTGTTTCTTGTACCAGGACACCCAAGCCTCTCTGGATACCAACATATTTAATAGTTTCTCACCATTTTAAAAAATATTCTGCTTTTCTATTCTTCCTACCAAAGTGAATAACCTCACATTTCCCCACATTATACTCCATCTGCCACCTTCTTGCCCACTCACTTAACCTGTCTATATCCGTTTGCAGACACTGTGTTCTCCTCACAGCTTACTTTCCCACCTAGCTTTGTATCATCAGCAAACTTGGATACATTACACTCCGTCCCTTCATCCAAGTCATTAATATAGATTGTAAATAGCTGAGGCCCAAGCACTGATCCTTGTGGGACCCCACTAGTTACAGCCTGCCAACCTGAAAATGACCAGTTTATCCCTACTCTCTATTTTCTGTCCATTTAACCAATCCTCCATCCATGCCGATATGTTGCCCCCAACCCCAGGAGCCCTTATCTTGCGTAACAACCTTTTATTTGGCACCTTATCGAATGCCTTTTGAAAATCCAAAATATACTACATCCACTGGTTCCCCTTTATCTACCCTGCCAGTTACATCCTCAAAAGAACTCTTAATAAATTTGTCAAACACTATTTCCCTTTTTCATAAAACCACACTGACTTTGCCTAATCATATTATGATGATCTAAGTGCCCTGTTAGCACTTCCTTAATAATGGATTCCAGCATTTTCCTGACAACTGATGTCAGGCTAACTGGCCTGTAGTTTCTTGATTTCTCTCTCCCTTCTTGAACTAAGAGGTTACATTTGCTACCAATCCAATCCTTAACCCTGGCACCAGGCAGGCACACCGCCTGCGGGACTCTTGGTCGCGGTTGCAGAGAACAGTGTCTATCCCCTTGACTATACTATCTCCTACCACTACCATATTCCTTTTTACGCCCCCCCCCCCCCACTTGAATGGCCCCCCCTGTACACAGTGCCGTGGTCAGTTTGCCCATCCTCCCCGCAGTCTTTGCCCTCATCCATACAGGTAGCAAGTATCTCGTACCTGTTGGACAAGGCTGAGGCTCCTCCATCACTAGATCCTGGGTCCCCATACCTGCCTGACTCGCAGTCACACCCTTCTGTCCCTGACCACTGAACGAATCTAATCTAAGGGGTGTGACTGCCTCCTGGATCAAAGTGTCCAGATGATACTCCTCCTCCCAGATGCATTGTAATGTTTGCAGCTCGGACTCCAGTTCAACAAGTCTGAGCTGAAGTTCCTCGAGCTGCAGACGCTTACTGCAGATGTGATTGCTTGGGATCTCACTGGTCTCCACAAACTCCCACATGCTGCAGTTACGACACACCACCTGCCATGTCATTGCTTGTTGAACCAGAATTTATTTATTTACTTTATTAGAGTTTTTAATCTCTTGCTATTCTTAGTTTTATTAACTAATCAATTCATCTAGTATAAGTTATTGATTTAAGCTCTTAGTTAAACCCCAGCCCTAACTTAGAGAGAGAAAAAAACAGTAATAATCACTCACCTGCTGTCCTGTGACGTCACATTTTCAATTTCTGCCTGTGGTGAGTTGAATCCAACTGTGTAAAAAGCCACCACTTTATTGCCTCCCGCTCTCGCTCTCGGGCCGTCACCCGCCGCTTTATTGCCTCCCGCTCTCGCTCTCGCTCTCGGGCCGTCTCCCGCCGCTTTATTGCCTCCCGCTCTCGCTCTCGCTCTCGGGCCGTCTCCCGCCGCTTTATTGCCTCCCGCTCTCGCTCTCGCTCTCGGGCCGTCTCCCGCCGCTTTATTGCCTCCCGCTCTCGCTCTCGGGCCGTCTCCCGCCGCTTTATTGCCTCCCGCTCTCGCTCTCGGGCCGTCTCCCGCCGCTTTATTGCCTCCCGCTCTCACTCCGCTCTCTGGCCGTCTCCCGCCGCTTTATTGCCTCCCGCTCTCGCTCCGCTCTCTGGCCGTCTCCCGCCGCTTTATTGCCTCCCGCTCTCGCTCTCGGGCCGTCTCCCGCCGCTTTATTGCCTCCCGCTCTCACTCCGCTCTCTGGCCGTCTCCCGCCGCTTTATTGCCTCCCGCTCTCGCTCCGCTCTCTGGCCGTCTCCCACCGCTTTATTGCCTCCCGCTCTCACTCCGCTCTCTGGCCGTCTCCCACCGCTTTATTGCCTCCCGCTCTCGCTCCGCTCTCTGGCCGTCTCCCACCGCTTTATTGCCTCCCGCTCTCGCTCTCGGGCCGTCTCCCGCCAATCACCAACCTGCTGTCCTGTGTCATCACTCCTTGATTTTTTTTGATCCTGATGATTAACCGCCTCCGCCGCTCTGGTCCCCGCTCCCGCCTCCGCCGCTCTGGTCCCCGCTCCCGCCTCCGCCGCTCTGGTCCCCGCTCCCGCCTCCGCCGCTCTGGTCCCCGCTCCCGCCTCCGCCGCTCTGGTCCCCGCTCCCGCCTCCGCCGCTCTGGTCCCCGCTCCCGCCTCCGCCGCTCTGGTCCCCGCTCCCGCCTCCGCCGCTCTGGTCCCCGCTCCCGCCTCCGCCGCTCTGGTCCCCGCTCCCGCCTCCGCCGCTCTGGTCCCCGCTCCCGCCTCCGCCGCTCTGGTCCCCGCTCCCGCCTCCGCCGCTCTGGTCCCCGCTCCCGCCTCCGCCGCTCTGGTCATTTGTCCTTCCCCCTCTCACCCAATTCTCCAGTTCCCACTCTGTTCGCAATCCACTCTGCTCGCTCTGTGCTTTTCCTTCTACTTTATACACCTTTTTTGAGATGAGCAGTTACAACTGCTCAATCAGCTTCCAGTTCCCAGTAATTCTGAATAGAGGGTAATCACTTACAGCTGATTAACTGTTAACTGCTACCTAACTTGCAGTTTCTTTTAAAGTTCTATACTAAATTTTAAACTAAATTTTTAATTTCGATTCACCCACTACTTAAGAGTCCCCCGCTCATCAAATTCTCAAGTTCCCACTCTGTTCGCAATCCACTCTGTTCACTCTGTGCTTTAAATTTTACTATTTATATGTTTATAAAAAGACTTTTGGGTCCCCTTTTATGTTAGCCACTAATCTATTCTCATTCTCTCTTTGCCCCTCTTATTTTTTTTAGATCTCCTCTGTACTTGCTGTACTCAGCCTGGTTCTCTACTGTATTATGAACGTTACATTTGTCATAAGCCTCATTTTTCTGTTTTATTTTAATCTCTATATCTTTAGTCATCCAGGGAGCTCTAGCTTTGGATGCCCTTCCTTTCCTCCTTGTAGGAATGTGTCTACTCTGTACCCAAACCAACTCCTCCTTGAAGGCCTCCCATTGTTCACTTACTGTTTTGCCTGCCAATTTTTGAGTCCAATTCACCTGGGCAAGATCCCTTTTTAACTCACTGAAATTTGCCCTCCTCCCGTTAAGTATTTTCACATTTTATTTTTGCTTGTCCTTTTCCATACCTATTCTAAACCTTATGATATTATGATCACTGTTCCCTAAACGCCCCACTTCATTCCCCAGAACTAGATCCAGCACTGTTTCCTTCCTCGTTGGGCTGGACCACACTATTGCAGAAAATTCTCTTGAACATATCAGGAATTCCTCCCCCTCTTTTTCCCTTTACACTGCTATTGTCCCAGTCTATATTGGGATAACTGAAGTTTTTCCTCCCCCCCCACCTCCCCCATTATCCCTACTCTATAGTTCTTGCATCTTTCTGTAATTTGCTCCTCTATCTCCTCCCCACTATTTGGTGAGAAGTTTCACCTTTTTTTATTTTCTCCTCTTTCTCACCCCCCCCCCCCCCAACACCAAAACAAAACCCCATAACTGATGTACATCACCCACAGATAACCATGTTTCACATTATCAGTTTCTAAAAGTTGTAGTGTAGGTGCTCATATGTCTTGTACACACAATTTTATATATTAACACTGCAATAGGCAATTGATGTGTGTATGAGAGTCTGTGGCGGGGAGAAGGGGAATACCTGTAACATTGAACTGAGGCAAAAGAAGTGTTTAATATGTACTAAGTAATAAGTGAGACAGATTTTCTGAATTTGATCTTTGACACCATGCTCTTTTATAATCGAGTGAGATAGGATTGGATCTCTCAAATCTATTTGGGGATCAAAATTCAATCACCCTGACATGTTATCTTGTAAACTCATAGTAATATAATATTATTACAACTAGCCAAACACGTTCTCGTGTGTGAGGGATTTTTTTATATATGCTATATTCTATAAATGTTGCATGCAAAATATTACATGCCTGATAGTTGGGCCAAATAATTGTTTGGACAAATTCATTGTTTTTTCTCCAATAATCACAATAAATTCATTTTAATATCATTCTATAATGTGGTTTAAATATTTATTTGAGAAAAGCCTAATTGTTGTACTTATCAGGTCGTGGGATGTTGGTGCTGGGGAATGGAACATTAGCTTGTTGTATATAAAGTCTGCAGGTCAGCATATCTAAAGTTGGAAGGAATCCTTCTTCAAGAAAGACTGGCATTTATATAGCGCCTTTTATGACCTCTATGTCCCAAAGCACTTTACAGCCAATGAAGTACTTTTGAAGTGTAGTCACTGTTGTAATGTAGGAAATGTGGCAGCCAATTTACACACAAGGTCCCACAAACAGCAATGTGATAATAACCAGATCTTCTGTTTTTAGTGATGTTGCTTGAGGGATAAATATTGGCCAGGACACCGGGAGAACGTCCCTGCTTATCTTTGAATAGTGTCGTGGATTATTTACATCCGCCTGAGAGGGCAGAAGGGGGTCTCATCTGAAAGACGGCACCTCCAACAGTGCAGCACTCCCTCAGTACTGCACTGGCAGTATCAGCCTAGATTTTGTGCTCTAGTATCTGGAATGGGACAGTGCGACCACTGAGCCACGGCTGACACTACTAGAAAGCTTTATTTTATTTCCCTACTGTAAAGAGACCTGTGTCCATCGCAATGCAAGTTATAATACTGCTTCTATGTCAAGCAATTCGGACACTACCACTTTGTTAACTGTATGGGGAGGAACATTCACTCAATGCTTACAAGTTAAAGAACAAAGTCTTGTCCTGTTTTTTTATTTTCCTTTTTTTTATCATTTGGACTTTCGCCTTAGTCTTATCACTTTAGAATACTGTGCTTGTGTCTCTGTAACTTGGGTTTGAATCAAACCCTATCTAATGCAATGAAATTAGTTCAGAACAGCCCTATTTCCTGTGGACATGATCACAAAACTGTTTCAGCGTGCACTGGCGCTAAATTATCAGCCTTGTTCAAATAGTGTATGCCCCAAAGAGGAATTGGGGAAAGAATATTTGCATTTAACCTTTTTGTGTTGAGTTGATGCATTGTTTCTTTTTCAATCTTGCAGAGTACGCTTCATGCTGCACCTGAAGAATATATCAGTTCTTTTGAAATGTTTAACAATTCCTACAAACTGTACACCCACAGGTGTGTTTCATAATACTAGCCTTTTAATAACCTTTACAATAAAAGTACAACGGTTGATATTTGGTATTAAGTGTGCTATATTTGTTGGAGAATATTGATAGTTTTAGAATATTATAACTGCATTTTTGTTAATCCAGAAAATCCAGTTAAGAGCTGCTTGAGTGCAGTTGTTTGAGACCCGATAAGTTTCTAATTGTGATTGAATGTTTAAGTTTCTACCCCTTTTTAAGAATAAGGATTTAGTCAAGGTACAAACTGACCAATCTATTGGGTCGTGTGATTTATTTATTTTTTCTTTCTGGCGGACGCCTAAAACAAGCATTTGGCCCCTTGCCTGTGTTAATGAGGGGCCCAATGCCGATTTTTATGACCCCTGACTGCCTTGAGCTAAGCCTGCTTTGCTCAGGTTTTCCTGCCGTGGATGTAGGTTAACAAGTGGCTGCCAACAAAAGTAAGCGTTTTTTTTGTAAACCTCTTTTTTCACATGGAGTCAAGAGGAGCAAGAGTGCTTCCCCATGGATTCACAGCACTCCTGAGGCTGCTGCAATCCTCTCTCTCTCTCTCCCCTTTTTTTTTCTATTCCTTTCCTTTATCTTCCCCGCCTCCTTCCCGAGGAGCTGCCTCTAGCAAGGCAGGCAGCCCAAGTTGGATTAGTGGACGTGGGCTAGCTGCCTCTGAAAGTGTGACGGGTGCTGGCACCTTGACCCAATTATTCAGATGAGACCTGATTTTGATTGGGCCTACCTGTTCGAGTGAAGGGATCGTTCTCAGCACCCAGTTCAGACCAGTCTAGCTAATTTCTACCCTTTTTGTCTTTTGCTAGTTTGCACCTGTGTCCTACTTTTCTACTATTGCAGTCTGTAATTTGTATTTTCTATTTTGTTTACTGTTGTATGTATCTCTCCTAAGGTTGAAAGTCCAAGTTCCACCATGTTGGTATCATTTCTCAATCTTCTGAAGTTAGAGATCAGTTTTGTGTCTCTTATCTATACCGTTGCCACATCCTCGCATCTAGGTGACCAGACTGACTCATGCTGGATTGTTGTATCACAGATACTTGCAGCCTTCTGGTATCTTGTTCAAATGGCTTCTCTTCCAAAGTGAGCTTAGACAGTAGTTGTCAGCGGGCTATTTGATTGTGGGGATCATCACAGCCGATCCTTATCTGTCCTCACTCAACAGCACCTCACGTGCCCTTTCTAGGGGTCAGTTGATGATGATTAGGAAAGAGAACCATTCTCTTTCTTTCTCTTCACCTCCCCCACACCCCTACCTTTTAGTCCAGGGGAACTCTGCTCACTTGTAGTGCTGTGAGTTCAACTAAGCCAGGACACACCAGCGATTGAACTTAGGACCTTGCTGGCCAGCAAGGCTCTGTTCCATACCACACAGTGTGAATACTTGCCCAGCCCCTTTGGGGAGGGCGCTGGTGCATTTGCAGTGAGACTGCTGAAGCACTTGCCAGGTTGACTATTCCATCTCAACCTATGATGGTTAAGGTCCCTCTTACTTGCCCCCCCCCCCCCCCAGCTATTAATAATTGAACATTGAAACAAAATATTTTCATCTGCTTTTACAGAAATAAAATGATAATGGATGATTAAAAAAGTTAAACAAATTGTGTGGGGGAGGGGAGAGAGATTACTCTGGTTGTCGTCATCATAAACAGAAGATTTCCTCTGATCACTGTTTCTAGTGCAATCCTTTCAGTAGATTTTTTTGCTAGAGATAATGAAAATAGGAAATCTTCTTGCTGTGTTTGCAATGTCAAGCCAAGTCTTCCCTCCCCCCACAATGATGGTAAAAGGAACCCTGTAAACTTTTTTGTATCTATTCTATCAATCACTATAATCTTATCAGTAGGATTGTTGCAGAAGATCCTGATGTATTCTATATTCTTGACTATTAGTTATTTAGGTTTTGGATTGAAAGTTGCGAGGCTGGCTGTACTGGGAGCCTTGGGAGCAAAAGGTAAGTGAAATCTTGTTTTGTTTACTGATTTAAATATTTCTGTATTTTGTAATTCAAAGAAAGATACCAGGTGATAGACTTCTGGCCCACTCAGGAAGCCAGGTAACTTGCCCAGGTACTTGCTACCATTGGACGAGGCTCAGTGATTAGGAAGCAGAGGTGAATTCATATTGTGTACAATCACTTCATGTTGAAGTAAACATATATGTGTGAGCTCCGAGTGCTCTGGAATTGCAGGGGAAATGTCAGAGCTTTGGCAGTAATACTGAAACAATTGGGCAGTTGTTTAAAAGTCAAATAACAGGCACATTGAAGCCAAGCCCCCAATCATGTTCTTTCCCAAGTTCCATGCTTGCATGCTTTCTAATGAGGGGCACTAGAAAACAAGAGAAGGGACACTGGCTGAATAATGTTTTTCCCTTTCCTCTGTCTCTTTTTTTCCCCCCACCCCCCAATACAAGGGAAACTGAGGTGCCCCACCATTACTCCAGCTGAGATTAATGGCACAGATCGGGAGGTAAACCCCTAGTCTGTATAGCCCATTGCCAAATGATTTGGTGTACTTGTGTACTGAGCCATTGGGGGTGCTGTAGTAGTTTGGAGATTGGTGGTGGTCCATTTCTTGCCTTTCTTAGTTGATTGGTACAAGTCCCATTTCCTCAATTTGTTCTCCAATAGGAAAATTCCTTACTCTGATTTTTTTTCTAAAGTAGAAACTATCTTTAGTGCAAATATTATATCCAAAGAAAAACTGCCTTGAGATCTAGTTTATAACTGCTGATGAGCATTTGGTGACCCCTTTCTCTTTCTTCCACCCCCCCAAAAAAAACTTCAGTACGTAGGGGGGATAAGTAGCTCAAAAGAACCTGTTCTATTCCTTCCTCCCATGGGGGTGTAGCAGGCTCTTGAGGCCAATTCTCTTCCTATTTGTTTTAAAGTGGGATGGGAGGTTTGTGGGAGAATTGTGGGCTGAGATGGTCAACACTTTATGGAACACTGTGGTTTATGTATGTCTCTGGTCATAGAACATACTGTTCAGTTGGGTTCCATCAGATTAAATAAATGAGACAGAATCCATTATCAAGTATTGTAAAAGGAATGACCTTGAGATGAACCCTTGTCCCTCTAGACACTTTATTGTTCAGGTGTGATGTGAAAAAATAAGTGGGTTCTTCCCTGTTACCCTTTTTTGTAGAACTTTAAAATGTGGAGGAAGTTGTTAAATCTGATATAAGATTTGCATCATGTCTGCACTTGTTTCTCAACCTTGTGTATTTTGGATTTCTTTTTGTTGCGTCATTCTAAAAAAAAATCTGTCCATTTTTCCTTTCAGTGGATGAGAGCAGAAGGTACAGGAGTTCATGTTTACCTCAGTTCTTGAAAGCTGAATGGAAATTTGGTGGAATTAACTACAAGTTTGGAGGAATGAAGGAAGGTAGGAAAATGCTGCTGCTCAATTGTACAATCACAGGATTGCCCAATCACAGAATACAATACTCTCAAGGTCATGCTACCAAATAAATTGGTTAGAGCCACAGGCCAATGGGTGCATCCTTCACCCAAAGAGCCATGAGTATAACTTGTCCATGATTCTACCTTTTACCTAGTATTTAAGGCGAAGCTAGAGAAGCGCATGAGGGAGAAAGGAATAGAAGGATATGCTGATGAGGTGGGTGGAGGCTTGTGTGAAGCATAAACGCCAGCATAGACCAGTTAGGACAAATTGCCTGTTTGTGTTGTAAACTAACATTTATTCCGCCAGTAGTAAGCCATCTGGCCATTCAGCACAGCTGAGGTCAAACCATAGTGTAGGGAACTGCATGAACCTGTGTGCTTCCTCTCCAGGATATAACCAATTGGTTTTGCATCACTGGGTGAAGTTTCTTTTTTTTTAAAAAGTGACTGTGTAGGACTTGTAATGTGATAATTGTAAGTTCAGGCCCTACATCATACCAATGGAGCTCATTACCACCTTTAAATGGTACTGTTTGGCCAACACATCAAACTGGGACAAACTTTTTTTTACATTTGATAACAGATCATTAATTTTAAAGAAAACAGCTAACTGATACCAGTCAGGTGAAGTGCAAAGTGGGATGAAACCTCTGTTCAGATAATATGCATAAAACTGCTTTGAGTTCGACCGTTGTAATTACATTATTGGATTACTACTTCTATTTCTCTTGGATATCCACTCTGAAAAACTGAGTCTGTCACGCTCTCCTGGCGGTGCTGTGTGTAAAAATAGTGCATTGTGCCATACAGATGAAGGATTGATTCCTGGTCTGTGCTACATTTGCTGATCTCAGTCATTATTGAGGGCCATTAAAATTTTCCTCCGTGTTCCAGGCTAGAGAAGAGAGCATCTAACCAAGGGTCCTATTTCCGATTGCTATCCAGTAACCCCTGCTGAAAAATGTATGTGTGTAGACTATAGGTGAGAGCAGAACCTCCATTGACAAGTAGCCTAGGCTCATGCATGTAGAGCAGCTACTTGGGCAAGGTAGTGTGGTCTGCAGCACTCGTGGAACCATTCCTTGGCATGAATAGCAGCCTCCAGGAGAGGAAGGCAGTAAATTCAGGCAGGGGTGTGTAAAATATAACTTGTTGCACACTGAATCGGATGGAATGACTTGTATTTGTAATCCCAGTTCCCTCAGGCTTCCACTCCTGCTACACTGAAGTTACGAAGGTGATACAGGAGAAACTTGATCAGCAAGATGAAATCAAAAGCCGGAGTTTCTATGCCTTTTCATATTATTATGACCGAGCAGTGGATGCAGGAATGATTGGTGAGTGAGCGGCTGGAATTATTCTTTTTTCGCCCGTCATTCTTCTACATATATCGGAAGCCAGTTTTTAAAAGTTTTATTTCTTTTTTTAGATGGTGAGAAGGGTGGTGTTATACTTGTGAAGGATTTTGAAATGAAAGCAGAAGAAGGTAAAAGTTTTAATTGCTCTCCTGAAGTAAGAACATTCTGTGCTTGAGGCAGTCACGTAACAGGTTTGTACCCTCCCCTAACCCAAAAGAACTGATTGCCAAATGAACAGGCTTCAGACAGCACCTCTTTTCTCTTCTCTTCCTCTGCCCCCCCAAATCCCCCACCAAGGAAGACAGGATTTTGTATTTGTTCGAGTGGAAGGAATGTTTCCACACAACTCTTACTAAAACTAAGTTCCAAGGGAAGAGAAGGCAGTCCTTTTCAGTGTAAATACTTTTTGTTTCTCCAATGTATTTTGTTGTCAAAGTTTATTGTCTTCCTAAACAGATAGGTGTAATGGTGAACAACCTACTTAACAGCATTGTGGAAGCAGCTTCACTGCAGCTATTCAAGGAGGAGGCCCACCACCACCTTCTTGAGGGTAACAAGGGATGGGCAATAATTGCTGGCGATGCCCACATCCTGAGAATGAATTTTATTTTTAAACCTGGTGAACACGCACCACTTCCAGCCTCCTCCTCCTTGTCAGAAGATATGGAGAGTGTATCTGGTGGTGGCCAGTGTTGTGTGGGAGTGACATCTGTAACCAGTTGCTTACAATTCCATCTTTTTTTTTCCTTTTATCATCTTTTTCACCCCACCCCCCAATTCCAGTGGAGAGGATATTCCCCAGTACACGTGTGGGCAGGATTTGCAGATACTACACTTGATCTTAGCCAAAAGGCCGAGAATCGTTTTCATTTACAGATGTGAATGCTTAGAGTGGAATAAATTTGTACCAAATGCCCTTAGAGTTCCCTAGGTTTTATTAAGAAACTGGAACCTGTTTAAAGGATTACACTCATGGAAAAAGTAGCAAACTTTTTAAATTTGCAAGAACATGGTGGAGTGACTTGGAACATTGTACATGACGTTGTCAAAACAAAAGCAAAGCCTAGTTTGTCCTTCCCCCTCAAACTCACTTAAGAGTGCAGTGCACTGTTCTAGTCTCCAGATTACAAAAAGGATATAAAAGCACTGGAGACAGTGCAAAAAAGATTTACAAGGATGTGAAGGCCTTAGAGAGGGTGCAGGAGAGATTTACCAGAATGATTCCAGGGATGAGGGTCTTTAGTTACGTGGATAGACTGGAGAAGCTGGTGGTGTTCTCCTTGGAACAGAGACTGTTGCGAGGAGATTTGATAGAGGTATTCAAAATCATGAAGGATCTAGATAGAGTAGATAGAGAGAAACTGTTCCCATTGGCAGAAGTGTCAAGAACCAGAGGACATAGATTTAAGGTGATTGGTTCTTTTGCCAAAGGTGACATGAGGAAAAACTTTTTTACACAGTGAGTGGTTATGATCTGGAATGCACTGCCTGAGGGGGTGGTGGAGGCAGATTCAATCATGGCCTTCAAAAGGGAACATGGATAAGTACTTGAATGGAAAAAATTTGCAGAGCTACAGGTATGGGGTGGAGGAGTGTGACTAGCTGGATTGTTCTTGCATAGTGCCAGCACGAACTCAATGGGCCGAATGGCCTCCTTCCGTGCAGTAACCTTTCTATGATTTCTAAGGATGATACTAGAACCGAAGTTATACCTATCAAGAAAGACTGAACAGTCTGGGGCTCTTTTCTCTAGAAAAGAGAAGGCTGAGGGGTGACCTAATAAAGATCTTTAAAAATACGAAGGGGTTTGATAGGATAGATGTAGAAAAAACATTTCCGCTTGTGGGGGAGACCAAAACTAGGGGCCATAAATATAAGATAATCACTAATAAATCCAATAGGGAATTCAGGAGAAACTTCTTTACCCAGAGACTGGTTAGAATGTGGAACTTGCTACCACAAGGAGTAGTTGAGGCGAACAGTATAGATGCATTTATGGGGAAGCTAGATAAACACATGAGGGAGAAAGGAATAGGTTATGCTGATACGGTTAAATGAAGTAGGGTGGGAGGAGGCTTGTATGGAGCATAAAGATCAATTAGGCTGAATGGCCTGTTTGTGTTGTAATTTCTATGTCATACTTGTCCATGAACGTAGTGCTCATTTTTAAAGGAGACAAAACATGTATATTAAAAAATGTACAAGAAAGTGATGGCCAGCTGTAATGTGTTTGTAAATACGGTAATTATAAACAGACCCAAGTAAAACTGAATCATTTCTGTTTTCCTGCGGCCTAATTATGAACTATTAATTCCTCAGTCTGCAAAGCCTCAAATGAGCCGACCACAGGCAGTCCCTTTCTATGCATGGATCTAACGTACATCACTGCCTTACTCAAGGAAGGGTTTGGATTCTATGACAACACAGAACTGAAGGTAAACATGGCGCTTATTCTGACTTCACTTCCAGGTGTGTTAAATGCAGATGGCAAATGTTGCCAGCATCTCCGTTTGGGGGTTTCATAGTAATGGTTCTTTTCATTATTGGGTTTATAAAGTGTGGCCCTAGACTATTGCAGGTATTGGGGAGGGTGTATCGACACTATTTTACATATTAACCACAAATCATAGGCAAGCGCTAAGAATAAACCATTATTTCATTTAGACTATAGGAATTATCTGCTGATACTCGTAGCTGGCCATTAGCAATTGAAAACAGCAGCTATCTAGGAAATCTCAACTTTCAAATCCACCCATTTTCAATATGCATTACCTGGTATTTGCTGCATATTATAATATTGGTGAGGTTTTTTAAAAGTCTGTATTGCCAATTTTAAAACCCTGCTTTTCAGGTTTTATTTAGTGCTTTTTTTTTATATTTTAAAAAGAGAAATCTGGGGTGGGGGGCATTGTACTCCCAAAAAATCCAAGTAAATTCAGATAAAATCATTTGAAAACAGATTTTATTTTGAATAATGCTAAAATGACCAAGGGACTTAAAGGCATACAAGCTAAATGACAACCCACAGTTTATGGTCACTCACTTAATCTGGAGGTAGTTTTTTTAAATTAAAAGTTGTTAAATAAAAGGTTTTCTAAATTTAAGAGTAAAATTGAAGAACCTAATGCTTATTGTTATGGCTCCTTCCACTCAATTGCCTCCCACTTTGTCTGCCTTTTCGACTTGCTCTGGATGGAGTTTTGTTTTGTGGTAGCATTTCTCACCCTTGCATTTATTGTTTTCACAGCTGACCAAGAAAGTCAATAATATAGAAACTAGCTGGGCACTAGGAGCAGCGTTCCACCTCATCCAGTCATTGAAGACTGCTCCATGAAAAAAAAACCTGGCATAAAAGATTTTTATTTAAGAGGGTAGTGATGCACATGATTGTGGTACTATTTTTGAAAGTATGAATGCTGTGATTTACACCTGCAGAGAGAAAGATACTCTAGTTCCAAACTGGACTCCACCCACTGAATACAATCCAGAGAAGACTTGTCTCAGTAGTTATCTCACCTTTGCACTGGGGGTCTCATTGCTTCATGAAGTGGGGGGGCGGGGAAAGCCACTCTGTTTTTGATTCTACTCATGGATAAAATAAGATTGGAAATATTAAAAACTATAACCTTCTATGGACGTGCAAAAAAAAAAAGTTGGTATTGTCATCTTTCATGGAAATCCTCAACACCTCCTTTGACTCCAACATGGCATAGGGTGATAATTGTGCAGTACAAGCTCTTCTTTTGCAATTTGGGAGCAACTTTGATATGCTCCAATACTTTTTTAGTGTTAACAATTTAATTTGGTTAGTGCTCCCACTCTAACTGAAAATCATAAATCATCATGAAAAGAAAATGAAGCTGTAGATCAGTTCATAACCTTGATTTAAATACAGCTGATTTTTTTTTGAAAGGAGGAACAAACCATGATTACTGTTCTAGTGATAGTGACTAAAGATGTGAACTTTTAAAAATTACCATAATGTTCAAAAATTACATCTCGCACCAGATTTGATCACAAATATAGATTTGTTACCTTAAATAGAAGCTTAATCTTGAAGTTGATTGGGATGTTTTATGATTAAAATTGTTGGGGCACTAGAATGTTAAACCCTCCTGTTGAGAACCAATCTTGGCTGTACCAGCAGGGGAAGGCATTTTAACCCCTCCTGTGAAGAATGAAGGCTGCTGCCCATGGCCTATCTTGCACGCCATCTAGTGACCAGGTTAAAGTAGTTTTTACCCTGGAGCTGTTTGCCTTTGGATTCCAGGGACCTGGTAGCAGCCTGTCTGGATATAGCAGGGAGGTGGAAGAGAAAGGGAATTTTAAAGCAAGCAAACAGAGGAAAAATAATGTCTCTTGATTACCACATTTAGATTTTCAGTTACAGCCTTGAAAATGGATCACTTTTAACATCTATATAAATTTAAAATGTAACTTTTGGACAAGTTTGAATTCATAAAGTTTGAATCAAGTATTTCCAACACTGTGGTAGATGTATGGTCCTGCCTTAACTAAACTTTGTCATCTCTTACATAAACTGCTTACGAGTTGTACTCTTGTGCAATAAACTGTAGCACTGTGAGATTATTGCTGTCCTACTGTTTCTGTAAGACCTCTCTCAGGTTATTACTATGCTGCTGTTCTGTAGTGTTTTAAATCTAAGGGTAGAGCTGTAACAAAAAGTAGCACTGGAAACATTAACCAGCTGTTAAAATCACCTAGTTTTTTTAAAAATTATTTCACTTCCAGCCACTGGGATGATGTACCCCTCATAATCCAACCTATGCTTTAAAGTTGTCTGAGTTCCATTCTTGAGTTTGACTAGCTCACCAGACCAACAAACTCGTATCCAACCACTGCCTCAGCAACTTAACACCTCCCTCAAATTGAAAACTATCCTGCTTGCAGCCCAACCATCAACCAACTAAAGCTCGTGGTTTTGGGAAGCAGAAGAGCACTTTAGGCAGAGAGGTTAGCACACACATGGCTACTGTATGCCAACTCCTTGTAGTTGTACTTCATCTCTATGAACTCTAGAATTTGTGCTAGCTCCTGTGGTACAAAATGATTCTTGCTTTTTAAAAAAAAATGCTATATTGCACATTATTTAACTGCATGATGGCTGTAATTAGTGAGTACTTTATATAAAAGTTCACTCGTGACTTTTTTTTAAGTTGAAAGGAATTCAGGACATCTACACGCACAGTTTAATGTTCCAAATGTCCTTGTCATGTGATGTAAATTCAATGGTACATTTATCATTATGAATTGTATTTACATTCAGAATTTAATAAAAAAATGAATATTGGATAAGTGCTACTTGCTCTGTCTTCGTTGCTTTCAGCCACACTACCAGAATATTTAGCAGAAGGGCAAGAATCTGCATTCTCACCTATCGTACAGGTAGAAGTTTTTAGCAGAAGCTCCCACACCCCTTAAGCTGGCCTTCGAAGCCAGGCAACTGCGTCCTATCTGCACAGCATATTTATTTGTCCCATTTGAACTTTAATAGTCTCTGCAACTTGAAATGTAGGTAGATTCATGGTAATAAAATTAAATATGGTTCCTGAGTCTCTGTGGTACACCTGCACAGCCCATAGACAAAGCTTTATTGACTGATCATTCAAATGCAAGAACATCTGCAACTCCTCAGCTGCACGTCCTAATTCACTAGAGTGTAAATTATTCATCTTTAATCCTTCTGGAACAGAGCTTAAAGACACAGGGAATGCTTTCAGAAATTCAGGCATGCAGGATCATAAAGTTGTGAACCTTTTGTTTCACCCTACTTCAATCCAGTAAAATTATGTCCTACGTGTTGATTGACTTGTACTAAAATTTAATTTTGTATTGAATTTAAAAATTACACATTATAACTGTTGCCAGTTTCTCTTTCTCCTTTTACAAACTAGACCACAGGAAGGTCATACTAGTATTTTTTTTAAATTAACTGTCTCCCTGTCTGCCCTCTGTAGTCTTGGAATAATTATTTTAACTTGGAATTTTCTTAATATCCTCAAAGTATTGTGAATGAATTTTACTTATTTATATCTTATGAACCCAAATAAGACACAATGTAAAGAAAGCAGATCTTTCCTGCTCCTGCCTCCTTCTCCTATCGAGTATTCTAGGAAACTGCTGCTGGTAGAATAACAATGTAATGGAAATTAAATTAGACACAATTGCTGAGCATCTAAAACCTGCAGAACACTACTAGTGCTGTAGATTTCCTGCAAAAATTAGTACAATGGTCATAAATAATTTAGTTTTTAAAAAAATTACAATATTCCCAGGGCCTAGTTTGTAAAGGAGATAGTTTCTCTATCAACAGCTGTAATGTGATTTTGTTTAATGCAACATAATTAAATTTTTAGTACATCAATCCACATTTCAATATGTAGGACATAATTTTACTGGATTGAAAAAGTTCACTGCTTTCTGATCCTAAAACAAATCATATTTCTTGAGCAGGGATTGTCATTGAAGAGCGATATCAAAAGCTGGTTCTAGAATTATTTAATAAGGTAGAAAAGTTGGGGGAAAAAAAACTTACTGCTTTGGCAGGGAGCTGTCTTCAGAATTGATCCATTAAACATTAGCAAAAATCAGACTTTTAAATTAGCAATAGGAACTGTAATAAATTAATTTGCCTTTAGAGAGCAATGACTTCAAAATAGCAATCATTAAACTGTTACCCAGGTAACTCATTACAGTCATCTAGATATCAAGTTGACAAAAACCTCAACACAAAGATTGGAAGATCATAAGCTGAACTTTGAAGCCAAATGCATTCTGCTCTAATATGTGGAAATCCAGTTGAGACACAACACAAGTCCACAGATGGCCTTTGCATAAGTAACCACCTGTAATTGGAGTTTACCTAGGCAACGACTGAAGGGTTTGGTAAATTTGCAATCTTGCTGTTTTAGAAACCCTGCTGTTTTGTGATCACTCACTTCAGTAGTTTTGTCACTTCTGAAGACACCGCCTGCAATATCAGTCCAATCTTTAACAAGTATTTACATAAAAATTAATAAAATTACAAATAGTAAAACATGAGTATTACTTTTCTGTCCTTTATCATTTGTAATTTCACTTTTTTGCCTTTTAAAAACATAATTTGTAAGCAGCAGTGTATGCTCTTATGGTGGCTCTCATAAGTCTGCTTTCTCCCCCTCGCCTTCAAATTTGTATTGGCCTGAGCTGCATGGGATACAACAGGTTCTGGGATTTCCTGAAGCCCAGAAATTGTCTAACTTACACCACCACCTTTAAGTCCCTCCATACTGTTCAGACAGAACAGGTATACTCCCTTTCCATAAGTAAACGGCAGTGATATAAATGTATACTGTAGCCTATAGCAGGGCTATTGAATACTAGAACATTTAAACAGAGCCAAACATTTAACTGATGTACCAAATTTTTTACTTTTTTAATCCACTTGTTAAGATTCCTAAGTCTGAATGGACTTGTATTTTTCTTCAAGGTCTAACAAAGCACTGGATTGTCACAAACCACAAGACAAGTGTGACCAGTGAGTGGGTGTTTGAGTCATTCTAAATATTTTTAGACAACACACGCCATTCACCACCCATGCTGTGCGGTGCCATGTGACAGACTCTACACTGGATGCAGGCTGGCCAAGAATTCTTTGAGATTATACAAATCAGTCCAATATTTACCATGTATTCAATTCAAAAGTAATAAATTACAAAGAATCAGTCCTTTGGAGCAAACAGCAAGAACCTATTACAAAACTTCACATCAGCCAGAACTCGCAGCATCCTCCCGAGACAGAAAAAATCCAGTGCAGTTTTCAGAATTCAATTCACTTACTGACAAATGCCATGATTTGCTCCTGGAAAACAATGAAAAAGTTTTTGTAAAAAAAAAGCCAAAATCATAGGCAAAACTCAAGCCAGTTTTGCTCAAATGCTCATTTTCCTTCAGGAGAGCGTGCTTTTTTCAACCCTTGAAATGACAGGGCCACGAATCTGGAGGCCTCTGCCAATGCCATTCTAATATGGCCTCTAGGTGGTGTGCAAGAGCAACCTTGGATGAGGTTGGACTCCAGACTTTGTCTGCAGCCTTTAATACTTTTCATCTTCGAGTGTTTATCTAATTATCTGAATAGCCACTTGTGCTCATGCATTCCATATTCTGATAACTCTTTCTATGAAAACACATGTTCTAACCTCCCCATTATGCTTCTAATGCCAAACCCAAGTTTATCTGCCCTTTGTTACCAATTTATAGACCAGTGGAATTAATCCTTCAGTATTCAAACCCTTGTCTTATTCCATACCTCACATTCTTATAATGCGCAGCAAAATGGCTTATGGCTTCACCAGATTACCTTAATAGGTACAAAGGCATTTGTTGCTTGCAGGCCAAGGCTCCTCAGCAAGATCATTGGTGTACTTTTGGTTGAATACAGTCTCTTCAGCAGGTCTATTGCAGCCATGATAGGGAGATTATGTCTCTGACGCTCGCTTTCAAATGCATTCAGGTGTTTGGTAGACCCTGGGTAAACAAGGTGAGACAGTGACTCAACGGTCAAACCACAGTACGGTCAACTCAGTTCTACCAAAGTTAATGCTGCTCAGAAGAACAAGTGATCTTTATAGGGAATGAAAAGCATTATAAATAATAGATTGAAGGCTGGGGAGAGCTGCAGATTACAAATTATTGCCCTTTTCCTTCCTTGATATGGCTGGAAACTTGGCCTAAACACAGGCTTTCATTCTTTATAACTGCTAAAAGAAAGCTGGCTGATGAGTTATTGGCAGTCTCAGTCCAGGTCCTTGATAGCCTACTGGGTAAAGCATTGTCCCACACTATAGTGCTATTGCCTGAAGGTGCCAGGTTCAATTTCTAATCTGCGCCAAGCTGTTATCAGTTGGGGTGCTGAAAATGGCATCAGCATCCCTGGGCTAGGGAGCAGGGGAAAAAAAAAAGCCATTGTTCTTGATCAATATCTGCTGGTGTTGGGCAGCCTGCATGGCCATGAATGTCAGGGGCCAAGTGTGGCTGTGATGCCCTCTGCAGTCAAAGAGCCTGCCAACAATCACATGGTTGAGCTCATTCCATGAAGAACGGCCTATAAAATGTGAAAAGGAAAATAAGCATCTAGTGGGATATCCAGGGTTCAGAACACTGACACCTGCAGCATGACATTGCAAAGTCCAGAACCCCTAAAAGTGAGAATGCATCGAAAGATAAGGTGTTCTCTGACTGCCAGCCCCACCCAAAATAACCCAATTCTCTCACACTATGCAGAGACATAAAGGTTCTCCTACCTAGGTCTTTGCCATTGAAGGCAGCCTCGCTGAGATGTTGCGAGAGACTGGACACGTCCCCAAAGCCCAGGTTGACTCCCTGGCCTGCTAATGGGTGAACTCTGTGAGCAGCATCACTACAGAAAGAGAAATCACAGGTGAAGAGAAGATTTATTACGAGAGTGAAACCACCTGCCCTACCAGGTCACATCAAGGCAACCAGGCTTCATTTGTATTATTTCTAATTGAAGGAGGGAAATCAGGGTTTAAACACAAAGTGCTCGACACAGTATTTGCTGTTCAAACTGTACGGAAGGCTCACGTTTATTTAGCAGAGTGACGGTTACAGAATTGTCACTCAGTATATTTACGGAATTTTTTTTTTATTATCGATGATGACTTCATTAGAGTAAGACCTAGCTGATAAAAACTACTGAACCCCAGAGCACACAAGGAGCTGGACTGTCAGTTGAATATCTCAGTGTCCATTTCTCAACCAACACCAGCAAAAACAGATTAACCGGTCGTTCATCACATTTGCTGTTACGGGGATCTTATTTTGTGCAAATTGGTTGCCACGATTTCCTACTTAACAGTGGCTACGCTTCAAAAGTAATTCATTGGTTGTGAAGCTTTTAGAGACGCCCCATGGACATGAAAGGCACTTTATAAATCGAAGTTATTTCTTTTAGGGACAAGTCATTAAACCAGATCATTTCAGCACCAACACTGTACGTGCTAATTCAGCTCCTTGCACCGTTGTGCTTAGTAACTTTGTTTAATCAGTTCCGCCAAAGGAATCTTAGAATAAAATATAGAATCACAGAGCGCAGAAGGAGGCCATTTGGCCCACTGTGCCTGTGCCGGCTCTCTGAAAGAGTTAACCAATTAGTCCCACTCCCCTGCTCTTTCCCCATAGCCCTGCAAATTTTTCCTTTTTAAGTATTTATCCAATTCCCTTTTGAAAGTTACTATTGAATCATCTTCCACCACCCTTTCAGGCAGTGCAATCGAGCATGTACTCAGTAAAACTTGACAGGAGGGCATAAATTAACATTCGCTTTTGGATTTTTGCAACTATTTTGATTTTGTGAGAATATGAGTTCAATTTCTTTTCCCACCCCCTCTCCTCCCCACTCCTCCTCTGGGACCGGGGGTCCCTTTGAGCAATGCACCACCTGTACCTCGTCTGCTCTCAGGCCTGCACCGATAACGGTGGCGTTAGTTTCTAGGGTAATATCTGGGCAGCCTGGGAATAACAGTCCATGTAAGGCCTCCACTTAGCACAGGCTCACAGCAGTAAAGCTGAGATCGGAAGCTCAGCACCAGGGTGGGGGAAGAGAAAACAAACTTGTTGGAGACCCCCACTGCAAAAATCAAAAGGGAAATGCTTCCAAAATATGGCTTTTGCTTCTCAAAAAAAGACAACGTTTTTCACAGTAATAATGGGTCAATTTCCAAAATTCCATTACATTCACCAATTGCTTCAGATTCCAAATCAGAACTTAGCCCCTGTACCTTCACAAAGAATCCTGATTCAATTCAAATCAAATGGAGCCTTGTGCCTAACTAACAACGGTCACTACAATTCAAAGTAAGTCATTGCACATGAAGCATTTTTCAGATGTTTGAGGTGTTAAGATAAATGCAAGTCTTTACATTAACAGCATGCGTTTGTGTCATTTTGTAGTGAATCTGTAAGATCACACATTAGAACGTGCTCAGGGGTGGAGCTGGTATCTGGAGCGCCCAACGTGCTGTGCTGCGGATTGGTAAGATGCAAGGATTCGCCAAAGTGCACCTTCAGATTTTCACTGTCCTGATGCGAGGAGGCACAGTGCAAATGCTTTGCTGCAGAAATCAGAAGGACAGCCATCCACAGCCAGGTCTTGTGCACTTCCCAGTGACCAGCCTTACAACACTGGCTAAGACCTGGAAGCAAGTTGGCTTCCTAGAAACCTTTGACCTCATAAGTCAGGACCGCAAGGAGACAGGGAGAAAAATAAATACACATTATCTTACCCGATGAGGGCAACTCGCGGTCCAACATACTTGGTGGCATGGCCCAGCCCGAGCGGAAACATGGCCCTGCTCTTTGGGTCGATGTGAGCCACACTTGGTGGCAGCTGGCGTACTGACGTGCCCGATGGCATCAGGAACATAAAAGCGGTCCTGAACATGGAGCTGGCAGTGTCAACGAATTCAGAGTGATTCTCATTACTCCACTACAAAAAAAAGTCAGAAAATGTAATTCAATAAAAATTCTTCTTCGAGGATTAATCAGGATTTTAGCCCCATTCGTCACAAATTAAAATGTTATCATAACATAATTGTTACAAGTTTAGGTCTGGCCTTACATATTCTCTTGGGTACAGCGGTGCCAGTCACTCCCGTAGCAATCTGAGCATCTTACATTTAGGGCTGTGCCCGTACTGCTCAACATCCAACTATATAATAACGTAACCTATCATACACTATTGTGTAGTTAGATATATAACTATTTCTCGTTATAGTAGATATAATTAGATTTTTTAAACTATATCTCGTTATAGTAGATATAATTAGTTATATAACTATCTAATTATAGTTGATATAATTAGATATATAGCCCCTTGTGATCTGCACTGGATATTCGTGTCTTTCGCATGTGTGCTTCTCCAATCTCTTTGAAGGCGGACTGAGAAAACACTTGAGTTGAGGCCGGATACGAATTGTTAAGCTGTTCTATTTCACAGTACGTGAACTTAAGAGCAACAGTAACATTTGGATTTACTTATTTCAATCAGTTCAACGTGTTTTGGTGTAATAACACAAAATAATGAATATGCCACGCTCTCCTACATCGGTGGGTTGTCTTGCATATCTTAAACAAAATAACTCCTAACTATTCTGAGTTTTAACATTCTCATTGCCTTTGCTGGGCTTGTCTCTAAACTTGTGTGAAACATTGCTTTAAAAACACAACATCTAAGAATAACAGTGTTTACCCCCTCCCCCCCAACCTCCCAAATCCTTTCTGTGGAAAAATGGTCAAAAATTGCAAAAGGTGACAATGATATACAATTCCACATTCCATCAACCTCAAAATAAAATTGAACCATAGATTAAGACTGCAGTGTCGGGGAGTAATAAAATTGTGGGCCTATAACTGCAATCTTCCACATACTGAATTGCTAATTTCATCCATGGCTATGTAGCAGATTCAAATGGAGGCCAAGTATCTCCCAATAGGTAGGGAGGGAAGTGCATGTCTGAGAATGTCAGGCGAGGACAGAATTGGGCTGTGGCTACGATGCCCCGGAGGACAAACAGCCCACCAATACTCAACAGTTTAGACTCGCACATAAATAACGGTCTCACGAGACTGGTCCCGGAGGGCTTACCAGCCCACGTCGTAGCACGAGCCAACGTCCAAGAAGAGAAGACGAAATAAAATGATGGAAGAAGTATTTGGATTGAGTCTCCAGCCTGCCTTTGTAGCAGGGGAACAGTCACAGAATGGGAGAGCTCCAGGCAAATAAAAAAAAGACTGACACAAGTTGTGCTGTAAAGCAGTAGGACATGGGTTTCCAGTGTGCACCTTGACAGGAATCCATTTAAAACATAAAACATTATCAATTTTTTTTTTTTAAATTCACAGCAACAGAAGTTTCCATTTCTTTTCCCACAATTTTCTATCCTCCTCTCCTGAAGGTGGTGACTCTTGTTGGAAGCTTGCTGTGTGGTTGCTATTTCATCACCTCACATAAATGGTCATTTTGCAGGGGAGAGTCTGCACTGTAAGTGTTGAGAGCCTGTATTTTTAAATCGCCACTAATAAACTGTCCATGGTGTTTCCCACTTGTCATTTAATGACTATAACATACAGCAATAAGTTGGGGAAAAGATTTCAGAAATTTGCTCCATAGTACCACCTACTGGCCAGAGCCTGCAACTACATTGTTACAGGTACTTACAGCTGTTTACATACAGGGTTTCCATTCTAAATGTTTACATAGGCAGTTTCAATGTTAAATGCGAACATAAAAGTGTGATCCAAAATTGTGACAACAGGAAGTTGGACAGGCACCTATGCATGTTTGTTAATAATATACATAGATGGGGAGGGGGGGGCATCAGAACCCAGCCTGGTCCTATTCGCATCCAATGTCCATATATGCATGCATATTCCAGGAATGGTGGACATTGATCAGAAGCAGCGATCCTGGTTGGTTTTTTCCCCCTCTCTAGTCGTCGGGTTCTAAGGCCAAACGTTGCCCCAGCTGAAATCAGCTAACTCTGCACAGACAGATATCCAATCTAGAACCTTCCGATCTACATGGCTTAACTCTGCACAGTCCACTTACAAAAGCGGAATTGATGGCGTCCACGAACGTCTCTTCATTCATGCTGAGCAAGTCGGATGCATGCTGGTGGGAAGTCGACCACACCAAGGAACTGACAGTATCGGAGAGCTGGAGAAACACAGAAAGAGAGGCTCAAGGATTAGGTCAGAAGCACGTCGCATAAACATCCTCATGCTGGGATATCAAAATACATCTACCCTAATCGTGGGCAACAATTAGATATGTGGAAAGAACAGCTGTGATACAGCTCTCAAAATCAGACAGAATAATGGAAGGATTGCGGTACTGGGAACATTTTAATCAAGGAGTTTGTGACTTTATGACAAACCCTTTTAGTGCAACAGCTACAGAAAGTCTCCGTCTTTTAGTTCCAAAAAGAAATTTAAATTTAAAATGAAGCGTACCGGAAGCATTGCAATTGGTCCAGTCACCAGAAACCGCTGCCAAGCCACATTGTTATCAGTAGGCTAAGGAATTAAAAGAAAAATAGTTAGAAGCAACGCCAGTCAATCACACAACATTCTGTTTGGTCATTCTCTTCAGCAGACCCCACCCTCCAAGGTGGCTCACGTGGCTTGCTGGCACCCAATGCCCTTCAGCGGTGAAAAGAGGCGTCACCCAGTCACTCTGATCACCCTTCCTCCCCCCCCCCAACCCCCGTCTCCGTTAGTTGTTACTTGTTGACTCAACAGCACATCTGAAATCAGGGAGACACCGCGCGAGGCACTGTGACACAAGCTGACATCCTACCCCACTAGTGCACAGCACCGGTGCGCTGACCCACCGTGCCTCCACACCAGACCGGGGTCACATTAAGCAGGTATCTTACACAACCACCGAGTCTATAACCATACTAGCGGCTAGTCAAAATTTGGCACAATCACACTCGCCTTGTTGGTCATTTAGACGAATGCAGCAGCCAACTTGGAGAAACAGGTAGTCACGGCAACCTCACACTTCATTTCACTACAAGTGAAATTATCATCCTGAGAAACTGCAGACACGTGTCAATAATCCAAATACATTCACAGCAGTGAGCAAGGACAAAAAGGGCGTACTTACCTCAGCAAGACGAAGGGTAGCAACCACAGCAGACTGATCGTACTTCCACTGCAGGGTCTGAATATCGGCAGACTGCCGTACCATTGAGTTTGGACCGTCTGCTCCGATCTATGTAGAGGAGAGATACAGCCCTTTAATGTAGTAAAGCTAAATTGAACAAAAAAGTCATTTAATCAACACGATGGAGTGGTCAGTGACCCCCTCCCCAAACCCCAGATCCTATAGTTTAAGTATTATTACATAGAATTTACAGCACAGAAACAGACCATTTGGCCCAACTAATTTGTGCCGGTGTTTATGCTCCACACAAGCCTCCTCCCATCCTACTTCACCCTTTAAGCATATCCTTCTATTCCTTTCTCCCTCATATTCTTATCTAGCATCCCCTTAAATGCATCTTTGCTATTCGCCTCAACTACTCCTTGTGGTAGCGAGTTCCACATTCTAACCACTCTCTGGGTAAAGAAGTTTCTCCTGAATTTCCTATAGGGCTTATTTGTGGCTATCTTATATTTATGACCCCTAGTTTTGGACTCCCCCACAAGTGGAAATATCTTCTCCACATCTATCCTATCAAACCCCTTCATCATTTTAAAGACTTCTATTAGAACACACCTCAGTCTTCTCTTTTCTAGAGAAAAGTGCCCTAGCCTGTTCAGTCTTCCCCGATAGTTATAACCTCTCAGTTCTGGTATCATCCTTGTAAATCTTTTTTGCACCTTCTCCAGTGCCTCGCTATCCTTTTTGTTATAATGTGGAGATGTCGGTGATGGACTGGGGTTGACAAATGTAAGGAATCTTACAACACCAGGTTATAGTCCAACAGTTTTATTTGAAAATGAAAATAAAACAGTTGGACTATAACCTTGTGTTGTAAGATTCCTTACTTTTTGTTATATGGAGACCAGGACTGTGCACAATACTCCAAGTGTGGTCTAACCAAAGTTCTATATAAGTTTAACATAACTTTTCTGTTTTTCAATTCTGTTGCTCAAGAATTGAACCCCAGTGCTTGGTTTGCATTTTTTTAATGGCCTTGTTAACCTGCATTGCTACTGTTAGAGAGCCATGTAGGTTCTAACTCACTTTTGATTATCACATTTTTGATGGGCAAGAGTAATTTTTTTTAAATTAAAACATCTGGGGGAGCTGGATAGTGTAATCAGTTAGTAGATTGTACATTAATAAAATACATATATATGAATGAGGGTGTGTGGAACTTCATCTCCCAGCTGCTGCTTTCAGGGCAGCACTGTCAAGAGGCCCGAAAGCAGGTCACCTCCAACTCTCTCCCCCCTCCCAGAAAGAGGAGGGGGTGCTGGTGGTGGAAAAGAGGCAGAGAAATAAAAAAGTTGAATTTTTCAGCATCAAGGAAATGTTTTTTTTTGTGCTGTGGAAGGTCCCAGGCTCAAAACCAGGTCTGTGTGGAGTTGGCCAATCTCAGCCAGGCAGTACTAGGGATGTTACAACAGGCCTTCGCATCCCTAAGCTAGAAAGGGAGAAGAAAAACAAGGAATCACGGACAATTGGCCAGGTCCCACGTCGTGAATTACGTGCGAGCGGATTCCCGGTGAGGACAGGGACAGCCTCAGCTGTGATATCAGAGCTTATCGAGGAGACGGCCAACATATGTGCTGTCGCATATGAAGAATGGCTCCTTGGGCAAGGTGCCAGAGGGACTGCAGTGCCCATTGAAATGGGCTCCCAACATGAATTGAAACCTTCAGTTAAGAAGAGAAACTTGGAAGAGCAATATTAAAAAAAAACCATTGCACGTTCTCCACAGCTGAGAGTTTCAGGGGTTCATTGATGCTCACCAGTAACTTTGTCTGAAGTTTACTCCCATCAGCCAGTTCGACGTGCACCCATGGGTTGGTGTGAGGTGACAGGTAGGGTTCTGGCCATGTGTAGTTCACCACTCTGCTCCTGTATAACACATGCACCCTGTCTGAGAAAAACAGCACCAAGCTAAGCACAAACTATTCCATCCTTGTTTATGCATTTTCACCACCACTCCCGGAGTTGCCTCACATCCGTGCTCTCTTCCCCATGGGAAGGGTTGCTTTGTGACATCTGTCCTGAGGAATGCAACACTTGTACACCTGGGTCAACATCAACCACATGAAGATTGGTGAGCTAAGCTTCTGACCCCATATCCTCTCTGTCACCAAAGACCACCTACTTCTACCTCCGTAACGTCGCCCGTCTCCACCCCCGCCTCAGCTCGTCCATGCCTTTGTTACTTCCAGGCTCGACTATTCCAATGCTTTCCTGGCTGGCCTCCCACCTTTCACCCTCCAAAAACTTGAGCTCATCCAAAATTTTGCTGCCCATATCCTAACTCGAGCCAAGTCCCGTCTACCCATCACCCCAGTGTTAATTGTATCCATATGATTTATATCAATTAGTGTTAATTGTATTCAGGTGGTGCGTATCAATTGGGGACTCTCTTGTATCCATGTATATGTGAGCTTATCCAGGGTGTGGAGTGAATAATGTTGAGCTCTGTGAATTAAGGCTCAGAAGCAACTGAAGACCACCTGGCTATCCAATTTATTACACCCTGTGCTCGCTGACCTACATTGCCTCCCAGTTCAGCAACACCTTGATTTTAAAATTATTATCCTTGTTTTCAAATCCCTCCAAGGCCTCACCCCTCCATATCTCTGTAACCTCCTCCAGCCCTACAACCTTTGAGATCTCTGAACTCCTCCAATTCTTGCCCCTTCCGGATCCCCGATTTTCATCGCTCCACCATTTGCGGCCGTGCCTTCAGCTGCTTAGGCCCTAAGCTCTGAAATGAACCTCTCCACCTCTCTCTCCTTCCCCCCCCACCCCCCTCCTTAAAACCTTGGGTCTTGCCTTAACGTCTCATCTGAAAGACTGATACAAAAGCGAGATACTGGCAGGTGGGTGAAACTCTGGGAACCACACGAGTCAGCACCTTTGGAAAAGAGGCAAATAAATCCAAGTGGCAAAACTACAAGACCTGACGCATTGTTTAAACGGTTCACGTCTATTGATGATCTAAAAGAGTAGCACTGCAATTACCTCAGCAACTTGGTTTTGAAAGCTTTCAGAACATCTTAGGTTCAAGGAGGTCAACACCTACCAGCAGCGGCAGCCAGCTGTTTAGATAAAGCTGACAACACCACATCATTCTCAACCACGAAGCCCATGTCCTCCAACAGGTCAGCTTTATCAAATGTAATTATAGCATCCGAGCATTCATCCCAAACCTGAGGAGAAAACGCTAGAGTTTCAGAGTCACTGTTCGCTCTCACTATTGCACTTAATGATGAAGCGACAGAACACGGCATAATCTAAACATTCAAGGAAGGAACAAGAAACATTCAGTAAGTTCAGCTCAGCTTCTCAAATAGGTCCATTTTCATGTCCCCCCCTCCCACCCCACCCCACATACCAAACTCATACCCCTCTACCATTTGTTGAATCAGGATTCTTCCCTTTTCTCTCATGAATGCTTCAACCAAGTCCATATTCTCCACACAAGGATGTCTCAGGTAGTTACTGTTAAGTTACATTTAGCTTGCAGTAATCTTATGATTGTTTCATTTTGTTCCCTTCTTATGTTCAAGCATGAAGAGTTTCATGTCTTTACCATCGAATCCCTTCAGGAATTTATAAAACACTGATTGTGTCAAATTTTGTTTGATAACGCTCATGTGAAGCGCCTTGGGACTGTTTACTATGTTAAAGGCGCTATATAAATGCAAGTTGTTGTTGTTGAGTCTCCATTTTTCCTTCCCTCCCTCTCTAGTTTCTGTTTTTTCCAGTACATTAGTTGGGTGACAAGATCAGATAATGAAGTTTGTGGATACACGGGCACACAAGCTATTCTGCCCTACCTTCTGATCTTTTTCCCTTCTATTTCTCCCCATGCCAATCATCTCTTAAAAGTCTTTGATTCATACTAGGGTGCAGTTCCATAGACAGTAGCCCTCAGGTGCTTCATCTAAGTGTCAATACTCCAACTTAAGGGACTTGAGCACAGAACCTAGGCTGACACTTTAGTGCAGTACTGAGGGACCGCTGCACTATCGGAGATGCCATTTTCCAATTGAGAAGTTAAACTGAAGCCCCGTCTGCCCTCTCAGGTGGATGTAAAAGATCCAATGGAACTATTTTGAAGACGAGCAGGGGAGCTCTCCCCAGTGTCGTGGACAATATTCAAACAAAATAGAAACAGGAATGGGCCATTCAGCCTCTTGAACCTGTTCCGCCATTCAATTAGATCATAGCTGATCCGTACCTCCACAGGTGCCAATCACCCTGTGGAACAGTGACTACCACAAAGGGCTTATCAGCTGAACCTGATCCTATCCTCAACTGAAGTCCAAATAGGGGTGTTTGGCTAGTGATCAGGAGCAGGAACCCCGATTTTCCAATCCCTATATCACAAGGGAACCAAGGTCACTTGCAGCACTGCTGATGTCTCCTTGGCTGATATCAGCAATCTCCTCACAGACTAGATACTGAACTCTGAACCTTCCTGGTGTGTACGGCTGAGCTTGTCAATGGTTAAACTCGCTGAGCCATCACTGGAGCTTTAATCTAACCTTAAAAACAAACCAAACACAAAAACAATTGTAGAAAATGAATCAGGTAAAAACCCCACCAAAGCAACAATGAGTTTACCTGCATTCTCTTGAACGGCTTGTACCTCATGTTGCATATATGATCCCAAGCTCCAAAACCTACGGAGAGGTGAAAGTGATAGAAACATTAGGCTGAAACAATGAAAGAGGTCTTTTTAATATTTTACGCAGTGTGTACCATGCACAAAAACAAACAATGCAATTGTATTATTGAGAAATGAAAGTGCTCAATGCTGTGATCAGATGCAAAGTATAGGGGCAGGAGGAAAGACAGGGAGAAAGTAATTCTCTGGTGCCCTAGTCCCTTGACCCTGATGAGCATAAATAAGAGCACATCTTTACAGTGAAGCAGCAGCTTGACTTTTTACTGTTTGGAAAGAAGAGGCAGGCAAGAGACGATTGAAGTGCATCCTCCAGCCACGCATGCAAGCTTCTCAAGACTAGCGACCTAACCCAGATGCGTTACTCAACAACATGGCTAGTCTGAGTACTCCGCTCTGATACCTCCCACCCCCCACCAAAATAACTAATTCCAGCACGACACACTGGAATAAATGTACCAAGGGTGAACTGGAACATACGGTTTAAGAAGGCCGCAGCGCCCGGTGTGAGTGTGCTCACTCGGTTACTGTGCAATTCTGGCAGCTTTCCATCTGTTTTGTTTCCAGCCTCCAGTAACAGGATCTTTTTCCCTGATAGATTCTGATCATAAGCTGCAGAGAAATAAAGGAAGCAAGTGTAATACAAGTTTTCATTTCAATTTTTTCATGTAACTATACAAGAATGTCACTGTATAAAGATCATTCAAAATGTTTTGTTTTTAAAAGCAGCAAACATGTTACATTTCACAACAGCTCATTTACAAGAAACATTATTAACCAGACTCATAGAAAGGTTACAGCACCAGCTCTATGCAAGAACAATCCAGCTAGTCCCATTCCCCTGCCCTATCCCCGTAGCCCTGCAAATTTTTTCCTTTCAAGTACTTATCCAGTTCCCTTCCGAAGGCCATGATTGAATCTGCCTCCACCACCCCCTCGAGCAGTTCATTCCAGATCCTAACCACTTGCTGTGTAAAAAAGTTTTCCCTCAGGTCACCTTTGGTTCTTTTGCCAATCATCTTAAATCTATGTCCTCTGGTCCTTGACCCTTCCACCAATGGGAACAGTTTCTCTCTCTCTACTCTGTCTAGACCCTTCATGATTTTGAATAGCTCTATCAAATCTCCTCGCAACCGTCTCTGCTCCAAGGAGAACAACCTCAGCTTCACCAGTCTAACCATGTAACTAAAGTCCCTCATCCCTGGAATCTTTCTAGTAAATCTCTTCTGCACCCTCTCTAAGGCCTTCACATTTTCCTTAAGTGCGGTGCCCAGAACTGGACACAATACTGCAGTTGTGGCCGAACCAGTGTTTTATAAAGGTTCGTCAAGGCTTCCATGCTTTTTTCTATTCGTTCATGGGATGTGGGCATCGCTGGCAAGGCCAGCATTTATTCCCCATCCCTAATTGCCCTGGAGAAGGTGGTGGTGAGTCACCTTCTTGAACCACTGCAGTCCATGTGGTGAAGGTTCTCCCACAGTGCTGTTAGGTAGGGAGTTCCAGGATTTTGACCCAGCGACGAAGAAGGAACGGCGATATATTTCCAAGTCGGGATGGTGTGTGACTTAGAGGGGAATGTGCAGGTGGTGCTGTTCTCATGTGCCTGCTACCCTTGTTCTTCTAGGTGGTAGAGGTCGCGGGTTTGGAAGATGCTGTCGAAGAAGCCTTGGCGAGTTGCCGCAGGGCATCCTGTGGATGGTACACACTGCAGCCACGGTGCGCTGGTGGTGAAGGGAGTGAATGTTTAGGGTGGTGGATAGGGTGCCAATCAAGCAGGCTACTTTGGCCTGGATGGGGTCGATCTTCTTGAGTGTTGTTGGAGCTCAACTCATCCAGGCAAGTGGAGAGTATTCCATCTTGTGCCTTGTAGATGGTGGAAAGGTTTTGGGGAGTCAGGTGGTGAGTCACTCGCCGCAGAATACCCAGCCTCTGACCTGCTCTTATAGCCACAGTATTTATGTGGCTGGTCCAGTTAAGTTTCTGGTCAATGGTGACCAGCAGGATGTTGATGGTGGGGGATTCAGCGATGGTAATGCAGTTGAATGTCAAGGGGAGGTGGTTAGACTCTTTTGTTGGAATTGGTCATTGCCTGGCATGAATGTTACTTTTGTACTCTATGCCTCTATTTATAAAGCCCAGGATCCCATATGCTTTGTTAACCGCTTTCTCAACCTGTCCTGCCACCTTCAATGATTTGTGCACATATACCCCCAGATCTCTCTATTCCTGTACCCCTTTTAGAGTTGTGCCCAGTAGTTTATTTTGCCTCTCCTTGTTCTTCCTACCGAAATGTATCACTTCGCATTTTTCTGCGTTAAATTCCATCTGCCATGTGTCCACCTATGCCACCAGCCTGTCTATATCCTCTTGAAGTCTATCACTATCCTCCTCATTGTTTACTACCTTTCCAAGTTTTGTATCATCTGCAAATTTTGAAATTGTGCCCTGAACATCCAAGTCCAAGTCATTAATATTTATTAAGAAAAGCAGTGGTCCTAGTACCGACTCCTGGAGAACACCACTGTACACCTCCCTCCAGTCCAAAATGCAACCATTCACCACTACTCTGTTTCCTGTCCCTTAGCCAATTCTGTATCCATGTTGCTATAGCCCCCTTTATTCCATGGGCCACAATCTTGATAAGCCTACCGTGCAGCACTTTATCAAATGCCTTTTGTAAGTCCATATACACCACATCAACTGCACTGCCCTCATCTACCATCTCCGTTACCAAATCAAAAAACTATCAGGTTAGTTAAACACAATTTGCCTTTAATAAATCCATGCTGGCTTTCCCTAATCAATCTACCCTCGTCCAAGTGACTGTTAATTCTGTCCCAGATTATCATTTCTAAAACCACTAAGGTTAAACTGACTGGCCTATAGTTGCTCAGTTGTAACATACTTGAGGATTGATGCGATGTGCACTTTAACTCAGAGCAACCTTCTTGAAATTCCACTTGCCACTTTGCTTTATTTTGGTAAGGAGTTGTTAACCATTTTACAATTAACATGGACACCTTAATCCCCCACCACAATCCACATTTCCAACCCTTCAACATCTCTATCTTTCCAACTCTCGCAATTTTATTTTAAAGCTCCGAAAGCTTGTGAATTTAAAATAAAATTGCTGGACTATAACTTGGTGTTGTAAAATTGTTTACAATTTCCAACTCTCAGCATTATTCCGAGAACCCGTAGAGATCTTTATTGCAACTGCCTCAGACGCCCTAGATCGGACTCGGCTGTGATCCACAGAACGGTCCAGTAACCTAAGGGGTTGGGTTTTTAAAATATTTTTTTATGGGATGAGGGCGTCGCTGGCAAGGCCGGCATTTATTGCCCATCCCTAATTGCCCTTGAGAAGGTGGTGGTGAGCCGCCTTCTTGAACCGCTGCAGTCCGTGTGGTGACGGTTCTCCCACAGTGCTGTTAGGAAGGGAGTTCCAGGATTTTGACCCAGCGACGATGAGGGAACGACGATATATTTCCAAGTCGGGATGGTGTGTGACTTGGAGGGGAACGTGCAGGTGGTGTTGTTCCCATTTGCCTGCCACCCTTGTCTTTCTAGGTGGTTGTTGATGCCCCATGAATCCATACCCCAACATGAATTACCTGCAGGGAATTAATTTATATTTATGTAAAAGTATAGCCCGTTGCACCTTTAAGAATTTGAATGGTTTGGACTCAGCCCCCTACCCTATGACCATAGGTCCCACTCTTAACGTTTCTCCCACCTTGGCAGCTCCATACGCCCTGCCCTGGGATCCGTATTAACCCCCGGGCCCCGCTCTATCAGTGGGCCAGTACCCTCGAGTCCTACCTAGAGCGCAGGCCATGGCAGTGCCGACCATCCCACCGCCGGAGATGACCACATCGTACAGCTCCGGAGGCCCGGACTCCTGCTGCTCCTCCCGGTTGGAGGAGCATCTCCTAGAGCCTCTGCTCCCCAGCAGCCAAGCCCGACCCTGAGCACGGAGGCCACAAACCACCCCCGCTCCCCTCCACAGACTCATTGCAATTATAAGGCCAGCCGAGCAACATCCATGGGAACGGTCACCTTCCACAAGGGGGCAAGAAGACACTGCGGGGCGGAAGTGCATATAACTTCCGGGTGGGGTAGCAGTCAGCCAATCGTTATATGGTATGTACAATACGCTTCCGGTTATGCGCAGCAGCCCAGTACTGCAGCATTTAATAGGTAGTGGCAGCAGGTTTTGATTGAGAATAAGTTTTATTGCAGGATTGCATCTGCTGTGCCTGTTACTGAATATAAATACATCCCAAAATAAATTCTTACATGCATATAGTACTATATCAGTCTGAAACATCCCAAAGTGCTTTACATACAGTGACTTACTGTGTCAGCCTTGGCTCAGTGGATAGCACTCTTGCATACTGAGTCAGAAAGTTGTAGGTTCAAGTCTCACTCCAGAGAATCCAGACTAACACACCAGGGAGTGCTGCACTGTCGGAGGTGCCGTCTTTCAGATGAGACATTAAGCTGATGCCCTGTCTTTTCGGGCAGATGTAAAAGATCCCAAGTTACTATTTTGAAAAAGAGCAGGGGAGTTCTCCCCGGTGTCCTGGCCAATATTTGTCCTTCAACCAACATTACAAAAAACAGATTGTAGAATCGTAGAAAAGTTACAGCACGGAAGGAGGCCATTCGGCCCATCAAGTCTGTGCCAGCAATCCAGCTAGTCCCACTCCGTCACCCTATCCCTGTAGCCCTGCAAATTTTTCCTTTCAAGTACCCTTTTGAAAGCCATGATTGAATCTGCCTCCACCACCCCCTCTGGCAGTGCATTCCAGATCCTAACCACTTGCTGTGTAAAAAAGATTTTCCTCATGTCACCTTTGGTTCTTTTACCAATTACCTTAAATCTATGTCCTCTGGTTCCTGACCCTTCCGCCAATAGGAACAGTTTCTCTCTATCTATTGTCCAGACCCTTCGTGGTTTTGAATACCTCTAGCAAATCTCCTCTCCCGTCATTTATCTCATTGCTGTTTGTGGGACCTTGCTAGGCACAAATTGACTAGTTTACAACAGTGACCACATTTAAAAAGTGCTTAATCAAAAGCAAAATACTGTGGATGCTGGAAATCTGAAATAAAATCAGAAAGTGCTGCAAAAGCTCAGCAAGTGAGGCAGCATCTGTGGAAATAGAGTTAGCATTTCATTGCCTGTGAAGCGATTTAGGGGTGTCCTGAGGTCGTGAAAAGCGCTATATAAATGCAAGTGCTTCTTTTACTATAAAGTGCCACTTGATGCTGCATTGAAACATTGACTGACGCTCAAGGGGAATTGAATGGCAGTAGTGGGAAGGGGGGGGGGGGGGGATGTGAACACGTGGCATGATTGAGCCAATCACAACCTGCGCAGTTCCCAAGGCCGCCCGCTTGGAGCCTGCGAGATAGGAGGCGGGGCCACATGCTTAATTGACATCTCGACCACCCAATCAGCGCCTAGCTCGGTGCCGTGACCCCCCCACCAATCAGCGCAGCGGGGAGGCGGTGCCAACGATTGCACGCTCGGGTTTGGATGATGACGAAGATATAATTCGATGTTTTGAAGATGCCCGTGTCGCACGGTTTGTCGGTTCTCACTAATTCCTCCGTGAAAAACCCGTTGCGAAGCCGCGGGGAGCAGCCGCGCAGCACGGGGCGGGCGGAGGCGCCAGAGGGAAGCCGCGGGCCGCCTGAGGTGAGTGCTGTGGAGCGGCGGCCATCACCCCGGGCAATGTAAACAATCCGGACATTTATAATATGTGTGCTTATTAATACACGGACACTGCGCCCGGGCAGGGTGGGTGCTCGTGTGTCCGGTTGCTGGGTTCTTTTCTCCCGTTACAGGGCTGCTGGGGTTCCAGGCCGCGGTCCCCGGTTGATTTTGGTTGCCATGGTAACACTGTCAGGGCTCAGCTGGCTTGGTTGATGCATGGCGATGTTTTTTTTGGCAACAGTAAATCATACACTTTATCCTCCATCATTAATACAGGTTGTTATCTCAAGGTGACATTGTCTGAAACACTTATGAACGAGTCGTGTTTGTGTGTAAGTGCGTGTGTCTTTGTGTGTTGGAGGGAATTATTCCAGATTATCCCAACCAACAACAGTCCCATCTTGAGTAAAAGTGAAATAAAAATGTTAGGTGCCTATGTTTGTTACTGTAACAAATTTACCAACAAAAGAAACTAACCATACTTACTGCAAAGTCACCCAGTCCAGATGGGATGCATCCTAGGTTACTGAGTGGAATGTGGAAAATTGCCCAGGTATGCCCTGTCCACAAAAAGCAGGACAAATCCAATCTGGCCAATTACTGCCCCCATCAGTCTACTCTCAATCATCAGCAAAGTGATGCAAGGTGTCGTCGACGGTGCTATCAAGCGGCACTTACTCACCAATAACCTGCTCACCGATGTTCAGTTTGGGTTCCGCCAGGACCACTCGGCTCCAGACCTCATTACAGCCATGGACAAAACAGCTGAATTCCAGAAGTGAGGTGAGAGTGACTGCACTTGACATCAAGGCAGCATTTGACCGTGTGTGGCACCAAGGAGCCCCAGTAAAATTGAAGTCACTGGGAATCGGGGGGAAAACTCTCCAGTGGCTGGAGTCATACCTAGCACAAAGGAAGATGGTAGTGGTTGTTGGAGGCAAATCATCTCAGCCCCAGGGCATTGCTGCAGGAGTTCCTCAGGGCAGTGTCCTAGGCCCAACCATCTTCAGCTGCTTCATCAATGACCTTCTCTCCATCATAAGGTCAGAAATGGGGATGTTAGCTGATGATTGCAGAGTGTTCAGTTCCATTCGCAACCCCTCAGATAATGAAGCAGTCTGAGCCCGCATGCAGCAAGACCTGGACAACATCCAGGGCTGATAAGTGATAACATTTGCGCCAGACAAGTGCCAGGCAATGACCATCTCCAACAAGAAAGAGTCTAACCACCTCCCCTTGACATTTAATGGCATTACCATCGCCGAATCCCCCACCATCAACATCCTGGGGGTCACCATTGACCAGAAACTTAACTAGACCAGCCATATAAATACTATGGCCACAAGAGCAGGTCAGAGGCTGGGTATTCTGCGGCGAGTGACTCACCTCCTGACTCCCCAAAGCCTTTCCACCAACTATCAGGCACAAGTCAGGAGTGTGATGGAATACCCTCCACTTGCCTGGATGAGTGCAGCTCCAACAACACTCAAGAAGCTCGACAACATCCAGGACAAAGCAGCCCGTTTGATTGGCACCCCATTCACCACCCTAAACATTCACTCCCTTCACCACCGGCGCACAGTGGCTGCAGTGTGTACCATCCACAAGATGCACTGCAGCAACTCACCAAGGCTTCTTCGACAGCACATCCCAAACCCGCGACCTCTACCACCTAGAAGGACAAGAGCAGCAGGCACATGGGAACAACACCACCTGCACGTTCCCCTCCAAGTCACACACCATCCCGACTTAGAAATATATCACCGTTCCTTCATCGTCGCTGGGTCAAAATCCTGGAACTCCCTTCCTAACAGCCCTACGGGAGAACCTTCACCACACGGACTGCAGCGGTTCAAGAAGGCGGCTCACCACCACCTTCTCAAGGGCAATTAGGGATGGGCAATAAATGCTGGCCTCGCCAGCGACACCCACATCCCATGAATGAATAAAAAAAAGGTGGAAATTGCAGCGGTTCTGGCCACAATCTTCCAATCCTGCTTAGATAGGGAAGTGGTGCCAGAGGACTGGAGGATTGCAAATGTTACAACCCTGTTTAAAAAAGGGGAGAGGGATAAACCCGGCAATTACAGGCCAGTCAGCCTAACGTCGGTGGTGGGGAATCTTTTAGAGACAGTAATCCGGAACAAAATTAATTGGCACTTGGAAAAGCATGGTTTAATAAATGAAAGTCAACACAGATTTGTTAAAGGAAAATCGTGTTTGACTAACTTGTTTGAGTTTGTTAATAAAGTAACGGAGAGGGTTGATGAGGGTAGTGCAATTGATGTGTGACTTTCAGAAGGCATTTGATAAAGTTCCACATAATAGACCAGTTAGCAAAATTAAAGCCCAAGGGATTAAAAAGAGACCATGGCAGCGTGGATACAAAATTGGCAAGGGACAGAAAGCAGAGTGTAGTGGTGAATGATTGTTTTCAAACCGGAGGGACGTATACAGTGCCAGTATATGGGTCACTATTAGGACCACTGCTCTTTTTGATATCTATTCATTTTTGATATATATTAATGATCTGGACTTGGGTGTACAGGGTATAATTTCAAAGTTTGCAAATGACACAAAATGTAGTAAACAGTGTGGAGGAAAGTAACAGACTTCAGGAGGACATATGGTGAAATGGGCAGACACATGGCAGATGAAATTTAATGCAGACAAGTGTGAAGTGATACATTTTGGTAGGAAGAACAAGGAGAAATTATGCTAAACCTTTATAAAACACTGGTTAGGCCTCAGCTGGAGTATTGTGTTCGATTCTGGCCACCACACTTTAGGAAGGATGTAAAGGCCTTAGAGAGGGTGCAGAAGAGATTTACTAGAATGGTACCAGGGATGAGGGACTTCAGTTATGTGGAGAGATTGGAGAAGCTGGGGTTGTTCTTCTTTGAACAGAGAAGGTTTGATAGAAGTGTTTGAAATCATGAACGGTTTTGAACTGCTTGCCGTGGCAGAAGGGTCGGTAACCAGAGGACACAGATTTAAGGTGATCAGCAAAAGAACCAGAGGCGACATGAGGAAACATTTTTTTAATGCAGCGAGTTGTTATGATCTGGAATGCAGTGCCTGAAGGGGTGGTGGAAGCAGATTCAATAGTAACTTTCAAAAGAGAGTTGGATAAATACTTGATGGGGGGAAAAAATTACAGAACTATGGGGAAAGAGCAGGGGAGTGGGACTATTTGGATAGCTCTTTCAAAGAGCTGACACAGGCATGATGGGCCGAATGACCTCCTCCTGTGCTGTGCCATACTATGAAACTACTATGATACTTGGATTCATTGCAATTTTTTTTAAATGTGCTGGCTGAACTGTTGTGGCATTGTTTGCAGTCTGGAAAATGCTTGTGATATTTAGCTGCGCAGGTGCAGGTGTGTTTTGGTTGTGGACTTACCTTTTAAGGCCATTGCTGAGATATTCCTGGTATAGCTAATTCTGAGGGAAATTAGAGACTACTTGCTTGGGGGGAGGAAAAGTTTCTGTAGATTGGCAGCTGCTTGTCAATCCCCGGCTCCTGCCTTTGGAGAGGTGTCAGTTTATGAAGTTTATAAAGCAGAAGGAAACTGCTGGCTTTTAAAAAAAAATACTTCTGACATTTTGATGTGTATGATGAAGGTGTTCTTAGCACAATATAGATTTTTTTAAAAAACGAAATCAACATTTTTTTTATTATTAATACTTGGGATACCCTGAGGACATGAAGAGTCTACGGCATAGTGTGGGACTGGAGTTACATCTAGGCTAGACAAATAAACGTGGCAAGTCCCTTCCCGGGGTTTGTACAACAATCTTTCAGCTTTCATGGTCAATTTATTCTGGCACCAGCCCACAAATCTCCAGACTAAATTCACAATTTGCTATGCAAGGACTTTGAACTTCTGAGTCCAGTCCCCAATTTTATCAGGTACAGTGGTTATGGTAATGTATTATAATGAGTAAGTCTTTACAAATTATAGCTCTAGGGAATTGTAGATCTGAACTAGTTTGATAAACTTGCTTGGGACAATCACTCAAACTGTCTGATGACTATAAATTTGAAAAATATGATTATAATATATCTGGGCCCAGAGTGTCCGCTCGATTGCACTGGCTTTTTCAGTGCAACCTGGCCGAACCAGCCCAAAATATAGAGGAATTTCTAATTAGGCTGTGTGTAATTTGCGCCTGGTGTAAGTAGAGTTTCTGCGATGTTTTGCACATCAAAAAAAAACTCGCTGAAACTAGTCCCGCCCGCCCCGCTCAAAATAACTTGGATGGTGAGTTTCCGTCGATTGCGCCTGCCTGCGATGAGGGTTTTAAAATTAAGCTAGTTTTCTTAGGCACAAAGGCAGTAGTAGGCACTGTTTAAACGATTTTAAGTATTAAAATTAATTAATTTACTAAGCAACTGACTAGTGTACACCAATGAAAACAGTAAATGCTTCAGTATAGATTTTGAGTGATTTTAAATCAGATTACTCATAGGCAGAGGACTGGAGACCTTAAAAATACTTATTTTTAGTCATAAACCTATTTTCAGCTGTTTTAATAAAACTGCACCAGGTTACCTCTCTTAAATATATCAATGAATATTTTTTATTGCAAAAAAAAATAAACTATTACACTATGTTAAGCTGCCGAATTGCACTGATTCATGGCAGATTTTACGTTTGTGATTATGTTAATGCATTTTAGTTGAAACTTGGCGATTCTCTGCGTAATTTGCGCCTGTGCAATTTTGGGACGCAATTTGCGCCCAAATGCCAGTTGTGCTTAAAGTGGAAAGTCCAAGCCCTTATTGTTAAGTCAAAAATTATTTGGACTCAATGCCAAAAGTAACTATAATAAAAGTAGAAAATCCTAGTCATGTACAAACGGTCAGTTAGTGCTTGAAAGAGAACTCAGATGAAGGTCCTACTCCCATTCAAAAAGATAATCCAGCTTTCTATTTCAGAAGTTGGCTGATCTGCTAAATATTTCCAATATTTTCTGTTTTTATTAGAATTAGGACATTCACTGTTTATCAATGATTGCAATAAAGTGATGATTGCTATATGATCTTTCTGCAGGATATGTCTGAACACGATGATCCAGACTCCAGCAATGAATCTCCTACTGCTGGGTTTAACAGGAGCGGCAAAGATGAATTAATGGAGTTTCTGAGGCGAGATCAAAGAGTGTTTGGCAAGCAGTACTATGAAGGGCTTCTGACCTTAAAGAGCTCATGTAGGCAGAGGCTGCTGGAGCTAGGCATGCTGTATGAGCAGCAGATTAACAAGTATAACGTAGAGAATAAGGGTAACATGAAAAAGTCAGGACTGTCTGAGGAACTGGACAAGTTCTTCACAATTAATGAAGGAAGAACTCTTGTGAAGAATAGTCCCTGCAAGCTGCATTCATCAGGGTGAGTCTATTGTGGTTAATATAGATGAATCCATCCAGTTTTGGGAAATTATTTGCCCCTCAATCCCAATACACAGAATTTATCTCATTTTGTTGGCTCTTGGTGTGTTTACCCCTCATAGTTAATAATTTGGCTAAGATTCAGACTCTTAGAGCCATTAACACTCCATGATCCTACTTAACAAATTTTTAAAAATTGTTTGCTGTTAAACTCTGAAGCAAAATATTTTTTGCTAATAACTGACGTCGTATGGTAGCTTATTGATGCAGCATTTTGGAGCTCGTGCTCTGTGTCACTGAGTGAAGGGATGTGGATTTGTACTCGTGATTCGTGGCCACAAACCCAGTTCTTATATGTGACAGCATGTGAGAATTTCAAATGAATTTTTACAAACAGTGCAGAGAACTGACAGTAAGTGTAGCTGGGTGCTTTCTGTCTGAGATGCCATTGTTTTTTTTTTGTTTTTTTTTATTCGTTCACGGGATGTGGGCGTCGCTGGCAAGGCCGGCATTTATTGCCCATCCCTAATTGCCCTCGAGAAGGTGGTGGTGAGCCACCTTCTTGAACCGCTGCAGTCCGTGTGGTGACGGTTCTCCCACAGTGCTGTTAGGAAGGGAGTTCCAGGATTTTGACCCAGCGACAATGAAGGAACGGCGATATATTTCCAAGTCGGGATGGTGTGTGACTTGGAGGGGAACGTGCAGGTGGTGTTGTTCCCATGCGCCTGCTGCCCTTGTCCTTCTAGGTGGTAGAGGCCGCGGGTTTGGGAGGTGCTGTCGAAGAAGCCTTGGCGAGTTGCTGCAGTGCATCCTGTGGATGGTACACACTGCAGCCACAGTGCGCCGGTGGTGAAGGGAGTGAATGTTTAGGGTGGTGGATGGGGTGCCAATCAAGCGGGCTGTTTTATCTTTGATGGTGTCGAGCTTCTTGAGTGTTGTTGGAGCTGCACTCATCCAGGCAAGTGGAGAGTATTCCATCACACTCCTGACTTGTGCCTTGTAGATGGTGGAAAGGCTTTGGGGAGTCAGGAGGTGAGTCACTCGCCGCAGAATACCCAGTTGTTCATTTGTTTGTTAAGAGTGTAGTCTCTTATATACTGAAAAAATAACTTTGCAACTTTGTTTTATCTATATTACCTCCCCATCCCATTATCTCTGACTGAAGGACAGTCAGGGAAGCATGGAAAATTGGACCTAAAACATAACCAAAGTAAATGACAATGTGTTAAATAATAACTCAACGAGAGGTAGGTTTCTGCTAGCTGGACCACTTTCTCTTCTTTCAATACTAGGCCCTTCAACACACACTACCTAGGATTTACAAACTGGGAATTCGTTCAGACGCCATTGCGTTTCCAAATTGTACACTTGGTATCATCCAATCACGTACATTTCATATCTATATTGTCTCTGGACCTTATATACCAGTGTCGAACAAGCCTGACCATTATATTCATTGTTTATCTTACTGGCAGCTATTTTTATTTCTTTGTCAGAAACACAATGATGAGAAAATCCTACTCTGTGAATGAACTCAGCAGTTTAACCGATTCGGAGGTGAATGTTAAAAAGGATAATTTACAGTTGAAGAAGTCCAGCAAACCTAAGAGTGCTATTTCAGATTGGATCTCGCAGATTACAGGTGAAACATTTCCCAAATATAATAACTACACAGCACTAAGCTTTTCAAACCAAGCAAACACTTTTCTGTCAGAAAGAGAAATTTATTAGCCACATATGGAAAAATGCATATGTTTCAGGGGCATTTTAATGTCTAAATATCCTCCAGCATTTACCAAAGTCTCCACTAGCCCTTCTACAACTACCTGCACAAAGATTAAAATAATCTGGGGCTGGATTTTCCTTTGCTATGAGATAATGGTGGAAAATGGGGCAAAATCAGGAGATGAGACTTACTGCTGCATTCCTTCCCCCACCGCCCCCCCCCCCCCCCCCGCCAAAACTCTGCTGGGACAGCAGCCAGCCACCCCTTTCTCACCCGCCATATAAATACTGGCGTGGTAGTGGAGCCCAGTGAGCTGCCCCATTTCCGCCAACCCTAGGACTGGCCAAGAGAAAGGATGCAGTAGGCCTGGGGGTAGCAGTGGTAAAGATCATTATCTACATAAAAAAACCTTATTCAGCAATCTACAACCTGAAATGAAAGAAAATGAAGGCATATTTTTAGGTGTTCTCATGTACAATGCACCACCAGATTATTCCAGATCAATCTCTGTAGATCAGATTTGTGAAGAGATGACATCGTTACTGCTCCTCATTGCTGGAGAGTTGTCATGCTTGTGGAACAATATCTGAGTTTGAGCCACTGCCTTCAGGAAAGGAGGGCAGAAAAAGAAGGAAACTTGGGAGAAGAATATTCAGTGTAGGAATCAAGAGAACTACAAACTCTGCTGCTTTCAACGGAGAAGCACTGAGGAACAAGGAGTCAGCCATACCAGCACATCTCAGAGATGACGTGTCATCAGTGTTAAAACATAGGTGGGGATGACAAAATGTCTGCCCTATGTACTAGGTGATGGACAGTGCAGTGATTACACAAACTCACAATTAATATTAGAAGAAAGGGCATAAGGGTGGCTGGTGTGATGAAGTAAAGAATACACACTAATGCAGCAGGGGTGTTCTTCTCCTGAGTTTGGTGGTTGGTGCGGGAGAACAGAGGGAGCTTGACTCTGCATGTGGCCTGTGTTATAGCTGACCTGGGTGCATTTGATATCAAAAGTAGAAAGGTATTCTATTTCCTAACAATAACATTCCTCATCTTGTTCAGCCAAAAATAACCAAAAGATATGGGGAGCAAGGAATTGCACTGCTGATACTCTTCCTTCATTCAAAGCAAAGACAATCAGTGATTTATGGGTTTTTAACACCCCGGGATGAACTTGTGTAGCACACATCACTGTTGCATTACTCTGTATGTACTTTCTTACTGAATTGTTTTGTATAGTCCCTCAGCCGTTCAGTATGACTATGCGGGAAGGTCAAAAGAAGAAACAGCTTCTCAGATCCAGGCTGTCGCTGGAAATGGAGAAGGAGCTAATGGAAAGGCGGAAGAAGGAAGAGGCAGAATGCCAGAAGAAATTCCGAGCTCTTCCTGTACCTGCTCATGTTTATCTGTCACTTTATGATGAAATGAATGAACGGAATGAGGAAAAGAGAAGGAAAGAAACAGAGAAGCGGAGAGAGTTTCTGCTGTCCACACAGAAACCATTTAATTTTACAGAGAAGGAGGAAGAGAGGAAGGAGAAGTTGAAACTACAGCTTAATACAGGGGTGCCAGAAACAGACAAGATGACAAAACAGATAAAGAAAATTCCAAGGTCTGTTCAGGATCCAACAGTAAGCGAGAAACTGAAAGGTAAGTTGAATAACTGATTACAATATGCATTTACAATGAATGGTCTGTATTGCGTTGAAGTATTCTAGTCATGCGACACACTGGGAACTGAAATTCCCTATGGCGCAGACTATCTCCAGATGGATGGTAACCTGATCTCCGGCATCTGCCTATACAGTTCTAGACTAGAAATAGAAGCTGTCTTGAGAGCAGGTCAGTGGGAGAAGTGGGGGTAGGGAATGTAAATCTAATTTTTTTTTCTCATTGTGGTTTTGTTTCTGGCCCTTGCTCCCTGTCTCAAGTGTATAAGATGGCTGAGATTGGAAATTTGCTGTGTGGGAAACCTCAAGAACAAACCAACACGCAAGCACTCCATTATACAGCTATTGAAAGTCCAAAACACTTCACAATGCATTAGATAATTAATTATTAATAGCCCTCTGCCAACCCCATGGAGTGGCACTTAAGGACATTCTTATTTTAGATTCAGAACTGATTGAACTGAAATCTTGAAAAACTATCCCTCACGGGAGAGACCAGGCCTCTGCTTAGTGACTCTCCATAATAGCACAACTGAGATTCATCTCATGTAGTGTTGGGCCTGAACTTTTGCTACCCAATCCCCAGTGCCATGGTATCGCATATCAATAATACCAAATGTACCGCCAAGTATTTTTTCTATCTCTTTCTTAAAGAAGAGGAACTGTACAGAAAGATCCGGATACAGATGCGAGCTGTGGACTTGCTCAAAAGTGCTACATCGCCTATAGATCTTCGTCCATACAACAAAGAGCTGGCCACAATAAGCTCTTCAAAAACAAGACAGGAGAAGCTGGGATTTCTGGAAGAAGGACCAAAGTTCAAGCCAAGGATAAATCCAGAAGTTCCTGACTTTGTGAAACTCTACAAAGCATTTCAGAGACAAGCGAGAAGAAGGATAGAGATGAAGGAGACGACAAAATGTGTGCCCTTTGAATTCCATACGTCAAAGTTACCACCACGGCAAAGTAAAACAACTGAATCAAAGGTGATGTGCAATGTTTTATTTTGTTTGTGTGTGTGTGTGACAGACAGAGTCTGCTTCCAGGCTTATGTCAGTGTCACTCTATAACCACACAAAGTTACGAAAGAGTGTCCCTAGGTAAGTTTTTCAAGATTTTTCACTGCAATGCCACCATTTGGGAGATTCTTGTAATCTGTCAAAATTTGGCTAACAATGGTGTATTTTGAGAATTAATGCCAGCAGTCCTACACTTACAATGAATCCCTATCTGGATACACAGGTGTAGATTTTCTTCTTCACCTACTGGCCTGTAATCTGGCAGAGTGGATTGCCTACCCTTAATAGAACCCATCTGGTTTTCAAGCCATTGATTACGCCATTTCTCCAGGATTTTTCTACCAAAGTTACGCAGGAGATTGGGGAATCCCCGTAGAAATTCTACCCTTGGGACTTCACTTACAGGCAATAATAAAGAAATCGTATATGGAAAGAAGAAATATATCTGCACCATTCCCAGACCACACATGTGACATAAGGTGGCTGTAAGATGTAACTGGTGAGCAAAATTTTCACTGGAACACTCCATATTGAAAGTAAGAAACACAGAGTTTGTACTTTTGAACTTAAAATGTAAACAATTCAGCGGCTCCATGGCTCAGAGGCTGAGTGTGCTGCTTGATGTGGTATCCAAGCCATGTAGATCTGGAAGGTCTTAGGTTCAATACGTGGTTTAGCTACGCTCAATTGGAGCGGAGATATCGAGGCCAAAATTGATCTTGTGGATCAGACAATCAGATTCCTACACAGTAATCCTAGTGAGGACAGGATCAGGCCCCATGGCAAACCTTGCAAAAGCAGCCCAGGTCTCATTAACATCATTTTCAAGCCTGTAATGAATGTGCAACACCCTGTCATTGAGAGTCTGGAGCAGCAGCGCAACACCATTGTTAAAAAATAAATAAACCTGGCTCGATTATCCTGGCATTGAGGAAGTGCAAGGCAAAATCTCTGGCAAAACCTCACCCTCCACAGGTTATACATATGCACAACTGGTGCAAAATGTCCCCTACATTCCATATTCTCCTCACAGTACCCTACCACCCAGATGTTACCTTGTGTACAGTCTATTCTTAGTTCAAAGCTGCTTAATTCAAATCAAATTTGTTTATGCTATTGTGCTGTGTTATTTATGGCTTAATTCAAATTATTGGATAATTCAGGTTTTTTTTTAAGTGCAAAAATGACTGAATTATCAGTAGACTGTAGAATCAAATATTGGTGATCAGATAACCTTGATTCAGAATGAACACTTGTGACTCCCTTTGGAGTACACAACATTCATTTAGCTGCACTTCATTACCCCAACTCTTGTGCAAGTACAATTATTTGTCCTTGGTTTTTTTATTAAAAATTGTTACTTTCTTACAAAAATTTAGTATTAAATAATATTGCATAATTTGTTTCAAGTGTAAAATGGTTACTTTTCTGTCACATGTATAGGATTCTCATAAAAAAGCAAAGACTTGCTTGACTAGAAGCAATTCTTTCTGTGGGATTCAGTCACTATCTTCTGATACGCTTCCAACCTACACAACAGATGCTGCAAGAAAAAGGCAATCAGCTGTCAGGTAAAACAAAATTGGAAGTTTATGGCCAGCACCTCTGCAATTTCCACTCTTACTTCCCTCAGCAACCTAGGATGCATCCCATCTGGACCGGGTGACTTATCTTCTTTAAGTACAACCAGCCTTTCTAGTACCTCCTCCATCAAGTTTTAGTCCATTCGGTATCTCAACTACCTCCTCTTTCTGCTGTGACTTTGGCCGCGTCTTCTTCCTTGGTAAAGACAAATGCAAAGTACTCAATTTAGTACCTCAGCCGTGCCTTCTGCCTCCATGCGTAGATCTCCTTTTTGGTCCCTGAACAGTCCTACTCCTCCTCTTACTACCCATTTACTATTTATATGCCTAAAGACGACTTATGGATTCCCTTTTATGTTAGCCGCCAGTCTATTCTCATACTCTGTCTTCGCTCTTCTTATTTCCTTTTTCTCTTCTCTGTACTTTCTATATTCAGCCTGATGCATGCAGTCAAGGCCCAGTGTCTTTTCCACTTTGAGATTCACCAATTTTTTAGTACTACTTCCTTATCTATAGTTATCCTGTCTAATCGCTCTACTTCCTCCTCTGTTAGCCTTTTATTCTCACTGTCAAACTCTTCTGTGAAATCCAAGACAAAGTACTCGTTTAGTATCTCCACCATTCATCCTCCATAAGATTTCCTTTTTCATCTCTATTTGGCCCTACCCTTTCTTTACCTATTCATGTGTTTATAATATCCTTTACTATTTCCCTTTGTTACTATCGGTCTTCATTCCTTTTGAGCCTTTCTAATTTTTTTTAATATAGCAGTCAATAACTCACACTTTTATACAAAACAACTTGTACTTTTATAGCAGCCAACAACTTAAACTTGTATAGTAGCCAAAAACAGTTAACACTTTGTTTGGTGTTAGCACTCTTGCCTCTGAGTCAGAAGGTTGTGGGTTCAAGTCCCACTCCAGAGACTTGAGCAGTACTGAGGGAGTGCTGCAGTGTCAGAGGTGCCGTCTTTCGGATGAGACAATGAACTAAGGTGGACATAAAAAGTCCAATGGCATTATTTGAAGAACAGGGGAGTTCTCCCTGGTGTCCTGGCCAATATTTATCCCTCAACCAACATCACGAAAACAGTTTTATTGGTTATTTATCTCAGTGCTGTTTGTGGGACCTTGCTGTGCGCAGATTGGCTGCAGCGTTTCCTTACATTACGACAGTGACTACACTTCAAAAGTACTTCATTGGCAATAAAGCGTTTTGGGACGTCCTGAGATCATGAAAGGCGCTATATAAATCCAAGTTCTTTCTTTTCTTTCTTTTATACAGCTGAATACAACTTGTGTAACAACTTACATTTGCAGAGCAGAAACAATTTACACTTATATATCGCATTGATAAAGTAGCCAACAACTTACACCTATAGATCAGCAACTCACACTATTATAGCAGCCAATAACACTCTACATTTATGTAGCTGCCAACAACAGCTTACTTATTTAGCAACCACCAACAACTTATGGCAGCCAACAGTAACAATTTATACATACTTGCATAATAGCCAACAACAACTTAAACTTCTATAACTGCCAACGACTTAGTTAAATAACAGCCAAATACAACTTACACTTATGAAATATCCAACAACTTACATTGTTCTGGTTCATCCAGAGCAAATCAAGGAATCAAGCCAGATAAAAAGCAGCATTTTGACTGGAGACTGGAGATCAAATAGCATGTCCGTGCTCTTGGTGGGGTAATAATGTATGGCATTCAATGAAAGAATATAATGCAAAATAAGAAAATTGCCACTCATATACTTGCCTGTCATTTGCTCTGCATCTTCATTATGCTGTAGTGATTCTTCTAGTTACGTAGGCTAAGATCTGGTGAAACTAACATCCAAGATGGGTGGCAGAAAGTTTAGGAAGGCAAATCCATCTTTGGGTAAGGACACAAGCACTTTAACACCAGGAAAGCACTGCTGTGTTTGATTGAAAGTAGCCATTTGAGTAGGTGATTTGTGTAGTGCTAGGAATGACTGTGGAAAATATTATTCTGTAGAAAATCCCTCGACGAACGGGATAAGCAGGAACTAGAGAGAGCTCGATGGATGGAGAGGTACAAGATGAATGCCCAAGACATGAGCAAAACATTATCGATAAGAGCTAAAGCTATGGACCCTCATCAAAGCCTAGCAGAAACCTACAAAGAAACGTTGAAGCAGTATAGGTTTGTAAGGTTCTTACTGTACCACTTCTTAGCTATATAGAAATAAAGATGCATCACTATCAATAGCATATGATAATAAAGCAGCTTATCTATTGTGTGCATTGTTAATAACAATTAGACATGTTGTCTTTGTTCAGCTGGATAGAAATCATAGAAAGAAAACTTACAGCACAGAAGGAGGCCATTCGGCCCATTGTATCCACGCCAGACGAAAATGAGCCACCCAGCCTAATTCCATTTCCCAGCACTTGATCCGTAGCCTTGTAGGTTACGGCACTTCAAGTGCATATTCAAGTACTTTTTTTTTTAAATGAGTTGAGGGTTTCTGCCTCTACCACCCTTTCAGGCAGTGAGTTCCAGATTCCCACCACCCTCTGGCTGAAAAAAATTCTCAGCTCCCCTCAAATCCTTCTGCCAGTCTATGCCCCCTGGTTATTGACCTCTCTGCTAAGGAAAATAGGTCCTTCCTATCCACTCTATCTAGGCCCCTCATAATTTTGTACACCTCAATTAAATCACCCCTCATCTTCCTCTGTTCCAAAGAAAACAACCTCAGCCTATTTAATCTTGCCTCATAGCTAAAATTCTCCAGTCCTGGCAACATCCTCGTAAATCTCCTCGTACCCTTTCTAGTGCAATTACATCCTTTCTGTAATGTGACGACCAGAACTGTACAAAGTACTCAAGCTGTGGCCTAACTAGTGTTTAATACAGTTCGAGCATAACCTCCCTGCTCTTATATTCTATGCCTCGGCTCATAAAGCAAAGTATCCCGTATGCCTTCTCAACCACCTTATCTACCTGTCTTGCTACCTTCAGGGATCTGTGGACATGCATTCCAAGGTCCCTCACTTCCTCTCCACCTCTGTATCCTCCCATTTATTGTGTACTCCCTTGCCTTGTTTGCCCTCCCCAAATGTAATACCACACATTTCTCCGGATTGAATTCCATTTGCCACTTTTCTGCCCACCTCACCAGTCCATTGATATCTTCCTGCAGGCTACAGCTTTCCTCCTCACGATCAACCACACTGCCAATTTTTGTATTATCTGTAAACTTCTTAATCATGCCCCCTACAATTAAGTCCAAATCATTAATATATATCACAAAAAGCAAGGGACCTAGTATGGAGTCCTGCGGAACCCCACTGGAAACAGCCTTCAAATCACAAAAACACCAGTCGACCATTACCCTTTGTATTCCTGCCGCTGAAACAATTTTGGATCCAACTTGCCACTTTCACTTGGATCCCATGGGCTTGTACTTTTTTGACCAGTCTGACACGTGCGATCTTGTCAAAGGCCTTGCTAAAATCAGTGTAGACAACATCAAACGCACTATCCTCAACAACCCTCCTTGTTACCTCCTCAAAAAATTCAATCAAGTTAGTCAGACACGACCTTCCCTTAACAAATCCCTGCTGACTGTCCTTAATTAATCCATGCCTTTCTGAGTGACGGTTTATCCTGTCCCTCAGAATTGATTCCAATAATTTGCCTACACAGAGGTTAGACTGACTGGCTTGTAATTACTCGATCTATCCCCTCTCCCTTTTTAAACAATGGTACAACGTTAGCAATCCTCCAATCCTCCGGCACCACACCTGTATACAGGGAGGATTGGAAAATGATGGTCAGAGCCTTCACTATTTCCTACCTTGCTTCTTTTAACTGCCTGGGATACATTGCATCTGGGCCTGGTGATTTATCTACTTTCAAAGATGCTAAACCCCTTAATACTTCCTCTTTCACTATGTTTATCCCATCCAATATTTCACAGCCCTCCTCCTTAACTACAATGTCTGCATCATCCCTCTCTTAATGAATACTTTGCGTCTGTCTTCATAAGAACCATACCAACATCTTCCGCCTCCACACATAGGATACCTTTTTGGCCTCTGATAGGCCCTACTCTTTCCTTAGTTATCCTCTTGCCCTTAATGTATTTATAAAACATCTTTTGATTTTCTTTGATTTTACTTGCCAATATTTCTTCATGCCCTCTCTTTGCTTTTTTAATTTCACCCCTGCACTTTCTATACTCCTCTAGGCTTTCTCTAGTATTGAGCTCTTGGTGTCTGACATAAGCTTTCCTTTTTTGCCTTATCTTACCCTGGATGTAAAAGATCCCATGGCATTATTTCAGAGAAGAGTAAGATAGTTCTGCCAGTGTCTGACCAACATTCTTCTGTCAACCAACACCACCAAAGACCGATTTAACATCTCACTTGTAGTTTGTGTGACCTTGCTGTGTGCAAATTCTAATTAATCAGTTGTCACTTCATTTTCAGGCAGACAGACCTCAAAAGGAAGAAGGAATACAAGAAGGAACTGGAGGAGATGAAGAGGCGAGTCCGCAGCAGACCCTACCTCTTTGAACAGGTCACTCAGGTGAGGAAGTAAGTGGTTGTGGGCAATAAAGCACAAAGCTACATCTACTTGTCAAGGTGGCACTGAGACACCCAACTTGCACTTTTTTTACAATAATGTTGGCTGGAAATGAGACTTAACAGGTCTGTTATGGGTTGCAGTACACCTGAAATTTTGAAACCAAGTAAACCAGATAAGAACAACCACTGGCTACCATACATACACTTGTGTACCTCCAAATTCCCTTCTTTCCTCTTACTGCTCCTTTCTTGAAGTTGCTCCAGTACAGCTGCACGGCTAGCAGCAGCTCTCTGGTGCCTCTCTCCAGCAGCATTTCTTATTATAAAGGTCTGGACAATGACTGACTGGGTGCATCTTTGGCATTATATATGCTTCTATGATGGGGGGGGTGGGGGGGGGAGGAAGAAAGGGAGGTCACCAGATAGCTGCTGAGCACAAGGACCAAGCCCAGGAACACTGAGCCCAGTTTTGGCACCACTTCTCCCCCTCCCTACTGCAAATCTTTGAAAATATTTTCTTCAGGGCTACTCCCAACCGATGCTGCTTTAGAGGTAAAAACTCCATCTTTGAGTAATTCAGATCAGTAAGATCCCAGATACAATCTCTGACCTAGCTGATTTCAGCATAGTGGTACTACAATTGGAAAAGGAAAAATCAGCCAGGATTCCCACTCTGATCATGATTTAAAGACACCTGCGGTTATGGCCGTCGAGTGAGGACAGGGTCGGGGTCAGCTGTGATGGCCTCCACATCCGAGCGGCCTGCAGGCACTCACTATCAAGGTTCACACTGGAATAATATATTAGATTGAGGTGCCCAAAGATAAACGCCACCTACCACCACTAAAACTATTAACCAACAAAGTAAGTCATTGCCTTCAGGAGGGGAAAGGAGACTACTGGAGAGACAATTGAACAAAAGATTGAAAATGATTTAAATTCACCATTTACATGTGAAACAGTGCTCCACGTTGATCTTTTTTCAGCACAAAAATGTTTATATTTTTTCTTCAGAAAAATGCCACATCGGAGGCTGAGAGACGATACCGTGACACATTGCAGCAAGCTGGGGTGAATGAAGAATTTGTCTTCGATAAAGGAAGAAATGCAGAGGATATTCCTCTCTCAGTATCCGATGACGAAGACAGCAGCCATGACAGTGAATACAGGTAGACCATTTGTGACATAAGTATTACACATACTGGATTATTACAGGCTACTGGTGAAAGATAACTGAATTGAGAATTACTGGTGCATCAATGGGGTGATTGCAAGAAATAAATCTCATTGCGGTTGGTGGGGGGAGAGGAGAGAAGATGGGGGTTTGGGTGAACAAATAACACAAACCGCAGTAAGTGCACAGCACTGCTGCTATTTCCCAGGTTTTCTGCCTCCCTTTTGCCATTCAGGGCAGTCCCATGTCACATCTAAGTTTCCTTATGGAGTTGCTCCCTGATGCACCCATAACTAATATCAGGTACTCCTTGGGGTAAGAGAACAAAAATGGTAGGCCTCCGTGGGGGAAATAATAATAAACGTTAGGTTATGAAATTACATAGATGTGGGATGGAGAGAGGCACGTGGATTTTCCGCAAGAGATCAACAGAAGGCTTGGAGAAATGTTGTAAATGGTTAAAAACGACCATTTACGTAATTTAGAAATGGAACAGTTACTAAATAAATAGATATAAAACAGTTTCTGCCGATCTTCAACTGAAGTTACAGCTGGAGATCAGGAGAACTGCACGGAAGCTCAGGGACAGTGTTTTCAATATAAAGTACCCCTAACCTCCACCACCAGCATATCCTTCTCCCTTAAATACGGTCTGAAGAGTAGGATACTGGCTCTCTATTCAAGTTGGGGCCTCAATTAAATGTTGCCGACGAGCGAGGGAAGTGCAGCAGCCAATTTACGCTCATCAAGGTCCCGCAATCAAATAAATGACCAGATAATCTGTTTTTGGTGGTGTTTGAGGGATAAATGGTGGCCAAGATACCAGGAGAACTCTTATGCTGTCCTTCATATAGTGCCGTGGGATCTTTCCGAGAAAGTGGATAGGGCTTGAGGGACACTGGTGTTACTACAGAGCCCAGGCTAACGCCTTGGAGCTGACCCTTCACTTAAGTTTCTCAATAGAAACATGTAGGCACAGGAAATATTAACGCTGTATCTGCATTTGTTACAATGAACAGAAATAAAACTAGAAAATAATCAATATTTTGGGAACAGGAGTAGGCCATTAACCCCCTCGAGCCTGCTCAGCTATTCAATTCAATTCAATCCAATCATGGCTGATCTGTAGCTCAACTCCATTTACCTGCCTTAGCTCCAAATCCCTTGATACCCGCCTTAGCTCCAAATCCCTTGATACCCTTACCCAACAACAATCTATTGATCTCAGTCTTGAAAGCTCCAATTGTTCCAACATCCACAGCCTTTTGGGAGAGAGAATTCCAGATTGCTACTACCCTTTGTTTGAAAAAGTGCTTCCCGATTTCCCTCCTAAATGGCCTGGCTTTAATTTTAAGATTATGTCCCCCTGTTCTTGATTCCCCCACCAGAGGAAATAGTTTCTCTATATGTACCCTCTACCCTATTGAATCCTTTTATCATTTTAAACTCCTCAATCTTCAATTTTCTTTGATTATCTTATGTGGTAAACAGGATACTCAGTGCTAAGCCATTGATTATAGGGAATTTATTAGTCATGAATGGGAACTAAACGGGCTGAGATGTACAGTTCTGCTCACTTGGCAGGGATGCCATTTTAACAATATTAATATGGAGGCTCACGTTTTAGAGTCATAGTGTTATACAGCATGGATAGAGGCCCTTCGGCCCATCGTGTCCGCGCCGGCCATCAAGCCCTGTCTACTCTAATCCCATATTCCAGCATTTGGTCCGTAGCCTTGTATGCTATGGCATTTCAAGTGCTCATCCAAATGCTTCTTGAATGTTGTGAGGGTTCCTGCCTCCACAACCCTTTCAGGCAGTGAGTTCCAGACTCCAACCACCCTCTGGGTGAAAAAGTTCTTTCTCAAATCCCCTCTAAACCTCCCGCCTTTTACCTTGAATCTATGCCCCCTTGTTATAGAACCCTCAACAAAGGGAAAAAGCTCCTTAGTATCCATCCTATCTGTGCCCCTCATAATTTTGTACACCTCAATCATGTCCCCCCTCAGCCTCCTCTGCTCCAAGGAAAACAAACCCAATCTTCCCAGTCTCTCTTCATAGCTGAAGCGCTCCAGCCCTGGTAACATCCTGGTGAATCTCCTCTGCACCCTCTCCAAAGCGATCACATCCTTCCTGTAGTGTGGCGACCAGAACTGCACACAGTACTCCAGCTGTGGCCTAACCAGTGTTTTATACAGCTCCATCATAACCTCCTTGCTCTTATATTCTATGCCTCGGCTAATAAAGGCAAGTATCCCATATGCCTTCTTTACCACCTTATCTACCTGTTCCGCCGCCTTCAGGGATCTGTGAACTTGCACACCAAGATCCCTCTGACCCTCTGTCTTGCCTAGGGTCCTCCCATTCATTGTGTATTCCCTTGCCTTGTTAGTCCCTCCAAAGTGCATCACCTCGCACTTTTCCGGGTTAAATTCCATGTGCCACTGTTCCGCCCATCTATATCGTCCTGCAGACTGAGGCTATCCTCCTCGCTATTTACCACCCTACCAATTTTTGTATCATCAGCGAACTTACTGATCATACCTTTTACATTCATATCCAAGTCATTAATGTAGACCACAAACAGCAAGGGACCCAGCACCGATCCCTGTGGTACCCCACTGGCCACAGGCTTCCAGTCACAAAAACAACCTTCGACCATCACCCTCTGCCTTGTGCCACTAAGCCAGTTTTGTATCCAAAGTGCCAAGGCACCCTGGATTCCATGGGCTCGTACCTTCTTGACCAGTCTCCTGTGGGGGACTTTATCGAAGGCCTTACTGAAATCCATGTATACCACATCCACTGCATTACCCTCATCCACACGCCTAGTCACCCCCTCAAAAAATTCAATCAAATTAGTCAGACATGATCTTCCCTTGACAAAGCCATGTTGACTATCCCTGATTAATCCTTGCTTCTCCAAGTGGAGACTAATTTTGTCCTTCAGAATTTTTTCCAATAATTTTCCTACCACTGATGTTAGGCTCACTGGCCTGTAGTTCCCCGGTTTTTCCCTACTCCCCTTCTTGAATAATGGTACTAGAACTAAGTTTTACTTAGTAAAATTCAGATCTGTTTCCAAAACTCCAAACTAAGAAGATTCAGACAGTTGGATTGGCATAAAAACTCAGGGATCTCCATCTTAAATATGGCAAGTTAGTGTTTCTGATGGGATGGATTTCATATTCAACTGCTCCTGTTGAGGAGCCCATTTATGTTACAGGTTCTAATCAAGAACTAAGGGAAGTTTTTTTTTTAAATTTTGTTCCGTAGCAGAGCAAAGCATGAGCGTGACAGGACGAGTGAGTCTTTGGAAAACATCAGATCAGTGGAAGTAGACCAAGAAAAAGATATTCAGAACAGTGACGAAGGTGAAGAGGACGAAGAGCAAGAGGACAGTTCTAACTCAGACAAGAAAAATAGTCTCAACCTTTGTGTAAGAGAAAATTCAACCAGTACTAATAACTCTATACTCCAGTTAAAGTAGAATCCTATTACTTTTAAGGATTTCTTTTTTTGCCTTTGTGCCTCGAGACTCATGTCTAGTATTGAAACAATTGCAATCACAATTCCTCCAGTTTATAGGCCCCACTCACCTTGTGGTCTCTGGATCAGATATATTAACGAACATAATAGTGAACCTATTAGCCATGTGTCTGGGAGACATATCACATAGGAAACCAAACACGTACACCTTCAAATATGCCACCAACTAGAGCTGAGGTAGCATTGAGGGAGCACTTGAGCTTCACTTTGATCAGTTAATGCAATGTTTCCCAAGCTGTACCGTGTCATACGTCCAAGGCTCTGTATTATTTTATTTACGTATTTTGCATGCAGTGTGTGTTTGTAGGGCATAAATGTTCTCAGGGGCAGGAAATCCCTGCTGGGTGTGGAAAATATCCATAGAGTGGGAAGCAAAGTATGCTGTTTGACTCAAATGTCCCATGGCCTAAAAGCAACCAAAAAATACTACAACAGAAGGAGGCCATTGTGCCTGTGCTGACTCTTTGAAAGAGCTATCCAATTAGTCTCACTCCCCTGCTCTTTCCCCATAGCCCTACAAATTTCTCCTAATCTTAAGAATCATTATAATTCTTTACAAAAATTTTCCATTTGAAAAACACATCTGATGAACAAGCAATCAAATCGCTTAAGCAGTCATGTTGGTTCCCCCCCCACACCGCTATCTAGTGATAAAAATAATTTTATAATATAAAACTACAAAAATCACAAATGTAAATCCCATCTTCCAATAGCTGAAGCAACTCTTGCTCTCACAGGCCTCCCCATTTACAGTCTGCTTCCTTCCTACAGTTTGGATCATTCAACTTCGCCTTAAAGATATTTTCCAGGCCTCTGCAGGCACATGACATGACTACCCCTTCAATCTCATGCAAACGTGCAACTTTCAGTTCTAGCTTATAAAAAGGCAAGCTTCTTCTCCTCGGGCCAAGGTGTGTTGAATCCTGCTAGGCCACTAGTTACTAGGATATGGTCACAGGAGGTAATATTTCTTGGTTTAAAATGTCCATCTGGCAACCTTTACTGGAAAACATTTCTTAAAACAAACATTAAGTAACTATCCATTCAAATTTTAGTTTAACCCAGTTTTTGTTTTAATTGGAAACACTCCTCCCTTCATGTCTGACTCTTTTATTAAAAATGAAATTAGAAGAAAATATTCCTTATTGCTATGGAAACCACAAAGAGTAGGGCTTAAAGAATGAGTCAGGCCACACTAAACAAGTCAGAATTGGAAAGAGCAAGATGTAAGTTTTTTAAAAAAAAATTAAATTGAAATCTAAGTTGAGGCAGCAATGCTATTAAGTTATTGTGGGCGATAAGGAGGTTCATTCCATCAGAGTCCTTTCATTGTTATTTTTCATTTATTTTCTCCTTGCACTAAGGCTCTGGCCACAGTAGCAACACTACTGGTTTTCTGTTACTCCCTCTAGGCTCTCCTCCACAGTAGGAGCTGCAGTAACCCCAGCTCTTTACTGTCAGAAGCAGCCTCCTATTTTTCCCCAAAATTCCTCTCTGAATTTTATTTCTGAAATTCATTTCCTTGGGTGAGGAGGAGAAAGAATCTTTCCAGTGAATTTGCTGCAGCAAAAACTTTGCACTGATTTGGCATTTTATATTAAAAATTGGCCCAGGTGGTTTCTTTACCTTTGTTATAGTTTAAGTGTTATTAAAATCAGTTTGTGTTCAGTAAGTTTTCAATTATATTTATAGTGGGTTATTTTGTGTTTTGATCCCATTTTTAACTGGCAAATGTCTCCACTATATAACTGAATAGGTCTGATTCTCACAATACCTTTGAAAGTCATTAAATGCAGTGCGAAAATTGTGAGGTCTGTTTACTGCATTTTCACCTTCGTGCTTAAGTTCAGTATCGCAGAAGCTTTTTGAATGAGCCTCGTGCTACAGAATGCAAACAGGCCAATAACTACTGTACATTTTTAAAACAGGTTTTCTGCCTACAATATTTCCTTGTGTCAGTGATGTGTTATCTTTAAATGTTTTCTATGGTGTGTATAAATTGCATATCAAGTTGTTTCTGGTCAAAGTTATTTTAATATAGCTCAAAATATGGAATCTGATAGCACTTATGCAAGTTTAAAAACTTGTTTTATTTTTGTAGGAAAATAAAATGATCAGATGCCAAATGCACAGAATGGAGCAACCTATCTGTGGACCCTTATAATTCTGATCAGCTGGTCCTGAGTGTGTCTCACACCTGTTCACTGAGCAAGACTGATTTTGATTTTAACAATATCGCACTCTGAAAAGCAAGTACTATTCTAGCTATCTATCTAAATAAAATTATGTCTGGCCACTGTCTCTTCCCATCATTCCATTTTCTGGGATCAGATTAGCTTCTGGTAACCACAAGCTCAATCTGCATAACCAATCCCCTTTCCTGCCAGGGCATATCCACTGTGATGAATGAGAGGAGTCTATTCCCCTCAATACCTCAGCTGGTCCAGCCTCCCTTCACCTGGCCTGTTTGGTATCACTGAGGGCCCCCATCTCTCCCTAACCCTGCTCCCTCCCATTCCCCAGGCTCCAGCCTCCCAGCTCCAATGACAGCCTCAGTCCTCAGCCTCTCCACTGCCTCAGTCCTCAGCCTCTCCACTGCTTCCAAACAAGAACTCCCACTTTCTCCCAGCCCCAGTTTCTATCTTGCCCTTGTGTTGGAGCAGCTCCTAGACAGGACAGCACCAATTAAGAGCCATAGACAATATCTCTGCTCAGTGCCCGTATTTCAGAGGATCTGGATGCCCCCCCACATTCAGTATTACAAGGTAGCGTTACAGTGCTGTGGTAATTCTACACGCTATGCCATGTAGCGACAGGCTATTGCTTCACATCTCCAATGCCAGCCTCAGCAATACCATTAGCAAGAGACACAGTAAATCCAGGCGTTTCCTCAGAGATAAGAAAAACAAAAATAAAGTGGCCAAGGTACTCCACTCATGTAGAGGATAAACACCACTACGGCCTGTTCCCGTATTGCAACTTCTATGTTATTCTATTTAATATGTAATTCTCCTGTGGCTCCTACCATTCTGTTAAAGCTGCATTACTAGACACCCAAGAGAGCCTGTACTCTTGGGGAAAGGAGGCAGCAAAACAAGGGAACATTTTATAAGGGCAGGAAATTTATTCCTTTGTTTAGTCTGTGGTATTGCAGTTCAGAAGCGTTACATTTCCAGTCCTCCATGGGTTGGCTGTCTGTTACCAATCTACATGCCAATGCTGGCCTCAGCATCATCTACCATTCAACAGCAGGAGCAATGTGCCTTTTTGACTCTTACACCTTGGTCATCATCTACAATTCTGCACGTGATATGACAAACATGCATCAGGATTACAATGGCAGTCACAGAAATCACCCACATTACGGAACCATGAAGGGTGTCAGTGGAGGACAATGGGTTGAATTTCGATCATAATCACTGGGAGTAGAGACATGCCTCTGAAATGCGTTGCCGTCTAGTGCTGAGTGCGCTGATTATCTAGGCCTTCAAGAGGGAGTTGAACTGATTCTTGGCTGGGGTAGAGATCACATCATATAAAAGGTAAGTGGATTAATAATTAACATACACATGGTCAGTGTGATCTCTTGCACTGGTTTTGATCACCTGAATTTGGGGGGTGGGGGCGGGGGAGGTTGGAGAGGAATTTTGCAGATTTTATATTTTTCCTTATCAACCCTGGGTTTTTCACCTCTCATTACATAGGTGGGGGGGCGGTGATTTAGGAAGGGTCTAGTCATGATGCTCCAGGCATCATGGGTGTGGGGTAGGCTTGATGGACCAGCTGGTCTTTTCCTGCCAGTCATTTTCATATGACACCAAAACTGAATTCTGAAACTGTGAGGAGAAACATTGTTTGCATTTATCATAAACACCGTACATTTCTAAAGCATTCATTACAGACCAAGAAATGTCTCAAAGCATTTTTCCAGAGCAGTGGATAGTAAGTGGACAGGGTGAAGGACCGAGGGTCAGAACATCCTGCTGTGGTATTTAGTGGGTAGAGCCCAGCTTCTGTTGCTTCCTGGTCTACGCCAAGTTAGGTATACTCAACCAGAGTGGTGCTAAATCTGAAGAGAGGAAGGAAGGAAGGAAAGGGAGAGAGGGAAGGAAGGAAAGGAAAAAAGTCACGCCTCCTGCTCCTGATTGATTTCTGCTGGAAAGTGCTTATGTGGACGTCAGGCGAGGACAGAGTCCGGCTACACTGACATGTAGCCCTCCAATGCTCAATTAACTGGGTGAGGAACAAGTGGACTGCAAGTTCCATGGAACTGTAGCCCAGCTTGGGTCACAACATTAAAAAAAAGTTTCACCAACAGCATCGCAAAATTTTTTTTTTTTTATAAAAAGAACTCTTGTACCTAGAAAGGTAAACAGCAAACAAAAGCATCTGATTAAGAGTCATTTTTTAATTAAAAATGGACATTAGTACCCATTAAATTGTCAAAACGCAAAACTATCTGCTTCCAAAGCCTAGTGCAGATTGATGAATACAGTGCCCCTGTCCATCGGCAGGTATAACCATACATCACCGAGGACAGTGGTAGGCACAGGTCTCGTAACAAGATAGAATTCAGGGAACAATTACAGGAATGCAAATTGAACCAAAAAAAAAACAAGACTATTTCAGAGAAATCAGGCTTTGGCAACGGCCAAAAATAAAACTCAAAGCTGTTATAATAATCAGTCAATATTCCCAATTTCTGAAAGGGAATCCCAATGGTTTCAACCTTTTATGAACCCTTAAGAGTTATTGAAACGCAGTACAAAATTCCTTAACATGGAATATCACAACTTGAAACTCCTAAGTGATGACTGATATGGTAGAGGAGTAATGGCTGTCTGGGAATTACAAGGCAAGGTTTGAGAGGCTGTCAGACACCTCCATTCTGGTGCACAATATACACAATCCCTTTTCTAAATTCTGCAGTGCCACATTTCTGTTAACATTTGAAGACACCACATGACGTCAGACCTGAAACAATAACAGTTCGTCTTTTTGTATTTCTAATCTGTGCTGGGAGGGCACAGTTCTGTGGGCACTAACCACCCTCATCCGAGTGACCATTCTTCATTTGTAAGCCTGGTGACACTGCCAGCCTATTCTACCATTAGGGGAATCACTGCCCAGCCTGATTCGGTTGTCACCTGACATACACATTTCATCGCGAAGTCACTGAATAGTGATTAGGAACAGGCATCCAGCTAATTTGGCCAACTGTAGCAACCCTACTACCACTGTGATTGGGAATAGAATAGCTAACTCAACAAGAACAGGGTACAGCCTTGGACCTTTTGGTCTGTTATAGCTTGCTAACCAAACATTCATCCGCTAAGACTAGCGGAGGAATTGTTTATCGTTCATATTTTGTTCTATATAGCGTTTCTCGACTCTTCCCACTTCTTAGCACCAACCACGTTCCTGAACCGCACAGGGATCCAAGATTTCCCTCAGTGCCGGCAAGAAGGTGCAAGTGGGGGTGGAGGGTGGCATGGTCTCTGAATTTCTATTCTTATGGGGGAGAAACACCCGCCCTTGTTCACCATCTCTTCAAAACAACATGGTCCAGATCGGGAGCTGTACTAATCTAAGCTGTACTAATCCCTAGAGCAGCAAACTGGGACTCGGACGTACCTCCCCTACCACATTACGTTTGAGCGGTCAGGCTCTCCAAGTATTCTGAGTGCAGGTCACAGCACTGACGGCATAACCATCTTTTATTTAATGTGAAGTATATCAAAACTCACCTTGCACATATCGTACCAGTGTTTAATACACACGCAGCACTCGGACCCAATTGTAGGTGGGAGGGGAATAGTTATGTTTGGAAGACATTTTAGTAATGCACACACAAAGCCTTCACTGAAATCCATCACTAAACCGGCTGTTTCACCAGGAAGGCAAAGTCGGCAGCACGAGTCCTTGTAGCCAAAGGCGACCACCTTCTTCAGGCTTAGTCTTGCTTCCAGGATGGTGACGATGCACGGTTCAAGGGATGGCAAGAGTGGCTTTGCGGGAAAAGAACCTCTCAGTGTAATGTTTCGAGGAGAAGAGGATATACTGAGGATTCCACCGACACCCACTTGCATCCAGGTCTACAGGTTGGGCCATCGAGAATGTCACTAGCCGACTAAGTTCACTGAAGGGCGGCAAGTGAAATTAAATGGCTCATTGTAAATAAATGCAATTCTTTTTCTTTGCTGCTTCAAGAAGAAAAGTGGTCAAATTTGCTTAATTTCCTTCACGCGGGAGGTCATCAGGATCTTGCACACATAGTTAAATACTTCAGGAAGAACAAGGAAAAAAAAAGACCACCTTACTGCTCTCTGCGTTGATCTCTTGCATACTCACAGGCAAACCTGTGCCCGGGTTAGTAAGTTTAGTAAACTCGTGTGAGAGGCGGTCAAGCTGTGATCGAGGTGGTGAGGGGAGGAAAACGGTCTCACTCTCCAGGGAGCAGCTTCCATTTTGCGTCGTCCTTTCCCCACTGTGGAACGCGTAATCTCCAAAAAAAGGGACCCGCTGGCATTCACTGCAGTAGTACGGTGACTACTTCCTCGTACGAATGTCCTGCTGTCGCTATGGTAACTAGATGGTGCGGCTGGGGTAGGACTACAACGGATGCCGTGGTTGCTGTGCTGGAAACTGAAGGAGAACTCTCAGGTAATACTTCTGCCAGGAAAAAAATATATATGTACACATGAACATTTTCATTACATCTCCTCTTCCTCCTAAAAAGGGTTAAGTTACAAGGTCTGGTTGCATAGGCTAAGCTTCTATTCCCTTGAGTATAGAAGATTAAGGGGTGATCTAATTGAGGTGTGTAAGATGATTAAAGGATTTGATAGAGTAGAGAGAGAGAGAAACTATTTCTTCTGGTGGGGGAGTTCAGAACAAGGGGGCCTAACCTTAAAATTAGAGCCAGGCTGTTTGGGGGTGATGTCAGGAAGCACTTCTTCACACAAAGGGTAGTGGAAATCTGGAACTCCACTCCCCCAAAATGCTGTTGAGGCTGGGGGGTCAATTGAAAATTTCAAAACTGAGATTGATAGATTTTTGTTAGGCAAGAGTGTTAAGGGTTACGGAACCAAGGCGGGTAGATGGAAATAAGATACACATCAGCCATGATCTAATTGAATGGCGGAACAGGCTCGAGGGGCTGAATGGCCTATTCCTGTTCCTAAGCGTTCACAGGAACACAGATGCCACGTTTGTACACAGTTTCTACTGCATCCAAGATATTCCAAAATGGTGGTATTAGGGTTCAACATAAAAGTGAAGGCCTTTTTTAAAAAAAATATGAAAAAAAATTAATCTGTTTCCCCCCCCCCCCCGCACAAAGCAGCACCGAACACCGGAAGCACCCATGTGCTGTGCCACAGACCCACACTCCCGACTGCCCCAACGGAATGTTCCGGATCGTAATGGGTGAAGCGAAGGATTAACCGCGTGTTCAACATGAGGGAGGAAGGGAACAATCATGGAAACAGCCAGTCAGTCCTGGGTAGGCAGCTGCAGAGTAGCATCAAGTCGGGAACCCCGGGAGCAGGTTTTCCAGCCTGGCTTTGAGGCGAGGAAAGATTGCATGACACAGGAGGAATTGGTGGGGGGGGGGGGGGGGGGAGAGGTGAAAGAGGGGAATAAAAAATAAATTCCACAAATAAAATATGTAAACTTAAAATGAAGTTTTAAATGTGATTGAGCACGTACCCTCCTCTGCTCCAAGTATGCTGTGCGGTAACACCAAAGGCTGCGTTTCCAGGCTTAACGGCGTCCCCACTGTAGCCGTATTTGCCGAAAGTCCAGCAGGTATCTCTGCCTCATATTCCGCACCAGCGTCAGCTTTTGAAGATACAACGAAGGTACAAGGTTCAGCTCTTTATAACTGCTGTGTGCGATATAACCATCTTCACAAAGATACGGCGGGCACATTCTTTCGCCAGAAACAGCATTAGTTTCCCAATCCCGTTGAAAGACAACTCGCAGGAGGGACGGTGACTTACTCTTCGTTTCTCATTGGACCTAACATTTTGTGACACAGATAGATGCAAGTGCTCCTCTGATGGCTCGTTGGGTCTTTCCACACAGACCATGAAGGTGCAACATTCAATCCCTATTCTCTACAGAATAAGCTGATCTCAGCTAGGATGGGGGAAGCTAGAATTGGAATCAATCAACTGCAACTTACATTTATATAGTGCCTTTAACGTAGATAAATGTCCCAATTGTTGGTGGGGTGGGGAAATATATTTTGGCCACGGTTCCCACGCCTGACTGTAAGTCAAATAGCCTTTCACCGGCTTACAAGGCTCGCACGTGTGTAAAAGCCACTTGGAGAGCATCCAGAGCCCCTGGATATACACACTATATGTTATCGTTAACACTCTCTACCTTTCCCCACCCCATTTTCTTTAAGTCGTTTCCTCTCCCCCACATTTCCTACAGGATTACTACTGTTTTAATATTGCCTCTAATATTCCGATTTTCTCCAGAATTCTATCATGGCAACGTGGCTGGCACCATGAAAGGTTTGGCTTTATAGGGTCACAACTGTCAGTACTCAGCTCCCCTTCCAATTCCCAGCTCAACCCAGACCAAAGGTTATCATAATTAGTAGTTATGTTCTGGAATGCTCTGCCTGAAAGGGTGGTGGAAGCAGATTCAATAGTAACTTTCAAAAGGGAATTGGATAAATAATTGCAGGGGAAAAATTTGCAAGGCTATGGGGAAAGAGCAGGGGTATGGGACTAATTGGATAGCTTGTTTTAAAGAGCCCGCACCAGCATGGGCACGATGGGCTGAATGGCCTCCTGTTGTGCCGTAAGATTCTATGATTTTATGAAAAGTGGCAGATTGTTGTCACTCCTTGTTTAAGCCAATACAAACCTACATCAAATCAAATCTAAATTCACAGGAACGGCAAACCAACTCTGTCCAGGTCAGAAAGGTTTCTAAGGTTTTAGATTCACTTCACGCTGTTGCTAACTAGGCTGCCCCAATGGCTCAGTTGATAAGTGTGCCTCGTGGTATGGTTCTGACCAAGGACACCCTCATCTGTGCTATTAGTGGATTTCAGCCAAAGAAACAGTTGGGATGATGGCCATAAATATAAGATAGTCATTAATAAATCCCGTAAGGAATTTGAGAAACTTCTTTACTCAGAGAATGATTGGAACGTGGAACTTGCTACCACATGGAGTAGTTGAGGTGCATTTAAGGGGAAGCCAGATAAACACATGAGGGAGAAAGGAATAGAAGGGTATGGTGATACAGTTAGATGAAGTAAGGTGGGAGGAGGTTCGTATGGAGCATAGACATCGGCATAGACCTGTTGGGCCGAATGGCCTGTTTCTGTGCTATGTAGTTCTATAAAATAGGATTGACCTCAGGGATCCTGGAGTAGGGAAGGGGTTAATTAAAAAAATTGTATCAAAGTTCCTTCTTTATATTGCTATCTGTGATCTGTTGGAAAGTGTGTACGTGCCCATTGGTTGAGAACAAGAGTGAGATTGGCTGTGATGCCCCCAGACATTCAACATTTAGGGTCACACATGAAGAACAGCCACCTAGGCACGGTACCAAAGGGCTCCCTGCACCAAGGAAACCATGCATCATCTGGGTTTGGAGGAGTGGGGCAAAGGGAGAGAATAGAGGAGGGAATGGATGCTGTAAGTAACAGGACTGCATTAACCATCTCCAGGACCAGAGTCCTCATCCTTCCCAAACTAAAGGGATAAAATCTCATCTCTCTCTCTCTCTCTCTCTCTCTGCCGGGTGTCGTGCTCGTTGGTAAAACGAGTTTGCGTTCAGTCAACCTTGTTCCTACTGCCGCGTAATTTAACATGAACTGGCCACGGATCATCAGTCTCACATAAAAATCACGAGGACAGCTGGTGTCTGAAATAAGAGAAAGAAAATCACACTGGTGCAGTTAGGGATTGCTCTTCTGAGTTTGGGAGGGGGTTAAAGCACATTGTAAAAGGAACCTCACTGTGTACCTGATCTTCGAATGCTCAATGTTTGGAGACAACTGGGTTTAATAAGTGGGAAAATGTTCCCTTTCCCCAGCACTGAGATCCTCACCAAATGCACCCTCCCCTCCCCCCTCACACACAAACCTGTGGCTTCTTCTTGGTCGCTGAGGGGCATGAGGACGTTGTGGTATTTCCGCATGTGAACATTCCTGCTGCCGCTCTGAGAGAAAGTCTTCCCGCAGATACTACACCGGTAAGGCTTCTCACCTTTAAATAAAATATATATTTAACATAAGAAATAGGAGCAGGAGTAGGCCACATGGCCCCTCGAGCCTGCTCTGCCATTCAATCAAATCATGGCTGATCTTCTACCTCTACTCCACTTTCCCGCCCTGTTCCCATATCCCTCGATTCCCTTAGTGTCCAAATATCCATCGATCTCAGTCTTGAATATACTCAACGACTGAGCATCCACAGCCCTCTGGGGTAGAGAATTCCAAAGATTCACAATAATAGTTTTTTTTTTAAAAAAAGTTTCATTCCCTTTAGGATCTTGCTGTGCATTTTTGTTTCCCCACCATTTATTTACAGCACTTTCTACTGTGAGAAGGATTCCCACTGTATAAAAGTATTTCTATGGCCCCACCCCCCACCACTCCCGATCACCTGGTAAGTTAAAACAGCAGCCAGTTGAACATGAAGCCAGAAGGGACTTGTTGCAGAATAGGATACAGGCAGCAGAGTTTTGGATGAGCTGAAGTTTACAGAGTGTGGAGGATGGAAGGCCGGCCAGGAGAGCATTGGAATAGTCAAGCCTGGAGGTGACAAAGGCATGGACGAGGGTTTCAGCAGCAGATGGGCCAAGACAGCGATGGAGGCGGAAGATGTTACAGAGGTGGAAGTAGGCGGTCTTTGTGACGGAGGGGATTACGGGTTCGGAAGCTCAACTCTGGGGTCGAATAAGATGCCAAGGTTACCAACAGTCTGGTTCAACCTGAAACAGCGGCCAGGGAGGGAAATGAAATCGGGGGCAGGGTAGCTTCGGTCTTCCCAATGTTTAACTGGAGGAACTGTGGCTGGTCGAAGACTCTAGGATCTATCTGGACGGGGATGAATTAAGGTGGGTCGAATGGCCGCCTTCACCTGTAACTATCTTGTGATTTTGTGAGGCTAAGTAACAGAGGTCTGCCAGGATCTGTAGAACAATACTGGCACCAGAGGTGAGGAGGAGGAGGAGGAGGAGAATAATGGGGGGGGGGGGGGGGGTGGGGGGAAGGATTAAAGAGATGGAGATGAGCTAATGCAAATTATTTCCCTTTAACAGGGCATTCTTCACAAGTGCCACTTTGGAGGGCAGTCGACTCCTCTTCCAATTTAACTTCTTCTGGTCCTACGCCAGAACCACCCTTTCAACGGCAAGCACAAGAGCTTCAGTACCTGAGTGTACGACCATGTGTTTACGGAGACTGGAGTATTCTGTAAAACAGCGCCCGCAGCTTCCTGCTTCACAAACAAATGGCTTCTCTCCTAATGAAAGGAAAACACACCAACAAATTATCATTCGACCCAGAATAGAAATATACGTGTCAGGAATTTCCACGAGGGCTTTGATTCGGTGGAAGATCAGCCAAAGACCCTGGAGGAACGACATTATCAGCTATTTCCACCATCTCTGCAGAGTTTCCCCACCAGAGGTACGGTGGATCGCAAGAACTCTGTGGAAATGCTACCCCACGGTGTTTACTTAAGACAGGCCACTTAGTACTAAATAGAAGGGTCCTGAATAGCTCAGCCTTAGTGTAAGGTTTGGTAGTGTAGTGATTATGGTACTGGACCAGCGACACAGAGGTTGTGAGTTTAAATCCCACCACGGCAATTTATGAAATAAAATCTGATTGTTTGTGGGTTGCAACAAAAAAAAAATTACCATGAGAGAAAGAAAGAAAGACTTTCATTTATATCTCACCTCAGGACGTCCCAAAGCACTTTACAGCCAGTGAAGTACTTTTGAAGTGTAGTCGCTGTTGTAATGTAGGGAAACTTGGCAGCCAGTTTGCGCACAGCAAGGTCCCACAAACAGCAATGAAATAAAATGATCTATCTTAGGATCTACTGTTTTGTTGTAAAAACACAACTGGTTCACGAATGTACTTCGGGGAACGGAATCAGCCACCGATCTGGCCTACATGTGCCTCTAGACACTCACTACATAGTTGACGCTTGAAGCCCTCTGTGTGGATAGCTGGCTAAAACAGTGAATAACTGAGCGGAAAGCTTCTGGGTTCAATTCGCTCTTAGATGGGATCAATGGCTCAACACCTCTGAATTAGAAAACGGGAGGGGGGGGGGGGGGGGGGGGGGGAGAAATTGATTGGCCGGAGTCTCTACCCACGTTTGATGTCCAGTAACCCCTGGCAGTGCGTGCGTGCATGTGGATGTCAGGTTCAGGCTCTGCCGTGATACAACCCATGGTTGAATAGCCTGCCTCACCATCAAGCCGCGCACGTGAACCATGGCCACTTGGACTAGGTATCAGACGGCGACAGGTGTCTATAGACTCATGTTCCAGCAAGGAGTCAAGAGAGAAAGGGGAAAAAATTGGCAAGAAACAAAAAAGGAGAGAAGGAAAAAAAAAAGGATTAATTAAAAAGAAAATTTTATGGAGGACTTAATTTAATTTATCTTTCAGGAACGGGTTGATCAAATAACAATGGGGAGAGCATACGTCCGTGTGCTGCACGTGACCAAATTATAAATCCAATCTTTGTAAACGCAGAGAAAATCTTCCCTAAACTTGTGGTCACTACACTGAGCGGGATAAAAATTATTTTCTGCCAAACAGTGGTGAGAGAGATGGCACTGGAGCTGCATGTATATTTTTCATGTGGGACGGTGTTATTCCACAACACCCTCCCACCCTCCACGACACACTCTACGACCTCAAGCCCGCCTTTCTTTTCGTTAAAGCAGTTTCACTGAACGAGCAGCAACTTGAATCTTGAGTCCCTTAATCACAGAGTAGGACAGCTCACGGGGAGAGAGCGGGGAGTGCGCGGGGAGGAAAGGAGGGGCAATGCTCTCACACAAAGACGTGCCGCTCAAACACCTGGCCGGCAACTCAACCTCGTTCTGAAATCATTTTAAAAAATGTAAAGTTGCGTGTTAACTACGATCGGTACCAGTGTGAATTCGCATGTGGTTCTTTAAGTTGCCCGCTGTTGTAAACTTCTTCCCGCAGTCGTCCTCGGGGCAGATGTAGGGTTTCTCCCCGTTATGCGTCCTCATGTGGACCTTTAACCTCTGGAGTACGTAGAAACTCTTCCCACATCCCTCCTTTGGGCAGGTGAAGGAGCGATCGTTCCTGTGGAAAGACGGGGTTTACTCGGTGGGAGGGAATGCACACCTAAAACTATGTGAAGCCAGAAAATGTGGGCGATGCGGTGGTGTGCATACACTGGCAAGTCCAACGTGAGGGGGGTAAGATGTGGGATCGTGCCCCATTCGGTTTGTAAGCTTAACCTTGCAGTCAGGGAGAGGTGCTACACGAAGGCGAAACAGGGGGAGAAACTGCTCCCCAGACTTGAGTACCTCCTGGTGATTCCATAGATTGTATCATATGGTGAAGGCCAGGGGAATAGGTCCTTCCCCCTGCTCTCTTGGTCTATGGCACCGCATGCCACAAGGAAGTGGAGAAAGTTTCCAATTAAATCAATCAAAGCTAGAACTTCTTTCTCTTTTATTGAAAAAACACCCTGCCCTCCCAACAATGTAAGTTCATGGTTGTGGCCAAGAAATACGTTTTTAAACTCACTTGTGTGTTTTCAGGTGATACTTCAGGTGAGCATGCCAGAGGAAGGTCCTGCTACATCCTTCGTAAGTGCACTTTAGGGTCTTCTCGCTCCGCGTAGTGCCATGTCGCAGGTCAGGCGTCAAGTCTTCCTTACAGCTGGATACGTTACAGCTGTTCACTGGCTCCCCTGGGGATGAACATCACACATCAGGGCTGCAGCCTCAGACATCTGCACTGTCTCAAACCTCGGGGAGGGGGAACGGGTAGATTTCCTCTGGGTGCTACGTGTTCTAAACATAACGGGTAGGTTGTGGAGGCCTCAACGATTGGTCTCAGCGCCCCGGACCTGAGTGAGGGGCAGCCAAAAAATAAGAGCTTGGTTGGTATTTCCTCCCTGATATCATTAGCTGTAAAACGCTTTGGAACATCCTGAGGTGGTGAAAGGAGCCATTTAAATCAAGTTCTTTCTTTTACATTTGGTTGGGGGGGGGGGGGGGGGGGGAGGAAAAAGAGAAACCAAACCCAAAGTCTCACTGCTGACAAAGTATCCAGTGACCCAGCTGAGAAGAGGGGGGGGGGGGGGGGGGGTGGGGCACCCATTGACAGTGGGCAAGAAGAGGATTGGGCGACGATGCTCTCCCACTGTGAAATTACTGGTCAGGCTTGGGCGCAAAGAACTGCCCCTCACGGGAGATACTCGAGGGCAGCAAGTCAGGAGAGCAAGGAGGAGAAGAGGACGTTAAACAGAATAACTATCGTGGGCGGCGCAAAAATAACACGAACGGAAAGGCGGGCTTACAAAAATGCAACTCACTGCGCTCGCCCAGAGATGCCCCACTCCAGCTTTTTCTGGGCCACTAACTATCATGGTGGGGCGGGGGAGGAGGGGAAAGGAGAGAGGGGTTTTAAGTACCAACACAGATCAGCTATGATCCACGAGGGGCTGAATGGCCTACATCTGTCCTGTGTTCCCACATAGCAAAGAAAAGTCAATACTGTTGGTACCTTTTGAATCCTTTGCCAGCTGTGCCCTGGTCGCAGCTACGAGACTGTCGTGCGCCAGCTCCTGAACGCGGAGGTACCACGGAGTACTCCCATCTGCCTTTTCGCCGGAAGCTGTCCCACTCCCGGCATCTGGTGCCTCGGCTCGAGCTGGCACAGCAGGGTCGGAGGCGGAGGGGTCACCTAGAAAGAAAGAAAGAAAAGATAGAAAGAAAGAAAAAGAAAGAATTGCATTTATGTAGTGCCTTTCACCACCTCAGGACACTATATGGCTGATGAAGTACTTTTGAAGCATTGTCACCGTTGTAATGTAGGAAACGCGGCAGCCAATTTGCGTACAGCAAGATCCCACAAACAGCAATGTGATAATGACCAGATAATCTGGTTTTAGTGATGTTGGTTGAGGGATAAATATTGGCCAGGACACCTGGGGAGAAGTCCACTGCTCTTCTTCAAAATAGTACCATGGGATCTTTTACATCCACCCGAGAGGGCAAACGGGGTCTCTCTTTAACGTGTCAAACAAAAGGCGGCACCACCGACAGTGCAGCACTCCCTCAGTCCCACACTGGAGTGTCAACCTAGATTTTGTGCTCAAGGCCCGGGAGTGGGACGTGAACCCATGACCTTCTGAAAGACCATGGTTTTCAAAAACAGGAAAATTAGAATCCAGGGAGGGGAAAAAGAGAAAAGGGCACAAGTGGGCACAAGGCAATGTACTCTGCCATGCAACGGCGGAAGGTGTTTGTCACAAGGTTATGGAGTTCCTGCTCTTAGCCATGCTGATGTGAGGAGGCGTTCAGCAGACGTCAGGTACAGGAAGGAAATCCCTTGAGGGAGAGCTGCACCTCCTAGTGGCTGGGTTCAGAACAGCACTGGCTTAAGCCTGGGAGCACCTGCTGGACGACTACTGAAGGAGCTTCTTTGGTGCTGGTCTTGGAGATGGTAATTCATGCAATGGTGTAGCATCACAGGTACTGGCAGCCCTATGGCACCTTGCCTAAGTCACTATACTTAACGTGCGAGCCTAGGCAGCGAGTTTGGGGAAGCTATTGAACCGTTGAGGGCATCACATGATCTTGCCTTCACCCAATGGGTACTTTCCAGCGAGGATCACTAGGCAGTGATCAGGAGCACAAATCCTGGCCCTGGGTTACTGAGGCCAATTGTAGCTCCTCAGGTCCTGACCCGACCCGACAGCAATCAGACTAGGGGTCAAATGAGAGACTTTCCGGGTCTATATATACACCCACTGTGGGAGCTTGCACAGTTCTTTCATATTTTAACACTGCTGCATTTTTCCTGGGTTTTGCATGAGCCCCAGGCCTGAAGATTGCACTATAGAAAGTCATTCAACTTAAACTAGAGTCACAAATCACCACCGCATCCCCCACCCCGGCTAACTCAGTGTGGAAACGTGCCACCGAATAATGATACAAGCCAGAAACGTCCAAGATTCAATTGCCGACCTATGCTGAATTAGCTAATCCCAGCATCTCTGGCTGAGGGAGATGGAAAACCAGCCAGGGATCCTGCTCCTGATCATTATCCAGTGACCCCCCCCCCCCCCCACACCTCCGCCGCCCTGCTGCAAAGTGCATGAGTGTGGGAATCAGCCAAGGACAGGAAGCATCAGTCACAGCTGCGATTCATAATCAACCAGCCTGTTGACACTCACTGTCAAGGCCTACATGGGTGAGGTAGTGGAGAGTTGTTGATCTGTGTCCCCAGCAAGAATCAGCACCTTAGGGAGAGGGAGAAAAGCCGGAGGGTGGGGGGGGGGGGGGGTGAAAAGACATTAAAATCACTTGTTTTTTTCTTTTTTATAAAATTGACCAGTTGCCAATTGCAAGATTCCCGTTATAAATGTCCTCCGCACCCCAAACATTTATTAGAGGGAAGATATAATGAAGGTCTGTTTTAAAGAGAAAACATTACCAGCCCAGCTGCAGGAGTTTGCTGCAATCTCATTATGCAAGTGGGTTTGATAACTACACAGCGACTAATTGAAACAATCAGGCCATTATATTAACACAGGGTAGAGCTGGATTCCACATCCTGGCAATGGAGCTGTGAAAGAATAAGTTAATTGTGACTGGAGACACTTACAGAGTGCTGGACGCAGAGGGGCAGATAACACAGCACACGTCTGGGGAATAAATACTGCAGATCCTTTCATATTTAAAAATACAGCATTGTACTCCAGAGACAATCAAGAAAAGCCCTAAATAGTTGCTCAGTTCCTTTTGCTGCTATTAATGCGGAGAATGCTTTTCGCCTCTTCTCAATAATACAGTTGAAAATAATATTTTTCTTCAATATAATTTTTTTTTAAAGTAAGGATTTGGACACCCCTAATGACCCCTGTTGCAAAGTACACAATTCCAGATGTCTGGCAAGGAAAGGATATATGACCCCCTGCCCCACGATTAAATCCCCTGCTGTCACTCTCTCTACTCACACCTGAAGAATGGCCACTACCATCGAGAGGCTTCCATCATCCATATCCAAATCATAAAAACCTGTCGTACTGGGTCAGGAATCTACAAACTTTTATCATCCGAGTGGTGGGCCAGATCTTTGTGACTCAACCAACAAACAGGGGAGGGGAGTTTGATGAAGTAGATTTTAAGTCATCCTTAGATACGGGGGTGATGCCAAAGGATTGGAGAATTGCAAATGTTCCACCCTTGTTCAAAAAAGGGGGTAAGGATAAACCCAGCAACTACAGTTTAACCTTGGTAGTGGGGAAACTTTTAGAAACGATAATCCGGGACAAAATTAACAGTCATTTGGACAAGTGTGGATTAATTAAGGAAAGCCAGCACGGACTTGTTAAAGGCAAATCGTGTTTAACCAACCGCAAGTTGGTTAAACACGATTTGCCTTTAACAACTCAATCAGTTTTTTGTTGAGGTAACAAAGACGGTCGATGAGGGCAACGCAGTTGATGGGGTGTACATGGACTTCCAAAAGTTGTTTGATAAAGTGCCGCATATTAGGCTTGTCATCAAAGTTGAAGCCCATAGAATAAAAGGGGCAATGACAGCATGGATACGAAATTGGCTAAGTAATAGGAAACAGAAAGTAGTGGTGAACGGTTGTTTTTCGGACTGGAGGGAGGTGCACAGTGGTGTTCCTCAAAGATCGGTACTAGGACCATTGCTTTTTTTGATATATGTTAATGACTTGGACTTGGGTGTACAGGGCACAATTTCAAAATTTGCAGATGTCTCAAAATTTGGAAGGGTAGTGAACAGTGACTGAGACAAGAGGACAGACAGGTGGCAGATGAAATTCAACACAGAAAAACGTGAAGTGATACATTTCGGTAGGAAGAACGAGGAGAGGCAATATAAACTAAAGGGTACAACTCTAAAAGGGGTGCAGGAACGGAGAGATCTGGGAGTATATGTGCACAAATCATTGAAGGTGGCAGGGTAGGTTGAGAAAACGGTTAAGAAAGCATACGGGATCCTGGGCTTTATAAATAGAGACAGAGTACCAAAGCAAGGAGGTTATGATGAACCTTTATAAAACACTGGTTTGGCCACAACTGGAGTACTGCGTCCAATTCTGGGCACCGCACTTTAGGAAATATGTGAAGGCCTTAGAGAGGGTGCAGAAGAGATTTACTAGAATGATTCCAGGAATGAGGGACTTCAGTTACATGCATAGACTGGGGAAGCTGGGGTTGTTCTCCTTAGAGCAAAGAAGGTTGAGTGGAGATTTAATAGAGGTATTCAGAATCATGAAGGGTCTGGACAGAGTAGATAGAGAGAAGCTGTTCCCATTGGTGGAGGGGTGAAGAACCAGAGGACATAGATTTAAGGTGATTGGCAAAAGAACCAAAGGTGACATGAGGAAAAACTTTTTTTTTTAAACGCAGCGAGTGGTTAGGATCTGGAATGCACCGCCCGAGGGGGTGGTGGAGGCAGATTCAAATCATTTCTTTCTAAAGGGAACTGGATCAGTACTTGAAGAGGAAAAATTTGCAGAGCTACGGGGATAGGGCGGGGGAGTGGGACTAGCTGGATTGTTTTTGCAGAGAGCCAGCACGGACTCGACAGGCCGAATGGCCTCCTTCCGTACTGTAACCTTTCCATGATTCTATTTAGAATTGTGATTAAACAGCACAGCCAACTTTCAATCTATTTTGCATTTCTTTCAATCCTTGGACCACACGACATAACTCCTCCTGTCTCTTGGGCGCTCTCTCTCTCTCTCTCTCTCTCTCTCTCTCATCTTTCACTTGTTTGTCTGTCTCCCCACCATTTCTGTTCTTTCACTTCTCTCAAACCTGTGCACAAACTGACCCTTTTAATCGGAGAGGCCACAGGAGGTCTGGTGCAATAAGGGGTGTTTGAGATTGAGGCGCATCATTGGGTTGGAAATTAGGAAGCATTAGCTCAAAGTCAACAGTGGGCATCCAAAGTAGAAAACCCAACCCATCGCCCATCACTGGCATCCTCACTATAATCAGCACAACTTTAAAAAAATATTACCTGCTGCTTTACAGAGCCTCTCCCATCCCCATTTCTGAGACGTTTCTGTTCTGCTTACCCGAGACTGGTGCTTGCTTGTGTAAAGTGCTCTCACTGGCTTTGGTTGGAGGCAGGCATTTGACAGTACCCTGTTCTGGCTCCTCTAACCCTTCTCCCAAGGGTATAAAAGTATTCTGGACAAACTGTACCAGCAACTGCAAACAAAACAGTTCAGGACATCAGCTCGTAGATCCAAACACACGACATTTCAATGGCAACGTTACTGACAACTGGTGGTGTAATAAAAATTTTAATTAAAACAAGACCGAGTAAACAATTAAAACGTTACATTAAATCATTGATTTAGTAGCCATGAAAATATCTGAAGCCACAGCTCATTTATAGTCAAGGTTGATGTCTCATTACATGATAAGGGGTCAGCCATGGCTCAGTGGTAGCCATAAGGCTGACCCCTTATCAACCTCGTCTCTGAGTCAGAAGGTTGTGGGTTCAAGTCCCACTCCAGAGTTGTACAGTGGAAGAGGGTGGTGTGGTTCACTACATCAAAGAGCCAACACAGGTTCGACGGGCCGAATGACCTCCTTCTGTGTTGTAAGATTCTATTATATCAATCTGCGGAGAGGTTGTGGACGACAAGGACAGTTAACACATTGCGGTCACGCGTACAGAGGATATCAATTGTGACTTTGGAAAGGTCAGTCTTGATGCTGTGAGTGAGAAACTGGGGAGGTCTAAAACCAACAGACAAAGAAATCCACGCGCTCTTGGTATTGGAGTTGACCGTGGAGTGGGAAACATGCAGCCAATTTGCGCACAGCAAGGTCCCACAAACAGCAATAAGATAAATAGCCAGATAATCTGTTTCAGAGATGTTGGTTGAGGGATAAATATTAGTCAGGACGTCGGGGAGAACACCCCTACTCTTCTTCAAATAGCGTCATAGGATCTTTTACGTCCACCTGAGAGGGCAGAAAAGGCCTCGGTTTAACGTCGCACCTGAAAGGCGGCATCTCCGACAGTGCAGCACTCCCTCGGTACTGCACTGGGAGTGTCAGCCTAGGTTTTGTGGAGTGAGGCTTGAACCCACAACCTTCTGACTCAGAGGAGAGAGAGAGAGAGCTACCACCGAGCCACGGCCAACACTCACCGTCTTGGTGATACATGAAGAACGGCCGCACCCTAACACGAGAGGCAAGAAAATAGGTAGGGACAAAAAAAAAGTGTCAAGCATTATCAGGCCTCCAACTCCAACGCTTTTAAACAAGAGTTTCCCCTCAGCTCACTCCTTTTCCTTCCCCCCCCCAACACCAGGTTCCATCATGTACGATATAGTGAGAACGACAAATCTGTCAAGTGTGTGCTCATTCTTCAAGGCAATGGGTTTTCACTGAACAATCCAAAGAAATATTAACTGCAACCTTAAATCAATACTTTAAAAGGTATTGCAACTCACCTCAGGCCTGGATTCTAGTTCATCTGACAACATAGATTCAGCCTCGGATTTCTGTGAAGAAGCACACGATTTAAAAAAAAAAAAGTTTTAAGATTGATCCCTTGATGGGTCAGCACCTCCGATCACCGAGCTACACAGAGCAGGCAGCTCACGGGTGCAGTCCCTGGTCTGTGCCGAGTTAGCTGATCTCGGCTAGAATTTCAGTAAGGGGACACTGCAATTGACCTTAGCATCCTGGGTTGAAGAAAGTCAGTCAGGACTCCCACTGCTGGTCCCTGCCCAGTTACCCCTGTTTGAGAGCGGGATGACGGGAAGGACATGATCGAGGCCAGCCTTGCTGCCCCTTGCTTGAAAAGACTGACCAACACCCACCTTTAAGACGCACACAAGCATAATGACGTCTTGGGAGAGGTAGTGTAGAATGTAACAGAACTGTATCCCACCAAGGACAGATGTCAGCCACGGCTCAGTGGTAGCACTCTCGTCTCTGAGTTAGAAGGTCATGGGATCAAGCCCCACACCGGAGACTTCAGCACATAATCTAGGCTGACACTCCCAGTGCAGTACTGAGGGAGCGCTGCACTGTCGGAGGTGCCATCTTTCGGAAGAGACGTTAAACCGAGACCTCGTCCGCCCTCTCAGACGGATGTAAGAGATCCCATGTCACTATTTCGAAGAGCAGGGGAGTTCTCCCCGGTGTCCTACCCAATATTTATCCCTCAACCAACATCACTAAAACAGAATATCTGGTCATTATCTCATTACTGTTTGTGGGACCTTGCTGTGCGCAAATTGGCTGTTGTGTTTCCTATGTTACAACAGTGACTACACTTCAAAAAAGTACCTAATCAGCCATAAAGTGAGGTCGAAAAAGGCACTTTGTAAATACAAGTTCCTTCCTTCCCAAGGAACAGAGAAATTGGTAAAAGAAAATGACAAACATTTTATATTTGTGTAATGTAAGCCCACCGTTGAACCAGAAGTGTTAATTCTGTCCTGCCCTCATTTGTACAATGTACTTTCAATGGAAAATTCTGACCAACACACATTTTTAAAACAATTTTGAATCAACCAGGATTCCTGCTCCTGATCACCATCCACCGACTCCCGCTGGGAAAGCACGTGCCTGCTCTTTGGCTGAGGGCAGTGTCAGGCTGGATTGTGATGCCCACCGCAGTCAACTATCCCCTCAGCGCTCACCAACTGGACTCACACGTGAAGAATAGCTACTTGGGTGAGATACCAGTAACCGCGAGGCCTTACTCCAGCCAAGACAGCACCTTCAGAAGGGAAGGAAAATACTTGCATTTATATAGTGCCTTTCACCACCTCAGGACGTCCCAAAAGCGCTTTACAGCCAATTAAGTACTTTTGAAGTGTGGTCACTGTTGTAACGTAGGGAGACGAAGTGGCCAATTTGAGCACAGCAAGATCCCACAAACAGTAATGAGATAATGACCAGATAATCTGTTTTTTTTTTAAATGTGATATTGGTTGAGGGATAGGAGGGGAGTAAAAAAAAAAAAGATTGGTTCTACTCTCCCCTACCTGTACGTCTCCCAAATATCATGCAGCATTATCCACCCAGGGAGACAGGAAACCTACTCCCAGTCCTCTGCTCATAATGCCCAGCCATTCGGAGCTGCAAAGGAGCAATCCAGGGCGACTGCCTTCCTGCTGTGCTCTCCTGGATCCTGCTGGACACTTGCCCCTCCCCTCATCAAAAAAGGCACGGTTAAAAGGGGTCATTTCCAAGCGCGAGCCTGCGATCCGCCACTCTGTGGCGATAATGCTGGAGGTCCCAAAGCTGCACCTCACCGGCCAACTCTGGTCACCGAGGGTCATGTGCATTTTGTTCTCGGGTAGATCCCTAGGACTTTCCCTTCCCAGTTCCAAAGGTTGGTGTTCCCTACAGAGGAACATTTGACAGATCTGTGGATTCTTACATCGTGTCTGGACGACGACGACGACGACAACAGCTTGCATTTATATAGCGCTATGAACATAAGAAATAGGAGCAGGAGTAGGCCAATCGGCCCCTCGAGCCTGCTCCGCCATTCAATAAGATCATGGCTGATCTGATCCTAACCTCAAATCTAAAGAACACAAGAAGCAGGAGCAGGACCCGGCCACTCAGCCCCTGGGCCCGCTCCGCCACCCACAGGGCCTTGACCGATCCGAACTCAGCTCCATGTCCAATTTCCTGCCCGCTCCCCGTAACCCCTAATTCCCTTTACTTCGAGGAAACTGTCTATTTCTGTCTTAAATTTATTTAATGATGAATGCAGTAAAACACCCCAAGGCACCAAAATATAGAATCTATCAAATTCGCACATGGGATCATAGAATCATGCAGCACAGGTGGCCATTAGGCCCATCGTGCCTGTGCTGGCTCTTTGAAAGTGCTATCTACTTAGTCCCACCACCCTGCTCCTTCCCCATAGCCCTGCTAATTTTTCCTTTTCAAGTATTTATCCCATAGCATCAGATTAACCTGCTGCTGCGTTCGGTGTCATCTAAAATCGCACCTTTCTTGGATTCAGACATAATCTTTTCAAAGACAGCTCTTACCTTAATCATATGAGAAGATGTTTTCTTTGGTGAGGTTATTTTGCATTAACGCTCTCTACTGGTCTTCAAACGCTTCCTGGGATGTCATCGCTGGATAAGAAAAAAAAATTATTTAGAAATCTCCAAACAAATAAAATGTACATGAATTGGGGTTTATTTTGCGCTCATCAAGGCGAGGAATGTCAGTACCAAGGAATGGAACACTTCTCATTTCAAGCACCCAGTGCTAGCATCAAGCACTCTACTTCCAGGTCAAATATAGCACAGCCAGATGCAGAGTGCAGCTCCCTCTACTCTGCCCCAAACAGAGTGCCTCACTTGGGAATACGCCCTCCCTTAATGAAACGCTGTGGCTTTTTCCCCCAAGCCAGCCGTCCCTAAACACTGGCGTCAGCCATGGCTCAGTGGTCCCACTCCAGAGACTTGAGCACATAATCCAGACAGACACTTCACTGCAGTACTGGGGGAGTGCTGTACTGTTGGAGGTGTTGTCTTTCAGTTGAGACATTAAACCGCCTGCCCTCGCAGGTGGATGTAAAAGATCCCACAGCACTATTCGAAGAAGAGTAGGGGAAGGGTTCTCCCCGGTGTCCTGGCTAATACTTACCCCTCAACAGACCCCACAGATGATCTGGTCATCATCTCATTGCTGTTTGTGGGACCTTGCTGTGCACAAATTTGCTCTGCAAGTAATTAAATGGCTGTGAAGAGCTTTGGGATGTCATGAAGACATTTAAAGGCACCTGTTCTTTCAATTAACCACTCCTGTCAAAAAATAATCTCTGGAGGTCCCAGGTTTGCTCTCCAGTCTGCACGGAGTGTGCTGATCTCAACCAGGGCAAACTCGAGGCCGACAATTAGCTTCAGCATTTCTTTGACTAAGGATTGGGGGGGGGGGGGGTGGGTGGAGAAAAACAGCCAAGGGTCCCACCACTGATCACTATCCTGCAACCTGTACGATCGCACATGGATACTGGGTGAGGACAGGATCAGGGCTTCATGATGCCTTCACCACACCCTCTCCCCACACCAGGTGATCAAGATCAAATAGCTTGCTGACACTCAGTGTCAAGGCTCAAACTTGAATAATGGCCACTTGGGTGAGGTACCGGAGAGATAAAAAGGAACCATGGAACCGTTCCCCCCCTCTCCCCTTGGGGGGAGGAGAAGTGAGGAGAAAGTTGGTGTGAAAAAGAAGACAAGCAGTTTTAAATAAAAGCTCCAAATCTTGAGGCGAGTCTGACTGATTGTACCCTAGACTCTTAATTGAGAGCACTGGAAGTCAGAAATTGCACATTTATAGTAAAAGGAGGCCCTACTCTGATCATATTGTGCCGACAAGGGCCGGGAGCAACGAACCATCACTGTGACAGGGCAGGGCAGCAGTACAGCAAACTCAGGGTCGCTGAGAATGGTCAGGATTTTAAATGTGTGGAACTAATGACAGCTGTTCTAAGAAGTGGTTCTGGAGCTTGTGTGTCCCTGTGCATCCTGTAGCAGGCAGTTCCGATGGGGGTCTCCATCTCTCTCCACAGATACTGACTGCCTTGCTGTGTTTCCAGTATTTCGGTTTCAGGTTTCCAGCATCTTCAGTTTTAAGCTTTCTCGTTACTACATCACGTTTCCATTTCAGAAAGTGATCAGCCTTCCTGGCCCCTCCCATTTTACTTTGGCCCACAGGGCTGCTCAAAAATATTAAGAACACTCAATATCCATTCACATTCCATCGGAACAGGAGGAGGCCATTCAGCCCCTCAAGCCTGTTTCCCCCATTCAATTAGATCATGGCTGATAACTCCATCTACCTGCCTTGGTTCCGTAACCCTTAATACCCTTGCCTAACAAAAATCTATCAATCTCTGTTTTGAAATTTTCAATTGACCCCCAGCCTCAACAGCATTTTGGGGGGGGTAAAAACAGTGTTCCAGATTTCCACTACCCTTTGTGTGAAGAAATACTTCCTGACATCACCCTGGCCTAGTTCTAATTTTAAGGTTATGGCCCTTTGTTCATACAATCATAGGATCATAGAAAGTTACGGCACAGAAGGAGGCCATTCGGCCCATTGTGTCCGTGCCAGCCGAAAAAGAGCTATCCAGCTTAATCCCACTTTCCAGCACTGGGTCCGTAGCCCTGTAGGTTACAGCACATCCAAGTACTTTTTAAATGAGTTGAGGGTTTCTGCCTCTACTCCCCTTTCAGGCAGTGAGTTCCAGACACCATCACCCTCTGGGTGAAAACATTTCTCCTCAGCTCCCCTCTAATCCTTCTACCAATTACTTTAAAATCTATGCCCCCTGGTCACTGACCCCTCTGCTAAGGGAATAAGAGTGGATAGGGAGGATCTTTCTAATTTTATATACCTCAATTAAATCTCCCTCACCCGCCTTTGTTCCAAAGAAAACATCCCCAGCCTATCCAATCTTTTCTCATAGCTAAAATGTTGTGTCAATTTTTCCATTACAGATTTGAATGTCCCTACTTATAGTGGAAACTGCCTATGTCAACTTGCCCTGCAGTGATCACATCATCCCATAGATGGTGGCACTGTAGCATCTCAGGTTTGTATCTCAACTCCTCAGCCTGTGGTGCAGAGAAACACCAACTCTGCAACTAACTACTTCGTTGCTTCCCAAATTGCTGTACATATTTTTATTTAATTATAAATCTATAATGTATTAAAAATCTTACATCTGCACACATATCCCATCAACTTTTTCAATTATAAATTCCTGTATCCACATTTATAATGGGACTCGTCTATATAAAACCTGTCATTACACAATCACCTCCCTCCCTCCTGCACCCACACCACCACTGGCGGGAAGATGTAATTACAGTGTGAGATGTTTACATAGGCTGCTTCCATTATAAATGTGGATATGGGAATTTATAACAGAAAGACAAAAATAAGATTCCTATATTCTGGCACCTGAGATCATCTGTAACGGTTGAGAGCCGGGGGCTTCTCGTCCGTCCGGGGGGGGGGGGGGGGGGGGGGGGTGAGGGAGGGGTGTGGGAGCGGCACGTTTCCAGGTCTTCGGAGGACAGGCTCTAAGTGCCCTGGAGGTGTAGTGTGGCCGGTCGAGCCTAGCCACCTGCCCTTTTGGCAATTGTGACACTGAGGGGAGGTTGGCCAGTCATCTTTCTGACCTATTGGTGACACAGTCGCACCACCGAATGTGACAGATGCATCAAAGACACCACTGGTGTGCTCCGTCAATTTTTGCCCGGTGTGCTTGCCAGACAGTCCAAGACAGCGGTATGTACTGGGGATTTGGAGTAATGCATGTATTATAATAGGTGAAGTTTTGTTGGGAGTTTTGCTGTAAGCAAATGGTATTTCACTTTTTTTAAAATTCGTTCATGGGATGTGGGCATCACTGGCAAGGCCAGCATTTATTGCCCATATGAACTGCTCTTGAGAAGGCGGTGGTAGGCCACCTTCTTGAACCACTGAGTGGCTTGCTGGGCCATTTCAGAGGGCGATTAAGAATCAACCACTTTGCTGTGGGTCTGGAGTCACATATAGGCCAGACCAGGTAAGGATGGCAGGTTTCCTTCCCTAAAAGGACATTAGTGAACCAGATGGGTTTTTACAACAATCCGGTAGTTTCATGGCCACCATTATTGATACTAGTATTGTAATTCCAGATTTTATTTAATTAATTGAATTTAAATTCCCCAGCTGCCATGGCAGGATTTGAACTCATGACTCCAGATTAGTAGCCCAGGCCTCTGGATTACTAGTCCAGTAACATAACCAAAATGCTACCATACCCAAGTACACTTAGCATTGGTCCTGCCCACTGCACTTGTACTTGTACTTGTACTTGAGACAAGTGCAGCAGGCAGGACCAACGCTAAGTACACTTACACCCCACGAGGAACACAAATGAAGCCTGTGGTGAAAGAAAGAGATCTTGGTATCATCGTTCCTAACTTTCTAAAGGTTCACGACTGATGCAGAAAAGCTATAGCTAAAGCAAATAGGGTGCTGGGCTACATTCAACCCCATTACAAAATGAAACATACTATTTTGTCCTTGTACAGGACCTTTGTTAGGCCCTATTTAGAATACTGTGTCCAGTTCCAGTCCCCTCACATGGTGGGTGATATTGAGGCTTTGGAACAGGTTCAGAGGAGGGCCACAAGGATGATTCACAGTTTAAAACACCTTAAGAAACTGGGTCTACATACTTTAGAAAAACACAGACTGAGAGGCGATTTGATTGAGGTCTATAAAATTATGAAGGGACTAGATTGTTTGCAGACTGACAAATTATTTCATGTTGATAGGTTGGGGAGGTCCAGGGGTCATGCATATAAATTACACGAGGAAAAAGATAGGTTAGATGTTAGGCAGTTGTTCTTTTCTCAGAGAATAGCAGACTTGTGGAACAGGTTGCCAGCTTGAGTGGTGAAAGAAGAACAAACTTGCATTTACGTGCAAGATCTCATCACACAAGAGGAAGATACCAATTAATACAAGTCATGGTCATCATGGTCACCTGGACTAGTTTCAATTGCCTAGATGGATGGGAGAGGGATTTTCCAGATTCCCCCCCAAACAACTGACCTTGGATTTTTGATCTGGTTTTTCACCTCATCCAAGAGGCTACTTGGCACCTAAGGGGGTAGGAGGTCTCTTTACCTGATGTACAAAGCATCACAACTGTGTGGGACAGGCTACATGGGCCAGCCAGTCTTTTCCTCTCTCGACATTTTCATCCAATTATCTCCACCATTTTATAGATTCATGGAATCTGACGGCACAGGAGGAGGCCATTTGACCCATCGTGTCTGTGCTGGCTCTTTGAAAAAGCAATCTAATTGCTTCCCCGCTCCCCTGCTCTTTCCCCATAACCTTGCACATTTTTCCTTTTCAAGTATAGATCCAATTCCCTTTTGAAAGTTACTACTGAATCTACTTCCACCGCCCTTTCTGGAATGCACTCCAGATCATAACAACTCACTGCATTAAAAAAATTCTCATCACCCCTCTGATCCTTTTGCCAATTACCTTAAATCTGTATCCTCAGGTTACCGACCCTCCTGCCAGTAGAAACAATGTCTCCCTATTTATTCTATCTATTAAATCTCCCCTTAACCTTCCCTGAGGAGAGCAATGCCAGCTTTTCTGGTCTCTCCACAGAACTGAAGTGCCTCATCCCTGGTACCATTCTAGTAAATCTCCTTTGCTTTAACCCTGCTGCAACTGAAGACGACACTTAGTCCTACCTCCACATGCGCAGATCCACGCAGGAGGCTGGTAAGATTTTGAATTTCCATTAGAGGGAAAGAAAGTGCAGGTGAGGGATCCACAAAAACCTAAACCCCAATTCCATTTGAAAAAAAATATATCACACATTTACTAATAAAACAAAACACACACACATAGATATCTATGTGTGTGTGTATATATAATAATGTAATATATATATAAAATATATTCACATATATAATGTGTGTATTTAAATCAATTTGTGCATTCTCATTCAGCAGGCACAGTGAATTAAATGCTACATCTGCATGCAGAAGGTCAGAACAGACTGAGCTGGTTTACTCACAAACATAAACACAAACCAGGGCCTCTCTCTCCCCCATTGCAGCTTAACTGCACGCACGCAATCCCAACACCAAGCCTGCCTCTCTCTCTCTCCTCTCACTGACTTCTCAGCAGCCCTTGTCCTGAGCGGTGAGGGCCGGCCGGCCGGACGTGCTCTGAGCTCCCGGGCGGGCCCGCTCCCCAAACCTCGCACATTGCTACATTCATACATCCGACCCCTACGGCACGCCGACCAGCACAAGGTTACTCACCCCCCCCCCCCCTGTCGAAACGCGTTTTCTTAAAGGGAGTGAGAGAGGGTTTTTTTTTTCTTGATTGTAAATTAATTCGCTGCTGTTTTAAAACAAAATGTGTAAACGATAGATACGAGATTTTCATCCGCTAAGTATATCTAATTTTTTTTTTCTTCAGTTAGACAGCTACAAAGTGCCCCTGCTGATAGCTTGGCAGAGGTGCTGCGATTGACCTCAGCACTCCTTGGATGAAGAAGGGGAGATTAGCCAGATTTCTCACTCCTGATTGCTACCCAGTGATCCCTACTGGAAGTGTGTGTGAACATCAGATAGGACTGGGTCAGGCTCGGCTGTGATGTTCCCGCTGGTCGAATAGGCTATCCATATTGAAACATCTCAGCAAGGAGTCAAGGCTTTAGCAGTGGGCAAGAGAAAAGTGGCAAAGTACTTAAAAGCAGTACTGGTATTTACCACTCTCCCTGCCTACTTTTGAAGAATAATATATAATACAAAATATATGTGTGTATTACACTTGTGCCTGCTTAATCATGGAATGATACAGCACAGAAGGAGGCCATTCAGCCCCTCATGCCTGTGCCAGCTGTTTGAAAGAGCCAATTAGTTCCATTTCCCTGCTCTTTCCCCATAAGAGCCAATTAGTTCCATTTCCCTGCTCTTTCCCACATTTGCCTGAGGAAGGAGAAAATCTCCGAAAGCTTGTGAATTTAAAATAAAATTGCTGGACTATAACTTGGTGTTGTAAAATTGTTTACAATTGTCTTTCCCCATAGGCCTGCAAAACTTTCCCCTTCAAGTATTTATTTAATTCCCTTTTGAAAGTTACTATTGAATCTGCTTCCACCACCCTTTCAGGCAGCGTATTCCAGATCATCACAACTTGCTGCGTACATTTATTTTTCCTCATGGCACCTCTGGTTCTTTTGCCGATTACATTAAATCTGTGTCCTCTGGTTACCGACCCTTCCGACACTGGAAACAGTTTCTCCTTATTTACTCTATCAAAACTCTTCATGATTTTGAACACCTCTATCAAATCTCCCCTTAATCCTCTTTGTTCTAACTGAAGTCCTTCATCCTGGTACCATTCTAGTAAACCTCCTCTGTACTGTCTCTAAGGCCTTGGCATCCTTCCTAAAGTGTGGTGCCCAGAATTGGCCACAATAGTCCAACTGGGGCCTAACCAGTGTTTTATAAAAGTTTAGTATAACTTCCTTGCTTTTGTATTCTATGCCTCTTTTTATAAATGATGTGGAGATGCCGGTGATGGACTGGGGTTGACAATTGTAAACAATTTTACAACACCAAGTTATAGTCCAGCAATTTTATTTTAAATTCACAAGCTTTCGGAGGCTACCTCCTTCCTCAGGTGAACGATGTGGAAAAAACAGGATCCTTGGCTTTTTATAAAGCCAAGGATCCTGTATGCTTTTTTAACAGCCTTCTCAACTTGCCCTGCCACCTTCAAAGACTTGTGTACATACACCCCCAGGTCTCTCTGTTCCTACCCCGCCTTTAAAATTGTACCATTTCATTTGTATTGCCTCTCCTCATTCTTCCTACCAAAATGTATCACTTCACACTTCTCTGCATTAAATTTCATCTGCCATGCATCTGCCCATTTCACCAGTCTATGTCCTCCTGAAGTCTGTTACTATCCTCCACATTGTTTACTACAATTCTGAGTTTTGTGTCATCTGCAAACTTTGAAATTATGCCCTGTACACCCAAGTCCAAGTCATTAATCTATATCAAAAACAGCGGTGGTCCCAACACTGACCCCTGGGGGACACCACTGCACACTTCCCTCCAGTCTGAAAAACAACCGTTCACCACTACTCTCTGCTTTCTGTTCCTTAGCTAATTTGTATCCACACTGCTCCTTTAATCCCATGAGCTTCAATATATACATAATGTGCATATCATATAAATTTATGAAGTTGATTCTTGTCATTGTCTACACGTTTTCCATGGCTTTCCCCTCCCCTCCCCCCCCCCCCCCACCTTTGTAACCGCCTTTAGCCTTGCATCCTTCACTGACGCAGGAGGTTGCGGAAGCAGGGCATGTGGGAGAAAGGTCATAGAAGGATTTGTAAATGAGGGTGAGGATTTTGAAAATAATGTACTGTGGGTCAGGGAGCCAGTGAAGGGCAACAAGAACTGGAATAATGTGTGAATGGGACAGGATATGACATGAGTGGTGGAGTTCTGTGTGTACATCTCACATTCTCTTCTCTTTCAGCTCTCTCTTCGTAACTAAAACCTCTCATCCTTTGTATTATCTCACAGAGTCTCTTCTACACCCTCTCCATGGCCTTGGCATCCTTCCTAAAGTAAGGTGTCCAGATTTGGACACAATATTGTAACTGTAGACAAACCAATGATTTGTATAGGTTTAGAATTACTATTTGCTATTGTTCTCTGTGTCCCTATTTATAAAATCTAGGACCCCAGTTGCTTTTTACAGCATTATCACCTTGCACTTCTCCCCATTAAATTTCATCTGACGTCTAGCCGTCCAATCTGCTAACCTATGAACTCCCAAAGTCACTTACAGCCCTCTTTATAGTTAAGCATGCATTCTATTGTTGTGTAGATTTCAAAATTCATATTGTGTTCCCTATACTTAAGCAATCAGGAAGAAAAATAATCTCACAGATATTCATTATATGGAAAATTAAACATCACACCTTCCCTATGTATAAGTGAAATATATAAATGTTGGTACCAGTACTTTACAAAGAATCAATCGCTCATATTCTGACAGTTGTAACTCATTAGCACCCGTTGTATTGTTACACGGTTGATGCCACTTGTGTTTGTGTGAACCACTGTTCCATGACATATATCGCTTCATGTAATACTTAAAGTGTATGAGATCAGTCAGATGAACAGGGTTTTATTTTACTCAAACATGAACATAATTTAGTTTTTGCTGTTCACAGAATAGACATGGATGAGGAAGCCTATTTGACCATTTGAGATTATCCATCGAGAACAAACCTACACCCCGATCACAGCATTCAATTATTCCTTAAATGATTCCAGGATTGTTGCTAAATCTACTAAAACCCTAGTATATCTCTCAACTTCACCTTTAGCTATTTCACCCTTTGTGGATTATTTCTGCCTTCCATTTTTTCATCTCATGTACAATACATTATACTTATCCATATTAAATTTCATCTGTCACTGTTCCACTCACTTCCATATTTTGTCTGGCTCATTTTAAAGTTCCTGGGCTGCCTCCTCAGATTCAACTGCCCCTCCTATTTGTCATCATCTGTGAGTTTGACCAGTATGCATTAAACTTCTGAATCCAAGGCATTAATATAAATTAGAAACAGTAAAGGTCCCAACAACAATTTTTAGAGCACTCCTCTCAGGACTTCTCCCCTCCTAATATTGGTCCCAGTGCATGCCGTTGCTATCCTTCAGCCAATTTCTTATCCATTTCCAAGTTTTACCTTCAATCCACACTGCTTTAACAGCAACTTATTCTTATACAGTACCTTTAATGTAGTGTAACGTTCCAAGGTGTTTGACAGAGGGGCTGATTGGAAACCGAGCAGGGAGAAAGTTAGGTAAGATAACCAAGGACAAGGTTGAAGAGAAAGGTTTTGAGGGAGGCTACTGAAGGTGGGAAGAGAACACAAGGCCGTGATGGCTAAAGGCTCTACCACCAATGTGGATTGATGGGAGAGGGCAATACACAGTAGTTCAGACTTAGAAGAATGGTGGTTGCTAGGATGTAACGCTGGAGGAGGTTGCAGGGATGGGGCATGAGGGGGGAGGGAGGAGGGGAGGGGAGCAAAACCATAGAAGGCTTTGTAAATGAGGGTGAGGATTTTGAAGTTAATGCACCGTGGGTCAGGGAGCCAGTGGAGGGCAACGAGAACTGGGATAATGAGTGAGTGGGACTGGATATGATGTGGGTGGCAGAGTTCTGAATGAGTTGGAGTTCATGTAGGATGGAGCCAGGAAATGAACTAGGAGAGCAGTGAAAAAAATTGAGTCTGAAGGCAACAAATGTCTGAATGAGGGAGTCAGCGGCGATGTGGGTGAAAGAGGGATGGAGGCAGCTGATGTTCCAGAGTTGGAAATAGACAGTCCTGATGATTGACCAGAAGTAGAGTTTGAAGCTCAGCCTTGGGTTGAGGAGGACACTGATGCTGTACGCTGTTGAGTTCACAGCACTGAGCTAGATAAACCCTAAGTAGCTGCTTTTCATGAAATTCTTCGTCAAAGGCTTTATGTTTAGGTTTTTTTTTTATTCGTTCATGGGATGTGGACATCGCTGGCAAGGCCTATCCCTAATTGCCCTTGAGAAGGTGGTGGTGAGCCGCCTTCTTGAACCGCTGCAGTCTGTGTGGTGAAGGTTCTCCCACAGTGCTGTTAGGTAGGGAGTTCCAGGATTTTGACCCAGCGACGATGGCGATATATTTCCATATTTCCAAGTCGGGATGGTGTGTGACTTGGAGGGGAACATGCAGGTGGTGTTGTTCCCATCTGCCTGCTGCTCTTGTCCTTCTAGGCGGTAGAGGTCACGGGTTTGGGAGGTGCTGTAGAAGAAGCCTTGGCGAGTTGCTGCAGTGCATCCTGTGGATGGTACACACTGCAGCCACCATGCGCGGTGGTGAAGGGAGTGAATGTTTAGGGTGGTGGATGGGGTGCCAATCAAGTGGGCTGCTTTATCCTGGATGGTGTTGAGCTTCTTGAGTGTTGTTGGAGCTGCCCTCATTCAGGCAAGTGGAGAGTAATCCATCACACTCCTGACTTGTGCCCTTTTGAGGATGTAACTGGTAGAATAGATAAGGGAGAACCAGTGGATGTGGTTTATATGGATTTTCAGAAGGCCTTTGATAAAATCCCACATAAGAGGTTAGTGTGCAAAATTAAAGCACATGGGATTGGAGGTAATATACTGGCATGGATTGAAAACAGACAGGAAACAGAGAGTAGGAATAAATGGGTCTTTTTCGAGATGGCAGGCAATGACTAGTGGGGTACTGCAGGGATCAGTGCTTGGGCCCCAACTATTCACAATATATATCAATGATTTGGATGAGGGAACCAAATGTAATATTTCCAAGTTTGCTGATGACACAAAACTAGGTGGAATTGTGAGTTGTGAGGAGGATGCAAAGAGGCTTCAAGGCGATTTAGACAAGTTGAGTGAGTGGGCAAATACATGGCAGATGCAGTATAATGTGGATAAATGTGAAGTTATCCACTTCGAAAGGAAAAACAGAAAGGCAGAGTATTATTTAAATGACGATAGATTGGGAAATGTTGATGTACAAAGGGACCTGGGTGTCCTTGTACAACAGTCACTGAAAGCAAACATGCAGGTGCACCAAGCAGATAGGAAGACAAATGGTATGTTGGCCTTCATTGCAAGAGGATTTGAGTACAGGAGCAAGGGTGTTTTACTGCAGTTATACAGGGCCTTGGTGAGACCGCACCTGGAGTGTTGTGTGCAGTTTTTGTCTCCTTACCTAAGAAAGGATATACTTGCCATAGAGGGAGTGCAGCGAAGGTTCACCAGACTGATTCCTGGGATGGCAGGACTGTCGTATGAGGAGAGATTAGGTCGACTCGGCCTGTATTCACTCGAGTTTAGAAGAATGAGAGGGGATCTCATTGAAACATATAAAATTCTGACAGGGCTAGACAAACTGGATGCAGGGAGGATGTTTCCCCTGGCTGGGGGGTCCAGAACGAGGGGTCACAGTCTCAGGATACGGGGTAGGACATTTAGGACTGAGATGAGGAGAAATTTCTTCCCTCAGAGGGTGGTAAACTTGTGGAATTCTCTACCATAGAAGGCTGTGGAGGCCAAGTCACTGAATATATTTAAGAAAGAGCTAGATAGATTTCTAGACACAAAAGGCATCACGGGGTATGGGGAGAGAGCGGGAATATGGTATTGACATAGAGGATCAGCCATGATCATACTGAATGGCGGAGCAGGCTCGAAGGGCCGAATGGCCTACTCCTGCTCCTATTTTCTATGTTTCTATGTTTCTATGTTTACCCAGTTTGATGTAAGACTGATGGGCCTACAATTGCCTGAGTTTGTTTTGTCACCATTTTTAAAAATGCGCACTATGTAAGTAGGACCATCCAACATTCATCACCTCCCTCATAACGACCATCAGAAATGTCCTCTTTTGTTTCCCTTAGTACCCAAGCATAAATACCATCAGTCCTTGGTGATTATTTGTCTTTTAGGTTATAAGGTCTTTAGAAAGGACAGGCAAGGAGGAGGAATAGCAATATTGATAAAGGACACTATTACAGCATTAGAAAGAGGGGATATCAGTAAGGGTGAGCGGGCAATAGCTATGGGTAAAAAATGATGCAAGACTTTGGCGGGAGTTGTTTATAAACCTCCAGATAACAGTGATAAAGTAGCGGGACACATAAACGCAGTGACCAGAGAAGCTTTTTGCAAAAACAGAGTAGTTATAATGGGAGACTTTAATTTTCACATAGACTGGGGGAAGCAGAACAGCTCGAGTCCGAAAGGCAGCGAATTTCTAGAGTGTATTCGGGACAGTTTTCTGGAACGATATGTTCTTGAACCAAAAAGAGAACAGGCCATCTTAGATTTAGTAATGAATAATGAGCATGAACTAGTCAATAATCTAACGGTGAGGGAACATCGAGCTAACAGTGACCGTAATATGATAGAATTCGATATTAGGTTTGAGAGGGAGAAAGGTGAGTCATGAACCAAGGTTTTAAATTTAGGTAAGGCTGACTTTGGAGGAATGAGGCAGAAATTGACCACAACAGACTGGGCAGAACGGATAAAACTACGGATGAACACTGGGAGGCGTTCAAAAAAGTATTTGGTAGAATACAAGACCTGTACATACCCCTAAAGGGCAAGAGCTCTACTTGTGTAATTAAACAACCTTGGTCAACAAGGGAAGTGAGAGACAGTATAAAATTAAAAGAATGAGCTTATACCAAGGCAAAGAGCAGTAGAGATCCCGCGGACTGGGAGAGATATAAAGAACAGCAAAAGGATACAAAGAAAATGGTAAGAGCTGCAAAAAGGGAATACAGGAGAAAGCTTGCGAGGGATATCAAGGATATCATGAATATACTAAAAGTTTTACAAATATATTAAGAGAAAGAGGGTGGCTAAGAGTAATGTGGGCCACTTAATGACAGACACAGGTGATATTGTAATTGGAAATCAGGAAACAGCAGATTTACTAAATAGTTACTTTGTATCAGTCTTCATAGAGGATGAGGAGAAAATACCAGAGCTACCAGAAAAACCAAGAATAAATCAAGGGGAGGAACTAACTGGATTCAACATAACTAAAAAAAAAGGTGATGGAGAAACTAATGAGATTAAAGATAGACAAATCCCCAGGACCCGATGGTTTTCACCCCAGGGTATTAAAAGAAGTAGGTGAGGAAATTATTGATGCATTAGTCATGATCTTCCGAAACTCTCTCGATTCAGGAATTGTCCCCTTGGATTGGAAAATTGGCAATGTCACCCCATTATTTAAGAAGGGTAAGAGAGATAAACTAGGAAATTATAGGCCTATTAGTCTAACATCAGTGGTGGGGCAGTTACTAGAATCTATTACTAGGGACAGTGTGACTGTGCATTTGGACAGATATGAGCTGATCAGAGATCCAGCATGGATTTATAAAGGGTAAGTCATGTCTAACGATCCTAGTTGAATTTTTTGAGGAGGTAACTAACAAGGTAGGTAAGGGAGTGTCTGTGGATATTATTTATATGGACTTCCAAAAGGCATTTGACAAGGTCCCACATAAGAGACTTAACAAAAATGAGGGCGCCTGGAATTGGAGGCATCCTACTGGCTGGATAGGGAATTGGTTAGGAGACGGAGAGTAGGGATAATGGATATGTACTCAAATTGGCAGAATGTGACTAGTGGTGTCCCTCAGGGATCTGTACTGGGGCTGCAGCTTTTCATTATATTTATAAATGACTTGAAGGAATAGAGAACTGTATATCTAAGTTTGCTGATGACGTTAAGTTAGGTGGCACAGTAAATAGTGTAGATGGGAGCAGAAAGTTGCAAAAGGATATTGATAGATTAAATGAGTGGGCAAAACTATGGCAGATGGAGTTCAATGTGGGAAAGTGTGAGGTCATCCATTTTGGACCTAAGAAAGATAGATCAGAGTATTTTCTAAATGGCGAGAAGCAAAGGAACTGTGGATGAGCAGTGAGATTTAGGGGTCCAAGTACAGAAATCACTAAAAACTAGTGGACAGATACAAAAAATAATTTAAAAGGCCAATGGAAGGTTGGCCTTTATCTGGAATACAAAGGGGTGGAAGTTATGTTACAGCTGTACTGAGCTCTGGTGAGACCCCATCTGGAGTACTGCATTCAGTTCTGGGTACCGCTCCTCAGGAAGGATACATTGGCCTTGGAGAGGGTGCAGTGCAAATTCACCAGAATGATACCGGGACTAAAAGGATTAAATTATGAGGACAGGTTGCATAGGCTAGGCTGTTCAGGGATAATGTCGGAAAGCACTTCTTCAGACAAAGGGTAGTGGAAATCCGGAACACTCTCCCCCAAAAAGCTGTTGAGACTGGGGGTCAATTGAAAATTTCAAAACTGAGATTGATAGATTTTTGTTAGGCAAAGAGTATTAAGGGTTACGGAACCAAGGCAAGTAGATGGAGTTAAGATACAGATTAGCCATGATCTTGTTGGCCAGGGGATGCAGAAACTACTAAGTTTATTCCGAACTGCTGACACACAGGCAAAAGCAACTTTTGAACTGAAGTAACCTGAGTTCAGTCGCTGGCCTGAGCTGGCTGGAATCGGTTTGAATTAGCTAAGTTTTGTGAAAGACAAAGGAGATGTGATGAGACACAAGTCCTTATTTAGAAAAGGAGTTATGAGGTAATGCTACCTAAGTCCTTGGGACAGAGCCAATGAGGAGAAGACACAGACTAGGTGAGCAAGCCTAAACCAACGGGAGAGAGAGACAGCACAGCTTGAAGAGATAAGATTCGGAATAAGAATGAAGAATCTCGGGCGTGGAGCCAGCGAAGACTCCAGGGACCAACCATCGCGGAAATGGAAAAACCTACGTCAGGGACGTAGAAGGTTGAAAGAGAGAGAGAACGGAATGCCTGGCCAGCGTCAGCTCTCCTTTTCGGGTATTAGCCTTTATATTCTGTGACCACTCAGGGAGTGTCAGAGAAACCTATTGGGTGTGCGTTTAGATCCTAGTTTGGGTATAAAACTGTATAACCTGGTGCAAACTGCATGTCTATATCTAACCAGACGTATAAGCTATATGTGTATGATCTAACGACGTGAATAAAGCGAATTGAGAGTTAAGAGAGAATTGACTCTTCTCCTCTTTGTACTAAGCCAATAACCATAACCGGTGACCTCCGGTCAACAATCTAATTGAATGACGGAACAGGCTTGAGGAGCTGAATGGCCTACTCCTGTACCTATGTTCCTATCTAGCATTTCCAACTCATTTATGTTGAAGGCATTAGTTCTACTTGGATTATTACTAATTATGGAGGGCATGTTTCTCATGTCTTTCCTAGTGAATACTTGGAGGAAGTAATGATTTAATATACTCACTGTTTTATGCTCAGTCGCAGTAGGAAGGGCTTAGTGTGGGGTATGAAGTTTGGCACGCGTTGGAGTTTGTGTAGGGTGAAGCTTGGCATCCTTACGTCTTCTGTGACTGCCCTCTTACTATTGTAGGACTGAAAGAATTTCTTATGTCTTGGGTCTGGAGCTATGCTTATTTCCTGATTCCTCTTAGCCCCTTTGACCACCCTTTTAATAAGTTTCTGATTTTTTTCTGCATTCATTCTGGCGGTTCCCTTCACCCTTCTCCCTTCAGGATTTGTAATAATTTTCCTCCATACATTATTTCAGACTAATTTGGACTCACTCAGTTTAGTCTATTCTTTTTAATCCGAGGTACAGTATTGTGCATGTTCAGCATTATACCTTGAAAAGTATTTAATTTCTTGGTGTTGAAAAACATTCCTTCTGAATCAATTTCCTTACGCTTTTCCCTCATGACAAGAAAAAAAAGCATCTGTAAAATTTAGTTTTTGAACATTAAAATGAATGTAATGCTTGAAACTGAGTAATTATGGTTTCTATTTTTAAACAGAATTTGAAACAATTCAACAAAAAATATATAATTGACAGAGACTAAAACATATAAAGCGATTAAACATTTTGATTAAATTAGAAGTAAAAGGGAGGCAATGACAGCAAGCAGCATGCTGGGGAATATTGCTAAATCCCCAGAAGCTGAACAGTGGTCTGGTCAGGCCGCACCTGGGGTATTCCAATACATTACATTTCTGGTCACCATGAGTCAAAAACTTTTGGAGGTGCTGACATTTAGATAAATTGTTAAACCGAGGCCCCGCCTGCTTGTTCCGGTGGACGTAAAAGATGCCATGGCACACTTTGCAGAAGAGCAGGAACTTCTCCCAGTGTCCTGGCCAACACTCTGCCCTCATTCAGCACCACCAAAAATAGATTAACTGGTTATTTATCCTATTTTCTGTTTGTGCTCCCTTGCTGTGCACTAATGTCAAAAATAATTCAGCAGTTGTGAGTGTCTTGGGGTCCTGAGGATATGCACTGTATAAATGTCAGTTCTTTCTTCATCCACAACCAACCCCTAGAGGGGGTAAAGCAGATTCCACTTATAAAGGGAGGTGCTATGGGGAAATAGATCAGCTGGGGCTCCTCAGCTTCAAAAAGAGATGCCTCACAGGAGACCTTATAGAGGTATATAGGATACTTAATGGGATACTTAATTAGCCAAGACAGCAAGACAAAAAAGAAAGGGAAAAAGGCTTGCATTTATATAGCGCCTTTCACAACCTCAGGATGTCCCAAATTGCTTTACAGCCGATAAAGTGCTTTTGAAGTGTGGTCATTGTTGCAATGTAGGAAACGCAATAGCCAATTTGCACACAGCAAGGTCCAACAAACAGCAATGTGATAATGACCAGATAATCTGTTTTTAGGTGTTGGTTGAGGGATAAATATTGGTCAGGACACCAGGGGAAAACTCCCCTGTTCTTCTGTGAAATAGTGCCATGGGATCTTTTACATCCACCTGAGAGGGCAGATGTGGCCTCAGTTTTACGTCTCACCCAAAGACAGTACCCCCGACAGTGCAGCACTCCCTCAGTACTGGCACTGGAGCGTCAGCCTAGATCGCTGGAGTGAGACTTGAACTCACAAGTTTCTGATTTTAGAGGCAAGAGTGCTACCCACTGAGCCATGCTTGACACAGGTTCAGGGTTGGGAAGGGGGCAAGTTTATTTTTTAGGACAGACTCCAGAAAGAATTTCTTCACACAGAGTTGGAATTTAATATTTTAATTTTGAATAATTATAATTTTGATTGCAATTGATAAATACAAAGCAGTATCACAATGGCATGGATTGATTCAGATTAAGCACAGGATATATTCACAAATAGGGGATGATTTTATCATGCGGCAGGAGGAGAGTGGGGGGGAGGATTTGCGGGTGCGAAACCTGGAATGGAAGTAGGCGGGTCGCGATCGCCAATCAATGTTCTTTTCTGGGTTTCGCGCCCGGCAAAGAGGAGCTACACATCCGAGGGGGGGGGAGAAAGAGAGGGAGACCTCATCGGCCATTGGGAGAGAGATGGGAGAGATGGGAGGGTGGGTGGGGGAGAGATGGGAGGGTGGGTGGGGGAGAGATGGGAGGGTGGGTGGGGGAGAGATGGGAGGGTGGGTGGGGGAGAGATGGGAGGGTGGGTGGGGGAGAGATGGGAGGGTGGGTGGGGGAGAGTGGGAGGGTGGGTGGGGGAGAGATGGGAGGGTGGGTGGGGGAGAGATGGGAGGGTGGGTGGGGGAGAGATGGGAGGGTGGGTGGGGGAGAGATGGGTGGGAGAGAGATGGGAGGGTGGGTGGGGGAGAGAGATGGGAGGGTGGGTGGAGAGAGATGGGTGGGAGAGAGATGGGTGGAGAGAGATGGGTGGGAGAGAGATGGGTGGGAGAGAGATGGGTTGGGGAGAGAGATGGGAGGTGGGGGAGAGAGATGGGAGGGTGGGGTGGGAGAGAGATGGGAGGGTGGGGTGGGGGAGAGATGGGAGGGTGGGGTGGGGGAGAGATGGGAGGGTGGGGGGGGGGGAGAGATGGGAGGGTGGGGGGGGGGAGAGATGGGAGGGTGGGGGGGGGGAGAGATGGGAGGGTGGGGGGGGGAGAGATGGGAGGGTGGGGGGGGAAGAGATGGGAGGGTGGGGGGGAAGAGATGGGAGGGTGGGGGGGGGGAAGAGATGGGAGGGTGGGGGGGGGAAGATGGGAGGGTGGGGGGGGGAAGAGATGGGAGGGTGGGGGGGGGGGAGAGATGGGAGGGTGGGGGGGGGGGAGAGATGGGAGGGTGGGGAGAGATGGGAGGGTGGGGGGTGGGGGAGAGATGGGAGGGTGGGGGGGGGAGAGATGGGAGGGTGGGGGGGGGAGAGATGGGAGGGTGGGGGGGGGAGAGATGGGAGGGTGGGGGGGGGAGAGATGGGAGGGTGGGGGGGGGGGAGAGATGGGAGGGTGGGGGGGGGGAGAGATGGGAGGGTGGGGGGGGGAGAGATGGGAGGGTGGGGGGGGGGAGAGATGGGAGGGTGGGGGGGGGGGGAGAGATGGGAGGGTGGAGGGGAGAGATGGGAGGGTGGGGGGGGGAGAGATGGGAGGGTGGGGGGGGGAGAGATGGGAGGGTTGGGGGGGGGAGAGATGGGAGGGTGGGGGGGGGAGAGATGGAGGGTGGGGGGGGAGAGATGGGAGGGTGGGGGGGGGAGAGATGGAGGGGTGGGGGGGGGAGAGATGGGAGGGTGGGGGGGGGAGAGATGGGAGGGTGGGGGGGGGGAGAGATGGTGAGGGTGGGGGAGGGGAGAGATGGGAGGGTGGGGGGGGGAGAGATGGGAGGGTGGGGGGGGGGGAGAGATGGGAGGGTGGGGGGGGAGGAGAGATGGAGGGTGGGGGGGGGTGAGAGATGGGAGGGTGGGGGGGGGGAGAGATGGGAGGGTGGGGGGGGGGGGAGAGATGGGAGGGTGGGGGGGGGGAGAGATGGGAGGGTGGGGGGGAGAGATGGGAGGGTGGGGGGGAGAGATGGGAGGGTGGGGGGGAGAGATGGAGGGTGGGGGGGGGGGAGAGATGGGAGGGTGGGGGGGGGAGAGATGGGAGGGTGGGGGGGGGGGAGAGAGGGGAGGGTGGGGGGGGGAGAGATGGAGGGTGGGGGGGGGAGGAGAGATGGGAGGGTGGGGGGGGGGGGGAGAGATGGGAGGGTGGGGGGGGGAGAGATGGGAGGGTGGGGGGGGGGGAGAGATGGGAGGGTGGGGGGGGGAGAGATGGGAGGGTGGGGGGGGGAGAGATGGGAGGGTGGGGGGGGGAGAGATGGGAGGGTGGGGGGGGGAGAGAGAGAGATGGGAGGGTGGGTGGGGGGGGGAGAGAGAGAGATGGGAGGGTGGGTGGGGGGGGGGAGAGAGAGAGATGGGAGGGTGGGTGGGGGGGGGAGAGAGAGAGATTGGAGGGTGGGGGGGGGGAGAGAGAGATGGGAGGGTGGGGGTGCTGGGGGAGAGAGAGAGATGGGAGGGTGGGGGGGGGGAGAGAGATGGGAGGGTGGGGGGGGGGAGAGAGAGAGATGGGAGGGTGGGTGGGGGAGAGAGAGAGATGGGAGGGTGGGGGGGGGGGAGAGAGAGAGATGGGAGGGTGGGGGGGGGGAGAGAGAGAGATGGGAGGGTGGAGGGGGGGGAGAGAGAGAGATGGGAAGGTGGGGGGGGGGAGAGAGAGAGATGGGAGGGTGGGGGGGGGGAGAGAGAGAGATGGGGGGGGAGAGAGAGAGATGGGAGGGTGGGGGGAGAGAGAGAGATGGGAGGGTGTGGGGGGGGAGAGAGAGATGGGAGGGTGGGGGGGGAGAGAGAGATGGGAGGGTGGGGGGGGGGGAGAGAGAGAGATGGGGGGGGAGAGAGAGAGATGGGAGGGTGGGGGGAGAGAGAGATGGGAGGGTGGGGGGAGAGAGAGATGGGAGGGTGGGGGGAGAGAGAGATGGGAGGGTGGGGGGGAGAGAGAGATGGGAGTGTGGGGGGGGGGAGAGAGAGAGATGGGAGGGTGGGGGGGGGAGAGAGAGAGATGGGAGGGTGGGGGGGGGAGAGAGAGAGATGGGAGGGTGGGGGGGGGAGAGAGAGAGATGGGAGGGTGGGGGGGGGAGAGAGAGAGATGGGAGGGTGGGGGGGGGAGAGAGAGAGATGGGAGGGTGGGGGGGGGGAGAGAGAGAGATGGGAGGGTGGGTGGGGGGAAGAGAGAGAGATGGGAGGGTGGGGGGGGGAGAGAGAGAGATGGGAGGGTGGGGGGGGGGGAGAGCGAGAGATGGGAGGGTGGTGGGGGAGAGAGAGAGATGGGAGGGTGGGGGGGGGAGAGAGAGAGAGATGGGAGGGTGGGGGGGGGGGAGAGAGAGAGATGGGAGGGTGGGGGGGGGAGAGAGAGATGGGAGGGGGGGAGAGAGAGAGATGGGAGGGGGGGGGAGAGAGAGATGGGAGGGGGGGGGAGAGAGAGATGGGAGGGGGGGAGAGAGAGATGGGAGGGTGGGGGAGAGAGACATGGGAGGGTGGGGGGGGGGAGAGAGACATGGGAGGGTGGGGGGGGGAGAGAGACATGGGAGGGTGGGGGGGGGAGAGAGAGATGGGAGGGTGTGGGGGGGGAGAGAGAGAGATGGGAGGGTGGGGGGGGGAGAGAGAGATGGGAGGGTGGGGGGGGGAGAGAGAGATGGGAGGGTGGGGGGGGGGGAGAGAGAGAGATGGGAGGGTGGGGACGGGAGAGAGAGATGGGAGGGTGGGGGGGGGAGAGAGAGAGATGGGAGGGTGGGGGGGGAGAGAGATGGGAGGGTGGGGGGGGAGAGAGATGGGAGGGTGGGGGGGGGAGAGAGATGGGAGGGTGGGGGGGGAGAGAGATGGGAGGGTGGGGGGGGGGAGAGAGAGAGATGGGAGGGGGGAGAGAGAGAGATGGGAGGGGGGGGGGAGAGAGAGATGGGAGGGGGGGGGGAGAGAGAGAGAGATGGGAGGGGGGAGAGAGAGATGGGAGGGTGGGGGGGGAGAGAGATGGGAGGGTGGGGGGGGGGAGAGAGATGGGAGGGTGGGGGGGGGAGAGAGATGGGAGGGTGGGGGGGGAGAGAGATGGGAGGGTGGGGGGGGGGAGAGAGATGGGAGGGTGGGGGGGGGAGAGAGATGGGAGGGTGGGGGGGGGGAGAGAGATGGGAGGGTGGGGTGGGGGGGGGGGAGAGAGATGGGAGGGTGGGGGGGGGAGAGAGATGGGAGGGTGGGGGGGGGAGAGAGAGATGGGAGGGTGGGGGGGGGGGAGAGAGATGGGAGGGTGGGGGGGGAGAGAGAGATGGGAGGGTGGGGGGGGGGAGAGAGAGATGGGAGGGTGGGGGGGGGGGAAGAGAGAGATGGGAGGGTGGGGGGGGGAGAGAGAGATGGGAGGGTGGGGGGGGAGAGAGAGATGGGAGGGTGGGGGGGGAGAGAGAGATGGGAGGGTGGGGGGGGAGAGAGAGATGGGAGGGTGGGGGGGGAGAGAGAGATGGGAGGGTGGGGGGGGGGAGAGAGAGAGATGGGAGGGTGGGGGGGGGGAGAGAGAGATGGGAGGGTGGGGGGGGGAGAGAGAGATGGGAGGGTGGGGGGGGGGGAGAGAGAGATGGGAGGGTGGGGGGGGGAAGAGAGAGATGGGAGGGTGGGGGGGGGGAAGAGAGAGATGGGAGGGTGGGGGGGAAGAGAGAGATGGGAGGGTGGGGGGGGAAGAGAGAGATGGGAGGGTGGGGGGGGAGAGAGAGATGGGAGGGTGGGGGGGGGGGAGAGAGAGATGGGAGGGTGGGGGGGGGGGGAGAGAGAGATGGGAGGGTGGGGGGGGGTAGAGAGAGATGGGAGGGTGGGGGGGGGAGAGAGAGATGGGAGGGTGGGGGGGGGAGGGTGGGGGTGGGGAGAGAGAGATGGGAGGGTGGGGGGGGGAAGAGAGAGATGGGAGGGTGGGGGGGGGAGAGAGAGATGGGAGGGTGGGGGGGGGAGAGAGAGATGGGAGGGTGGGGGGGGGAGAGAGAGATGGGAGGGTGGGGGGGGGGGGGGGAGAGAGATGGGAGGGTGGGGGGGAGAGAGAGACATCGGACATCGGGGTACAGGTGACATCGGTTTTAAGGTATGTTTATTTTTTACAATGGGAAATGTAATTTTATTTATTTAGTCTATTTTTGCCTGATCTGGCCCTCCCTGACTGGTTTCACCAGGCGTGAATCGGAAGCCGTGGGAAAGCCGCCCAGGTACGGTTAAAATCTTTTAAAATATTCAATATACAAAAAATAAACTACCTTAAGTACCTCAATGAGGTAAATTTGCCGGCGGGACTTCTGCTTCCTGATCCGTGTGCACCCAAATGTGTCTGGGTCGTATGTGTTTTTCAGCAGGTTGGAGCCGGAATTCCTTTTGTTTGCCCCCCCGCCTCGAACCCACCTGGACTTGGCAGTTAAAATCCTGCTCGTAGTTTCCCTGCAAATTTCCACAATATACAGAAGCTCTTAGATCACTAATTTCATGCCCACCAGATGGATGGTTTGGGTTGATGCATAAACAAAAGGTTGTTCTTGAATGTGCTGAGTTTAAAAAGAAAGTGGTACATTAACGTATCAAAACATATTTGAAAGAAAACAATGATGCACAAAAAAAGCATAAATAGAATGTTTGTTTAAGAAGTTTTGGAGTATTAAAATTTTAACCCGGCTCTGGATCATGTGACGAGGTGTGTGTCTGTCTCTCTCCCCCTTAGGGTTGCCAACTCTGGTTGGACATATTCCTGGAGGTTTCATCACATGACCCCCCCGCCTCCAGCGCTCCATCCAGCCAAACAGTCATCTCCAAAATATTTATAACTAATAAAAAGTGTTCAAAGATGATGGGAAAAAAAATACAACTTTTTTAATGCCTCTATGATTTGTCTCCAGGGTGTTGCTCGCATCAGTGTTCCGAAGATTAATCTTTAATTCCTGGAGACTGCAGGACAATCCTGGACGGTTGGCAACCTTGCCCCCTCCTCCTCCTCCTCCTCTGGGGCGTGCCTGGTGTGTGTCTGAGAACCACTAGGCAACCTCCACAAAAACGACCAACTGAAAAGCTCCTTTTCCATTGCAGCAGGTGAGAGAAGGCGAAAACTTCTGCAATTAATCGCAACCAACAGAAAAGTAAACAGACGCATGGGGAAGGAAATAGGTCGGGATGAGACGACTGTGAGCAACATTGCCACACGTCCGCCCTCCCCCACACTGCAAAAAGCGCTACATTATAATATTTTACGCGTTATGCATGACGTAAGTCCCATTCATCAGCAACGCTCGGGGGTTACGTTATAGATTAAAAAAAATTAAGCACGCGGGCCAGGGTAGAGATAATCAACAGTGGAAGAAACTACTACAGACTAGATCGACAGAGATAAAAACATATAATTAAAAAAAAACTCAATCCCTTCCAGTAATAATTACTCGAAAACATGGCCCGTATCTGTGGAATTTGGAATTCCGCTGCGTTTGATACAATGTATCCTCGAGCAGCGCGGTAAAAATGTAACAAAACCTGTGACTGAAAAATAACAAATTAACTCCCATCACATCAGAATCATTTGTGTCCACATTATGTGCAAATATATGAAGTGATTTTTTTTTCCCCCGATAGTTTTTTATTACGAAAAAAAAGCCAACCATCTATTTTCAGCAGGCGTTGGTTGTGAAGGGGGTGTGGATGTTTTTTTTAAAAAAAACAAGTCTTAACTCATAAAAAACAAACAAACTGTGACTGAGATCAGTCCTATTTTTTTAAAAAAGAAATTAAATCATTCAAGTGTTAACCAACGATAATAAAGTAGGTAAGATTTGTTTTTTTTTAAAAAGGATTTAAGTGGCGAAGGTTGGTGGTGGTGGTTCGTGTATTTCCGTCTTTTTCCGGATGGCTACATTAAGATGGAATCTCCCAGTAAGAACTGGTTGCAACCGGTTGTTAGATTTTTTTGTGAGGGAAAAGACGAGCAGCAGTGAAAAGCTTCCCACATTCACTCCAGGATATATATATGTTTTAAAAAAATTCTGCTGCATTTTAAAAGATTTCAGATCTACGGGGAGGTTGAAAGGAAAGAAAGAGGGGAAAAATAAACCATCCTGTTAAGTTTGCACAGGATTGCTTATCAAAAGATAATTTATTTTCAACTCCAGCTTTGTAGAAGAGGAGGAGGAGGAAAAAACAACACACGAAACACAAGAGAGGAAAAACAATATATATCATCATTTATTGAAACAACTGTTGCCAAGTGAGAGCTTCTTACTAAAGACCAAAGAGACTTTCTATTTTGCTTCAGAATTGAGGGGGGGGAGACAGCTTCTATTATTTTTTTAATTCTTCATCTGGGATAAATCGCAACTCAATTAAGGAGAATCTCGAGGAGGGATTTGTAATAATTTAGGTAAGTGGATCAATTCTCGCTTTGCTTTATAACAGGCATGGGTTTTTAAGGGGTATGGGCCTATATTTTGGCCTTCGACACGCTTAGGGGAGTGTCTTTCGTTTTCAGTATAGTTTTTTTGGACTGAGGGGGTAATCAGTTCAAAAACACGAGTCTTGTGTTTTTATATGGATTGTTTTATTATTCATTGAAAAATAATTTGACTTTATGTTTTGTATTTGTGTTCTGGTAATAACCACCTTGTTTCCTCCCCTTAAGAAAAAGACTTGTTTGAAATCCGTTTGTATGTAAAACGAGTCGTTTTTAGAAAAAAACCTATGCAATTATCAAAAAAATAAAGCTGCTTAATTTTAAAGGGGCGCAACTCGTTCTTGGAATGAATTATAAGAGTTTAAAATGCACTAATGTATCTATTGATACATTTTTGAAAATCTTGCAGTGCTGGCGTGAAGCTATACCGTGCATTAACCTTTTGAGGGGGTGGGCTTGCATGCTCCTTTAACAACGCTTTTTTTTCTTTGTTGAAGTTTTTTTAAAATAAGTTAATGTAACTTTCTTGCAATCTCATTCATTTAAACTTCGCACCTATTGGTGTTTTTGACGTGTGCCGTTGAAGTGGTTCAGAATAATAGTTTCCTATCCTGCATTTATGTTTGTGCAGTCTTTGCACAGTATAGTAGTTCTTTTATGCCTTTTCTTGGCAATCGTGGTGCTGTTTTTCTGTTTTTTTTAGAAAGAAAAACTTGTTTCTTGCTAAGGGATTGTGTCCTAAGTTTCCTTTTTTCTGCATTTTAAAAAATAAGTAAAATAAAGTATAATTCTGGGGGTGGAGATGAGTGATTTGTGATATTCTGAGACTCGATCGTATTTTTCCCATCGGGTGGGACTTGGATTGCGCCGTTTGGTGACGCTCCCTGAAGGTATTGTGAAATTGTTTTAAACCACGTTTTTGAACGTTGTAGACAAGACAACCAAACTTGGGGCAAGTTGAGTTCCCGCCTTCCGGGCCCTTGTCCATTGGGTCTTTTGACGGCGGTTGCCTGCGCTGCGACTCTGGCTGGCTCATCAGCTGTCGGTCTCGCTACTAGGTTAGATTGAAGCAGATCCCCCGCGTGTTCACCGCGGGTATATTGAAAACTTTCAAAAGTTGCGCTACTCAGTCCGTACACTTTCGTTTATGACTTCCTTCAGATGACTGTTCCTTTTATGGTGTGCAAACCCAACGGGCACATTTGCATAAATGTCATGTTTTGAATAGTTTTGGGATTTCAAAAAGGGAACTCGAGGATTACTAACAGGCTTGGTATTTCATCAAACTTTAGTGATTGATTTCTTAACTGCAAGATATAATTATAAATCTGGTTTATAATTAGATCTATAACCCGCCCTTCTCTGGAAGACCATGGAGTGCTTCTTGTTGGTTTATGACCTTATGGCACCTTACTCAAGTGGTCATTCTTGGATAGTGTTTAATGGAGGAAGGAAGGCGATCCTTACATATTCCAGCACAGGAATCACTGGTGGATTTGACATCTGCTAACTCGGGGCAATGTCCAATCTAAAACTTTCCTGATCTGAATGGTTTAGCAAAAATGAGTGAAAGATGCTTCTTCATAATGCAACTATCACGTCTATTGGGTCCTCCTAAGCACTCCCATGTTCAATAAATTAATTTTGAAGTGCAATTACTGTCATGCAGGCAAAGGTGGCAACCATTTTGCATACTGCAAGGTCTCACAACAAAGTGAGAAGAATGAATGGGCAGGTTTTTTTTTGGTGGTAGGGAGGAATTCTGGCTAGGCTACTGGACCAACTTCTTTCTCTTTGAATAGATGGGATCTTTTAACGTCCACTGACACCAAAACATTAGGCACACGGGGCTTCATCAGTTTAACACCTTGTCTGAATGATGGCATGTCCAACAAAGCAGCCCTCCCTCTATTAAATGTCAACCTATATTATGTGCTCATGTCTTAGAGTGGGGCTGGAACCCATGATGTTCTGACTCTGCTTTTACTCAGAGCCAGCAGAAAACCACCCTGTGCACACCCCATACTACAAATGGACCCATTGTCTATTCCTGAAGTTGGTTATTCTTTGCACTAAAAAAAAATTGAATAATCCAATTATTTGAATAAATAATGAAAAATGGGAATTTAATGCTTAAGATTTGAATTAAGCAACTTTGAAGTAAAGGGCTATGTCTTTTTTTAAAAGCAGTGTAGAAGTTATCCTATCGGGCTGATGGTGGGACTGTCTTGCATAGGGTTTTCCCTATACAGCAGAATGCAGACTTGGTAATACATTTCCACATTGTTTTGCATGTGAACAGAGTTTCTCTTATTCAGCCAGTTTGGTTGAAAATTTAGCCAAGTAATAAGGTAGCTGCAGCATAGCAATAACATTGCAGCTGGAGCACGTGTGCCAACACATCAGTGTTGTATTGCAATGTTGTTTAGAAGATTGGTACCAATGAGCTATAGAAAAATTGTACTTAAGCCAACATGCTTCAATTTTCTGATGTATTACCTTAAGTTGTCCCACAAACTACCTGCACCAGTAACAGATCTGCAAAAACCATTGCTTCACCCCACTGTTCTCCACCTCAAATTGCTTCCTCCAGACACAATCCAAATTTCAAAGGACAAAATCTGTAATTGTATTGCTGAGTGTTTTGCACAATTCAAGTGGATGCAAATTTCAGATACCCATTATTATGTTTTACTGAAATTCTGTTGAAAACTTTTTTTCATTCTTTCATGGGATGTGGGTGTTGCTGGCAAGGCCAGCATTTATTGCCCTAGAGAAGGTGGTAGTGAGCCGCCGCCTTGAACCGCTGCAGTCCACGTGGTGAAGGTTCTCCCACAGTGCTGTTAGGTAGGGAGTTCCAGGATTTTGACCCAGCAACGATGAAGGAACGACGATTATATAAAGAGGGATGAGGTCCTGCAAGCAGAATATAAGGAGTTAGGAAATAAGCTTAAAAAGCAGGACCTCAAGGGTAGTAATTTCAGGATTACTCCCAGTGCCATGTGCTGGTGAGTATAGGAATAGGAGAATAGACCAGATGAATGTGTGGCTGGAGGGTTGGTGCAGGAGGGAGGGATTTAGATTCCGGAGGAATTGGGATTGATTCTGGGGAAGGTGGGATCTGTACAAGCCGGACGGGTTGCACCTCAACAGATCCGGGACTAATATCCTCGCAAGGGGGTTTGCTACTGCTGTTGGGGAGGGTTTAAACTAGAGTGGCAGGGGGATGGGAACCTGAGCGGGGAGTCAGAGAGTAAAGTTGAAAGCAGCAAGAGAGGGGAGGACCCAGGGGAAATTTACAGTACAAATAGTTGTCCAAGAACAAGTGAAAGGGAAAAACATAGAGCAGCAGAAAGAGAGTGTACTTTAGGCACTACAGATAAAGTGAAAACTAGAAGGTGTAAAGCGATTAACCCAGCATCAAAGCTGAAGGACAGACTAGGGTGTGTGGCTCAACTAAGAATTCTATATACAAACACAGAGTATAAGGAATAAATTAGATGAACTACAGGCACAAATTCATATTGGAGGGTATGACATGATAGCTATTACTGAGACATGGCTGCAGGATGGTCAGGATTGGCAACTAAATATACCAGGTTATAAGGTCAACAGGAGAGATAGGGAAAATGGAAGAGGGAGAGGAGTAGCCTTAATGATTTAGAGATGAAATCACTTCAATGATAAAGGAGGATATAACAAGAGATAAGCAGCCAACAGAGACCTTATGGGTTGAACTGAGAAATAGGAAAGTATCTAAGACTACAGTGGGAGTTGTGTATAAGACCCCTGGCAGCAGCTCTGAAGTGCTAGATTGTATAAATGCAGAGATTAGACAAGCGTGTAACAAAGGCATAGTGGTCTTAATGGGGGACTTTAACCTTCACATAGATTGGGAAAAGCAGATTAGCAACTGTCAGAAAGGTAGTGAATTTCTTGAGTGTGTCCGGGATCGTTTTCTACAGCAGTATGTCCTAGAGGCAACAAGGCGGCAAGCCATACTAGATTTAGTAATGAGTAATGAACCAGATTTAGTTAACAGCTTAACTGTGTGTGAACATCTATCCAATAGCGATCATAACATGATCGAGTTCAAGGTAGGTTTTGAAAGGGGAAAAAGTGCGTCAGCTGCTAAGATTCTAGACTTGGGTAAGGCCGACTTCAATGGGATGAAACAGAGACTGTCCACAGTAAACTGGGCAAATCTGTTAATGGGTAAAACGACTGATGATCAGTGCGAAATGTTTAAAGAAACATTTAACGAGATACAGAACTGATTTATACCCCTGAGGGGCAAGAACTCTACTTGCCAACAAAAACAACCATGGACAACTAAAGAGATAAGGGGCAGTATAAGACATAAGGAAAGGGCATACAGAGAGGCAAAAAATGGCACAGATCGTGGCGAATGGGAACGATAAAGATCAACAAAGGGTCACAAAACAGATAGTAAGAGCTATGAAAAGAGAGTATGAAAAGAAACTTGCAAGGGATATCAAAACCAATACGAAGAACTTTTATAGTTATATTAGGAAAAAGAGGGTGGTCAGGAGCAGTGTTGGCCCCTTAAAAACTGAAAGTGGGGATATTGTCATTGACAGTGGGGAAACGGCGGACATGTTGAATAATTACTTTGCGTCAGTATTTACAGTAGCAAAAGAGGATAGCATGCCGGAAATCCCAAGAAAACTAATATTGAATCAGGGACAGGGACTCAATAAAATTAACATAAGTAAAACAGCAGTAATGGAGCAAATAATAGTACTAAAGAGTGACAAATCCCCAGGAACAGATGGTTTCCATCCCAGGGTTTTAAAAGAAGTAGGTGAGCACTTTGCAGATGCCCTAACTATAATCTTTCAAAGTTCTCTAGATTCAGGAACCGTCCCTCTAGATTGGAAAATTGCACACGTCACTCCGCTTTTTAAGAAAGGAGAGAGAGGGAAACCAGGGAATTATAGACCAGTTAGCCTAACATCTGTTGTGGGGAAAATGCTGGAGTCTATAATTAAGGACAGGGTGACTGAACACCTTGAAAATGTTCAGTTAATCAGAGAGAGCCAGCATAGATTTATGAAAGGTAGGTCGTGCCTGACAAACCTGATTGAATTTTTTGAAGAGGTGAGTAAAGTAGTGGACAGGGGAATGTCAATGGATGTTGTTTATATGGGCTTCCAGAAGGGATTTGATAAATTCCCACATAAGAGACTGTTAGCTAAGATAGAAGCTCATGGAATCGAGGGAAAAGTACAGACTTGGTTAGGAAGTTGGCTGAGCGAAAAGCAACAGAGAGTAGGGATAATGGGTAGGTACTCACATTGGCAGGATGTGACTAGTGGAGTCCTGCAGGGATCTGTCTTGGGGCCTCAATTATTCACAATATTTATTAACGACTTAGATGAATTGTAAACAATTTTACAACACCAAGTTATAGTCCAGCAATTTTATTTTAAATTCACAAGCTTTCGGAGGCTTCCCCCTTCGTCAGGTGAACGATGTGAAATGAGATCCTCGAAATGAAATCGCATTTATAATTCACAGAACAATGCTTGGTGAGTACAGACAGTTTTTTCAACTGCCCGTTGCCAAGGCAATCAGTGTGCAGACAGACAGGTGTTACCTGCCAGGTCTCACAGAATATACAAATCACCAAAAAAAAACAAACAAAAAAAAACAGAGATAGAGAGGTAGAAACATAGAAAAGACAGCAACTGACCCGTTATATTAAAAACAGATAACATTTGTTCGCTGGTGGGGTAACGTGTAGCGTGACATGAACCCAAGATCCCGGTTGAGGCCGTCCTCATGGGTGCGGAATTTGGCTATCAATTTCTGCTCGACGATTTTGCGTTGTCGTGTGTCTCGAAGGCCGCCTTGGAGAACGCTTACCCGAAGGTCGGTGGATGAATGTCCATGACTGCTGAAGTGTTCCCCGACTGGGAGGGAACCCTCCTGTTTGGCGATTGTTGCGCGGTGTCCGTTCATCCGTTGTCGCAGCGTCTGCATGGTCTCGCCAATGTACCATGCTCTGGGGCATCCTTTCCTGCAACGTATGAGGTAGACAACGTTGGCCGAGTCACAGGAGTATGAACCATGCACCTGGTGGGTGGTGTCCTCTCGTGTGATGGTGGTATCTGTGTCGATGATCTGGCATGTCTTGCAGAGGTTACCGTGGCAGGGTTGTGTGGTGTCGTGGACGCTGTTCTCTTGAAAGCTAGGTAATTTGCTGCGAACGATGGTCTGTTTGAGGTTGGGTGGCTGTTTAAAGGCGAGTAGTGGAGGTGTGGGGATGGCCATAGCGAGGTGTTTGTCCTCATTGATGACATGTTGAAGGCTGCGGAGAACATGGCGTAGTTTCTCCGCTCCGGGGAAGTACTGGATGACAAAGGGTACTCTGTTGGTTGCGTCCCGTGTTAGTCTCCTGAGGAGGTCTATGCGATTTTTTGCTGTGGCCCGTCGGAACTGTCGATCGATGAGTCGAGCGTCATATCCCGTTCTTACTAGGGCGTCTTTCAGCGTCTGTAGGTGTCCATCGCGTTCCTCCTCGTCTGAGCAGACCCTGTGTATTCGCAGGGCCTGTCTATAGGGGATGGCCTCTTTGACGTGGTCAAAGCCTCCGAAAGCTTGTGAATTTAAAATAAAATTGCTGGACTATAACTTGGTGTTGTAAAATTGTTTACAATTGTCAACCCCAGTCCATCACCGGCATCTCCACATCATGACTTAGATGAAAGCATAGAAAGTCTCATATCTAAGTTTGCTGATGACACAAAGATTGGTGGCATTGTAAGCAGTGTAGATGAAAACATAAAATTACAAAGGGATATTGATAGATTAGGTGAATGGGCAAAACTGTGGCAAATGGAATTCAATGTAGACAAATGTGAGGTCATTCACTTTGGACCAAAAAAGGATAGAACAGGGTACTTTCTAAATGGTTAAAAAGTTTAAAAACTGGATGTCCAAAGGGACTTAGGGGTTGATAGATATTGAAGTGTCATGAACAGGTGCAGAAAATAATCAAGAAGGCTAATGGAATGCTGGCCTTTATATCTAGAGTACAAGGGGGCAGAAGTTATGCTGCAGCTATACAAAACCCTGGTTAGACCGCACCTGGAGTACTGTGAGCAGTTCTGGGCACCGCACCTTTGGAAGGACATATTGGCCTTGGAGGGAGTGCAGCGTAGGTTTACTAGAATGATACCCAGACTTCAAGGATTAAGTTACGAGGAGAGATTACTCAAATTGGGGTTGTATTCCCTGGAGTTTCGAAGGTTAAGGGGTGATCTGATCAAAGTTTATAAGATATTAAGGGGAACGGATAGGGTGGATAGGGAGAAACTATTTCCGCTGGTTGGGGATTCTAGGAGTAGGGGGCACAGTCTAAAAATTAGAGCCAGACCTTTCAGGAGTGAGATTAGAAACCACTTCTACACACAAAGGGTGGTAGAAGTTTGGCACTCTCTTCCACAAATGGCAATTGATACTAGCTCAATTGCTAATTTTAAATCTGAGATAGATAGCTTTTTGCCAACCAAAGATATTAAGGGATATGGATATATGGAGTTAGATCACACATTAGCCATGATCTTATCAAATGGTGGAGCAGGCTCGAGGGGCTGAATGGCCTACTCCTGTTCCTCTGCCCCTATTTCCAAGTTGGGATGGTGTGTGACTTGGAGGGGAACATGCAGGTGGTGTTGCTCCTATGAGCCTGCTGCCCTTGTCCTTCTAGGTGGTAGAGGTCGCGGGTTTTGGAGGTGCTGTCGAAGAAGCCTTGGCGAGTTGCTGCGGTGCATCCTGTGGATGGTACACACTGCAGCCATGGTGCGCTGGTGGTGAAGGGAGTGAAAATACTGCATTTTGTTTTGCCGGGAGCTCAAGCAGGGCACAGCATCTGAGTAAATTACCAGTGCAAACTTGTCGTTATTCAGAGGGACAGTCTGAGCTGCATTGTAGCAAAGAAACCTGAAAAATTAGTAGTTAGTGAAGAATCAAGATAATTTCCATGGTATTTCTAATCCCTCAAACAATAGAATTGGGATTGCAGAATTGTACCAGAAAATGAACCCATTAAAATCACTTTGACCTTTTGTGTCCAGTCAGCAATGTAAGTGCAAATTTGCCACTGTTGGAAGCAGTGTTTTAAGCTCCATTTGCTATTAGAGGAGAATGGAAATGCTGAAATATTGCAGAGTTCTCTGTTCCTGCATGATAAAAATACTGTAGTTGTTTAATACATTTATTCTATTGCAAAAGGACCAAAAGATAAGGTGCTCTGTTGGAGATGCTGTCATTCGGATGAGACGTTAAACAGAGATCCCGTCTGCCCTCGGGTACAGGTAAAAGATCCCATGTCACTATTCTAAGAAGAGTAGGGTCGTTCTCCCTGATGTCCTGGCCAATATTTATGGCCAAATGGATTATCTGGTCATTCTCAATGCTGTATGTGGGACCTTGCTGTGCACAAATTGGCTGCTGAGTTTCAAATATTACATCAGTGACTACACTTCAAAAAGTGCTTTATTGGCTGTAAACGCCTTGGGAGGTCATGAAAGGTGTGATACAAATGCAAGTTATTTCTTTTTTCCTCTGACTTAAGGCAGTGAAGATTGGGATTGAATTGAGTGGAATGGCAAGGTGAATGAGTGAGTAGGTGGGAACAAGGCGATTGAAGGCAGAGACGAGGCAGCAATAGAGCAAGTCAACAGTAGCAGAGGTGCTGTAATTGATGGAGGGCCAGAGGAGAGGGAATTTGAGTGAATCAGTAGTGGGGGTGGGGGGTGGGGGGGGAAGAAGAAAGGAGAGAGGAAAGAGTTTTTGTTCCAGGGTCAGACGATGAAGGTAATGAGATTGGAGGATAGAAGGGGAATGTGGATGCTAAAGGAGATGAGGGAGTGGTGAGAAATGGTCAGATTGTGATTTATGACCTCAGGAATGGGAAGACCATAAGAGATGGTTGGGGAGGGAGAGAGGTGTTGGGAGTTTATATGGAGTGAATTTTATTGAGGAGAGGTGGCTAGGGCATTTTAGGTGTAGGTTGAAATCACCTGAGGATGAGGCATCATTTGGTGCAGAGGGTAAAGGAGGGGATCTTTGAGGAAGTCAATAGAGGGCTTCAGAGGGTGACACACATGAGGATTTTAATTGAGTGGAAAAGGATGAGTTGCTCACAAGTGATGTGAAGAGCCCACGGTGGGACTCAGCGGTTTAAGAGCTACAGTGCCACCTCAGTGGCTTGGGCAGGGAAATGATGATGGAATCTGTAGCCAGGTGGGTCAGCTTCAGTGAGGGCGTCATTACCTATAAGGCAGGTTTCTGTCAACGCCAGGGGATCAGTAGATTCATCTGCAATGAGATCATTAATGGTAAGGGCCTTCCCAAGGGATCAAAATTCTTGGGAGTGATTATCAAATTGAGTGGTTGGTCTGTGGGAGTGGGGCACTGGAAGAAGAAAGTAGGGATGGGGTTTGAAAAGTTTACCCCGAAGGAGTGAGCTGTGCTTGATTGCTGGGAGCAGAAGGTGAGAACATTGGGGTTGATGAGCTGGTGCTGGGTGTGGTGGAGAATGCCTAGAGAGGCTGTGTGCTTGACACTTCTGCCGTCATTATTGTAACTATTGATGTTACAGGCAACGCCTCTATTTTAAAAGTTTCATCCTTGTTTTCAAATCCCTCGCCCCTCCCTATTTCTGTTACCTCCTCCAGTCCTGTAACCCTCAGATCTTTGTGCTCTTCCAATTCTGGCCTCTTGCGTGTCCTAGATTTTCATCGCTCCACCATTGGCGGCCATGCCTTCGGCTGCCTAGGCCCTAAGTTCTGGAATTCTCTGCCTCTCTCTACCTCTCTCCTTTTTAAGACGTTCCTTAGATTCAAGCCCTGTCCTAATATCTCCTTATGTGGCTCGATGTCAAATTTTGTTTGATAACGCTCCTATGAAGCGCCTTAGGACGTTTTACTATGTTAAAGGCGCTATATAAATGCAAGTCTTTGTCGTTGATGTAGAGCGAGAACTGATCAGGAGGTGGTGCTGCACCTAAGCCTTTCTTCAAGAAAGAGAGGGGTTCAGAGCTGCAGAGACATCATGAAAACAGTGAATCATATTCAGTTCTTTTCATGTGATATTGACTCAGAAACTACATATAACCAACATGAAGAAATTTGGTAATGAACCAGAATTTGAGAACAAATCAGCTGAAATTAAACTACAATCTAGCAATCGCTTGAGACTCACTTAGAAAGTCACAATGATGGATCAGGATGAGCACTAAGGATGCCGTGTAGTATTGACTGAAATGGTTTTAAAAAGTGTTTCATTTAATGGGAGCACATTACCATTTTCAGATTTAGTTTAATGGGCTTAAATGCCTCTGGCATTCTATAACTTCAGTTGGATTTCCATATGGTGTCGGTGTCAGCCTTTAAATTAAAGGGGATGTTAGTTGGATAAATGCTAAATGCTGTGCAATATGTAAGAAATTAGCCCAAAATTCCAGTGTAGAGTCTGTGTGTACATTAAAGTATCAGGATGAATCTTTTCCCCTTTCCCAACGAGTACATATCGGAATTGGTTTCTACCACCCTCCTTGAGTTTAAGGTTCTTGCATGGGCTTGTCCACGTATCCCAGTCCAAATTATCATTGATAGTTAACCAAGCCAAAACAATCACACTAGGTCTGCAGTACAACACTGACTGAAGTGTAACTCAGCTACTATTGATAAAGTTATCAAAGATGAAGTGGGACACTCGTGCATTAACTATGTTACTCTATGAATTAACATCTGTGATCAAATTAAAACTGTCAAAGTTAAGTGTTGAGAATTACATAAAAGTAATTGAATATATACCATTAAATGACAGAGCCTAAATCACTATAGGCACAACAGTAACTTAAGTGTATCACAGTATTGCAGGATCAGCTGAATTTTGCTTAGTAATGGTTATGTTCAATGTCCAAGATTGCAGTACAGATTTACCAAGGTTAAGTTCACAGTCTGTATTCAATGTATCACTGGGTATCCAGGCCGTCCTTCAGACATGACCATAAGATATACAACCTCATCTTTTGTAGTCACTTGGCTGTTGTGACGTGGGGCTTTTATGCCCTCAACTGGCATGCTCAGGCTTTGCTTCTGGGTGTGCCCATGGTGAGTTGTTTTCCATGGTCCTTGTCTTTCTTTGGTCATCTCATCCTAGCTTAACTGTCCTTACATTTACATTATTTCTCTACGTTATATGCACGTTCCTCTCTGGCTCAGAGGAAAGTCAGTATAACAATGCAGAGACATAATGGTATTAGTTAACATTTACTGCACATTTTTTCTAGTTTATTTCTGTTCGATTAAACTCTTAACTTTCCAGATTCCACACTCAACACTTCCCCTGTTTTTGAAGACTTGCTTCCAAGTTGCTCTCCAGCTTTCTCTAACCTTCTGAAATCATCGTCAGAAACTATCATTTTAGATTTTAATTAGCTTGAAGAACAACAGGACTCCAATTATTTGTTGTACTTCTTCTTCTTTTGAGTACTTAAATTGTGATATGAAAGATCGGCATCTGATATCAATAGTTTTTCAAGATTCTGCCTGGCTTATCTGTTTGACTCATTAATCAATCTGACTGGTTTAGTTCATTTTGGTAGCAAGGACTTTAGGAAGATATGTACTAGAAGGTATGAATCCTTTCACCGCTAAAGGATTTCGAAGCATGCAAAGATCGACCTGTTGTTTTCCCAGAGCACCTGTAGTGTATCCAATATTCATAGTTTTTCTACAACGAGGTTCAATGTTATTGATAGCAAATTTGAGAAGAATCTTGAACAATGGCAATAGTGAATCAATGAAAAGATGGTCGGAAGAAATTGACAAAAGACCTAATAGCAATTCTATATTGGTGTGTTGAGTGAACAATAGATGTTTACTTTACTAACTTTTCTACCAACCCCCTGAGAAAAAGATGCTTTGCTAGATTGAGCTGTGTGGTACAGAACAATTCAGAGATATAAACAATCGTGATCTCAACGCAAAATGAATTGCTAAGATCATTCTTGGATAGATGTTCATAGTGTCACTTTATTACTGCTTTTTGGAGCATCCTACATCTGGGAAGGATTAAGTTGTTGCTGGGAGTTCACGTGGCCATGGCATCTACTGGACTGAAAAACAAAACAGTGGCAGCTGGCTCGTAGTTGTAAGGAGAAATTAAGGTGCGAAGACCTAAGGATGCAGCTCCTGAAACATGGTTATTTAGTACAGGCCAATAATCACAAAGCTTTGTGATACTTTTAGTCCCTTAAGCAATGCAACCAGGTTAAGTTGAAGGTAATCAGTACACCTTTTTAGATGTAAAATTTGCCCTCAAGTTCCGCATGTGTTTTTCTGGTGGGGGGGCGGGGTTGGTTTATTGCCACTGTGGAGAAAAGGCCTGGGCCTTTCTTAGCATTGTGTATGAGGATATTTGCGATTTCTGATGCTGTCTGAAGCCAGATGCAATTAACAAGAATGCTGCGTATTAGATTGATACCCTTGTGAGCAGTACTGTGAAAATTAACATTTGGCAGTGGAGTGACCTGTTTTTAACTAGAAAATATCACTCCTATACGGTACACTATGCATAGTTATACAACACAAAAAGAAACTGGTTTGCGAGCCATTGAATTTAAATGACATGAGTGCCCCGATGAGTGTGTAAAATGCATGCCTGGTATAGTACTGAGCAGCATAGATCACAAAGGCACTAATTTTGATTATATGCTGTGTTAGCTGACTTGAGCCTTGGGTTGGGGGATAGTTGGGGAACTATAATTGGTCTTGGGACACTTGGCCTACCCAGCTGAAATTTGCATTTCTGCTCACAAATGGGCAAGAAAGTGACTTGGGCAAGGTACAGGAGGATAACTCATCATCTGTGGAACTGTAACCCAGCATGGAATATCTTCCTTCAATAAAGGAGGAGAAAAGAATATATCAACGACTACTCATCGCCGTTTACATTCAGTGCCTCGCAAATCAGTCACCAATTTCCAGAATCCTTGTGGACCCCAAAAAAGTACGTTATGAAAGAAACAAAGAACTTGCAAAGGATGTCCCAAAGCACTTCACAGCCAATATAGCCATATTTTGTAATGTGGGAAAGCGTCTCAACCAATTTGTGCACCACAAGGTTCCACAAGCTGCAGTGAGACTAGGCTGTTTTTGCTGGTGTTGGTTGAGGGACAAATCTTGGCCAGGACACCTGTGTACTGCCATGAGATCTTTTATACCCAACTTGTGAGGGAGTCCAAAACTATGGGCCATAAATATAAGATAGTCACTAATAGATCCAATAAAGATTTCAGGAGAAACTTCTTTATCCAGAGATTGGTTGGTTGGAATGTGGAACTTGCTACCACAAGGAGGAGTTGAGCGAATAGCATAGATGCCTTTTAAGGGGAAGCCAGATAAGTACACGAGGGAGAAAGGAATAGAAGGATAAACTGTTAGGGTTAGATGAAGTAGGGTGGGAGGAGGCTCATGTAAAGCATAGACCAGTTGGGCTGAATGGCCTGTTTCTGTGCTGTAAATTCTGTGTAACAGAGGCCCTATCTGCCCTCTGTTAGTCTCATTTGAAAGATTGGCATCTCTATACAGTGCAGCACTACCCTTAGTATTAAATGGGTGTGTCAGCCTAGATTATATGCTCCAGCATGTGGAGTGGGCCTTGAAGCTATTACTTTCTGACTGGAAGATGAGAATACTACTACCTCCTGAGACACTTTTACAATGTGAGATTTGACATTGTCTTGTTTATAAGGGCAATTTCAGTGAAGAATTTAATTTTGTCCTTTTGTGTAATGGAATTCTTTGGGAAAAAAATTGAAGTTGCTTGATATAAATTTTAAAAAATTTGACATGGTATAATGTAGACTTTTAGCAAAGGAAGTGACACGTGGAATTAGGGGGAACGAGGACATGCTGATAGTTTTCTTTCCTCCAACCATCACCCTAAGGGTAAAAATAAGTTTGTCAGAATGGGAGTGTATGTTGTTTCATCATGCCTATATTGGAGCTCCTCTTTACTGTATACATAAATGGTCTGGATTTGGGAATTGAGGTTTACTCATTATTTCAAATTGGGAGGGTATGGCAAATTGAGTTTAAGATTGTGGGAAAAAATCTAGGCGGGCATAGGGGAGCAAGATGGGCAGATAGGTGGCAGATGCAGTTCAATTTAGAAAAGTGTGAAGCAAGATTAAAGAAAGGAAATCCATCTTAATGGAGTAGAGAAGCAGAAGTACTTTGCCATATAGGTACACAGATCATTAAAAGTAGCAGCATCAGTAGGTAAGGGCATTTAAAGGCAAATGGAAGCCTGAGTTTTATGTCTCGAGGGATAGACTACGGTACATGACCTTTTAGTTAGGTCTGAGTACAAGACCATAGTTAGACTGCGGTTGGAGTAAGAATGGTATAAAAGTAATAGAAAAGGCGCAGATTAACTGGGATGTTGCCGGGAATGAGGAGTTGCAGTCATGAGACTTGAGAAGTTTGGGTTTTTTCTTTACCGTAAAGAAGGTTAACACATAATCTTCAAGATTATGAAGGATTGTTGCTACTGGTCAGTGAGATTGTAACGAGAGTACACATTTAAGATAATTGCTAAAAAGAATTGAGGGGGAAGTTAGAATTTTTTTTAGACACCAAAGGTAGTTAGAATGTTGCATTCTTTGCCACAAATTATTGTTGAAGCATGAGTCCATAAATGATTTTTAAAAGGGAATTAGTTGCTTGACTAAAAGGGATATTAAAGGGTGCTTGGAATGAGCAGGAGAGTGAGGTTAGACTAGGTGGTTTATGTGGAAAAGAACACCAGTAGAGATGTGATGAGCTGAATGACCTGTTTCTCTGCTGTGTCATTCTTCGATTCTAATAAATGCAGTAGTACATGTAACAGTTTACATACCTCCAGAGAGCAAAGTGTAATCTGGGATGCAGTGGTCGTGAAAATTTACCAGAGGTGGAGGTTGTATTTTTGATACATATCACTCCATCCCAATGGTGGGTAAATAATTGGGACTGGGTTAATTTGTCAGTCTCTCGATGTAATTTGCTACTCCACTTAATTAATAAACTGAACTGTGACAAAATTGAAACCTTTGCCAATGGATACTTTTCTTGTTCCTGAATAGCAGTTTTAAACACCAAACTGAAAATGGAGGTTACATTAAACAAGGGCCTAGAATTTCTGATCTAGATGCTGATGGTAATTCCATTAAAATGAATGGGTGACCATTGGCATTATGATCGAAACACCTAAGCTGAGTTGTCTAGTTGGTTGCTACAATACATGATTCTATGAATACATCCGAGGGGAGCAAAATATTTTGACGTGCCAATGTCTTGATTGTGAAGTTAAGCGATGATGTACCACAAGAACATTTCCCATCCCGTCGGGACAGACTGCAGAAAGAAGGCTGCTTGCTTCTGATCAGACAAATTATTTGATCCAGGTGTGAATAGAATGTGTTTAGCATACGTTGTGGGCTGTAATTGTTAAATTTCCCAAACCCAGACAGTGTATATTTCTGAACCTCATCAGCATCCCCATGTGTTACTCCATATACCTTTGTGTCTAGGATGTGAAGATTTAGTTTTGTTTAGCCAATCACTTTTATTTGTCCTTCAAAGCATATTTAGGAATACACAGTAATGCAGGTAACACCTGTGAAGATAAAAGACTGGTTTTATTGTTGATATCACCCACCCACCCTTCCTTCCCCCCCACCCCACTCCCCGGGCCATATATTGTACTCTTGTGAAAAGTATTTGTTGTGGCTGATCACTTTCAGATGTGAGAGGAGACGTCGTTCAGTCCTACTAGCCAGTGGAATTTTACTACTTTCCAGTTTCCAATAAAAAGAATAGTTTTACCTGTGGTATATCCCACATACAAAACACACCAGGTTATGTTTCAGGTCATGGGGAGCACAGGTTTGGCTGTGGAAGTTGCCTTTTGTGATGAGAAGAAGTAGTATTGGAAGCAAGCCCGAAATGCAATGATCTCAATATAATTTTTGACTCCACCTGTTCTATTCCTTTGTGACCCTGTTTATATCTATATTTAAAAATCTTGTATAATATCCATTATAAATTCCTATATCCACATGTATAACAACATGTGTAATCACTGTTGCATTTTGTTATGTTTCCCTAGTCCAGTTGCAGTAAGCCCAATTATAGTGCCCTCAATTGCTGCCCCAACTTATGAGCCCACTCTGTACATAGTGGGAATTGAAGCTGGAGCCTTTCTGGTCTATATGACCTAACACCACACCAGCCATTGCACTTTTCACTTGAGCCATTGGCGGGTGGTTTGTACTGCTCTGCCTTTCTCCCTTCCACCCTAATGACGTGCACTAGTTCCCAAATAAGTTGAGGTGACGTTTTGTCAAATGGTCTTTCATCAGTTGCAACAGGATGGTTTGGATTGGTTTGCCAAATTCTAAATATCTTTTATTCCCTCATCCAAGAGAAGTGGCTTGACTTCCATTCAGTTAGCTCAGAATTGCTGAGTGTGTTTAGTGGTGTAGAACTTTGGAACATACTATATCGGCAAATAGCTAGTTAGAACAAAATAAAAATACTGCCAAGTTTTAGGTAAGTGATGTTGATAGTGGCTAAACATTTTCATTGCTTGGTTACAATAACAACCACTTGCATTTATATAGTGCCTTTTGAACATAGTAAAACTTCCCAAGGCACTTCACAGGAAAATCAGTGACACTGAGCCACATGAGATATTAGGAGATATTGTCACAGAGGTAGGTTTTAAGGAGCACCTTGGAGGAGAGAGGTTTAGGAAGGGAATTCCTGAGCTTAGGGCCTAGGCAGAGTTAGGGTATGAGGGGTGAATACATCTGTTGGGTAAATGCATAATGTGGTTAGACATGAGGGAAAGCAATGGGTAGCGGTGGGGGGGAAAAAGCTGGAAATCTGAAATAAGAACAGACTGATAGATGAATCCATGTTTCGAGTGCGACTCAATGAGGAACTACATCAAACCATTGGTGAGAGGTTAATTCCTCCTGAAGAGTCGCACTCCATGTTAATCTATCTTTCTCTTTCAGATGTTGATCAATCTGCTGTACATTTATAACACTTTGTTTTGTACAAAATCAACAGTTAGTCTTTTCATGCAAATTAACATTCCCGTAAAATTCATCACAATGCAATATGCTCCCGAGCAAGTCCCGGCCTGTTTGATCGTAGGCCTGAGACTGAGTCTTGTGAGTTCGCACTTAAGTGCCTATGTTGAACAATTTATTTTTTTAAAAATTGATTGGTCATGTGGTTGAACTCTGGCTTGAGATGAGCACTCCTTGCTGTACCAGTCTGGCATTACCGTCTTTTATAGTCCAAGTGATGTTATCCTGAAGATGAGAGTGCTTTGGTACTTTGCCCTGGCGGCCATTTGTAACTTATGAACTTGGACGTCGAGTGTTTGGCGGACATCACAGCATAAGTTCGATCCTGCCCTCCCCAGATGTCCACATGTTTTCTAACAGGATCACTAGATGATGGGGAGTGGGAACCTTGGTGCCTTTGAGGCTAAAACAAGTTCTCTTACAGCAGTAGCTGCACTGATGTCAGAAGTGGCTTTTGTGCTGTAGCTTTGGCTCGATACAGTGCAGTTCACTTCCCAGGCAACACAGTCTGTGCTGACACTCTCTGGTAAGCCAGACTAAACTCAATACATGCTTCTGCGGATTGTCTGTACATATCCAGACCACTGCCTGCAGTAGGCAATGTTTATCCGGATGGCACCTTATCGGGGAGCGACATGGAGAGATTATTTAATGGTGAATTAAATTATTATTTTAATGCCTGGTTCCACAGCTGACCTGAATTTTCTGGTTATAATGGATGTTTGATAAACAGGTTGGGTCTGTACGAATTTGTCCAACCATATTTGGCTTGCAACGTACTTCAAAATAAGCACTATTGAAGGTGGGGATGTGCACATTTTGGAACACTTTTATTTATCTCCTGCTGTCTTTTTCCACCTCCCCTTTCCATATTCTGTCTACCCCATTGTCTTCAATCTGTTTTTGTTTGAATATTTTAATTCATTTTTATATGGCCCTCCTGGTCTCCCAACTCCTCAGATTTAAAATTCTAATTTTTGTGTTTAAATCCCTCCATGGCTTCACCCCTCCCTGATTCTGTTGGCACCTATAATCCAACCCCAACCTCTCCTTGAACCCTCTGTTCCTGTGGGCTCTGACCTCTTGTGCATTTTCCCCCTTTTTCTCTACCGTTGGCAGCTGTGCCTTCACCCCCCCTCGGCCTCACGTTCTGGAATTCCCTCCCTCTCCTTTTTACACGACCCTCTTTAGAACTCACTGCTTTGACCAAGCTTTTGGCCACCCTTCCTAATCTTTCCTCCTTGGTGGTGTCTTTTTTTTTTCTCTCGCGCCTCTGCAGCACCTTGGGATGTTTTGCTATGTTAAAAGGCACTGTATGAAGGCAGGCAGCTGCTGGCAGTTAATTCTGTTCCTTTAATACTGTAGTATCATGACTGCGTTGTGGACGTGGTTGCTTTGCAGGTATGTAACCTGCTACCGCCGACTACCTCTGTCCTATTGAGACCCATAATAATCTTGCTTGTGCCGTTCGTTATTGAAACACCCTAGATCTAGGTTAACAGTTCAATCCATAACAGGGAAAGAGCAGCATTCTATTAAATCTGTTCTCTGTCTCTGTCATAATTTTGATTTGTCTCTTTCATCCTGTGATTGGGGTATCTCTTTTTTTTCTCTCCCCTCCTTTTCACTGATTCTATTATTTTATTTGTCACTTGATTTTCAGTTTGAACAAGGTTCTGCCCAAAAAAATCGACCTGTTTTCTTCCCTGCTGGTTGACCTGGTGTGTATTTGCAGCATTTTACTTTTTTCTTTTCCAGAAATATATTCAGGTCTGGGCACAGTTCCTCTGGTTCTTGGAAACAGGGTAGTTTAAGTTTGGATAGCTATTGGGAATGAGAAGCTGATTTTGTTATCCCCCTACCTAGTCCAGGAATGCTCTCCTTCCTACCTGTTTGGGGTCAGTGCATGACTATGATTGGTAACTAGCCAGTGAAGTAATCATGGCTGCAGAATTTCATTGGTTATGTTGTCATATGGCTCAGTATGTGATTGCTGTTTTTTAAATGGATTTCCCCCCTCTTTGTTTGCAGCAACACGTATGACTAGCACATGTGGACCAGTTTGGTTTCATGTTGTGTGACAAATGTAATGAGCTGAGAATAAGCCTTGTATCATTACTAGTGAACTGTACACCTATCAGAAACACTACAGAAGAAAGTTCCTTGAAAGAAAGAACTTGTATGCATATAGTGCCTTTCATGCCCTCAGGACGTCCCAAAGTGCTTTACAGCTTGTACTGTTTGTTTTGAAGTGTAATCACTGTTGTAATGTAGGAAAAGTGGCAGCCAATTCACACACAGCAAGGTCTCAAACAGCAATGAGATAGTGACTAGATAATCTGTTTGTGGTGTTATGGAATAAATATTGTCCAGGACACTGGGGAGAACTCCCCTGCATTTCTTAGAATAGTGAAATGGGATCTTTTACCTGTACCCAAAAAGGCAGACGGGAGCTCCGTTTAATGTCTCATCTGAGAAATGGCCCCTCCAGCAGTGCAGCACTCCCTCAGTACTTTGTTGAAGTGTCAGCCTAGTTTATGGTCTCTGGAGTGGGACTTGAACCCACAACTTTCTGGCGAGAGTGCTGCCCACTGAGTAAATAATGAATTGTGCCTTTGTAACGAATCTGTGTTTGCAGTGGCTTTATTTGGTCCTAGTACACTATAGCTACAATTGCACTTAAGCCAGTGCACTACTTGTGTGATGCTTTTAGGCAGCGTTTATACTGCCGGGCGCCAAATGGAATTCTCCTGTCAGGGAAGTGAACATACCTGTGAATACCAGGTCATCGCTTTAGTGTTCTATAGCTCAGCACATTCTCTCCAGATTTATCTCTAGTTTGGAAGGACGGACTCTATAAATGGCATTATCTCGCAAGTTAACACGTACATTTTGCACACCCGCCATTATGCTTTATTGAATTCCTAGCGACCGTTCTGTATTTTCTCTGACTGAGGTGGGCTGGAGACCTGCTTCCAGTCATCTCACTGAAGGTGTTGCAGAGAGTTGCCTGAAATATAGATCTTCTAACTCTGTCCATCCCCCAACCCACCCCCTTCTCTTCCCGTGTGGAAATCAGCTGTTTTGTTTTGAGTGACGAGCGCAAAGAAACAGAAAAAAAATCAATGCCTTGGTATATATCAGTGCTGCTGCCTAACTTTTTTGATCAATTAAATCTTGCATGGGGGCTACTGAAATGAATGCCCCAGGGAGAGATGGGACACAGGTCTGTACCTGTAACTCCCCATACACACTGTGCATAAAGTTGTCACATCCATAAAGGTGTGGGCCTTGGCTCAGTGGTAACACACTCTCCTCTGAGTCAGAAGGTCATGGGTTCAAGCCCCACTCCAGAGACTTGAGCATATCATCCAGGGTGACACTTCGGTGCAGTACTGAGGGAGTGCTGCACTGTTGGAGGTGCCGTCTTTCGGATGAGCCATTAAACCGAGACACTGTCTGCCCCCTCAGGTGGACGTAGAAGATCCCATGATGCTATCCCCAGTGTCCTGGCTACTATTTACCCTTCAACAACACTATTAAAACATATTATCTGGTCAGTACCTCACTGCTGCTTGTGGGACCTTGCTGTGTGCAAATTGGCTGCTGTGTTTCCTGAATTAGAACACTAAACTACACTTAAACTACTCATTGGCTGTAAAGCACTTTGGGACATCGGGTCATGAAAGGCGCTATATAAATGCAAGTTCTTTCTTGAAGGGGAGAGAGAGGCAGTAATTGGCTCTTGGGCCCTATTATAAATAAACCCAGCAACAAGATGAACAACTTTCATTTCTGAAATTACATTACTGAAATGCTTTAAACTATCCATTTTATTAAATGTCTTGGAGTGGTGGGCCTGACATCTTTTTCCAGGCTGTCTTGTATTATAAAGACTGATTTGTATTTCATATTCTGTAATAAGCTAATTTAGAAAAAGTCCTTTTTTTTAAAACAAAATGTTGGTGTTTTTCACAAAATTCTTTCTGCAAAGCCAGTTTAGTTTTTATTAAATGTTACATTTTTGAAAAGGCAAACATTGCTTTATTAGCCTTGGGCTAGGGAAGATAAGTATCACTTTCCATTGACCTCTGGAGTGTTCGTGTGTCAGTTGCACATGTGGAGTGAAGGACCAGAAACAAAAACAGAAAATGCTGGAAAGCACTCGGCAGGGTCAGACAGCATCTGCGGGGAGAGAGAAACTCGAGTTAATGTTTCAGGTCGATGACCTTTCATCAGAACCTGAAACATTAACTCTTATTTTTATTTCAGATTTCCAGCATCTGCAGTATTTTGGTCTTTTTGAGTGAGGGGTCAGACTCTGTTGTGATGACTGCCTTGGTGGAATAGCCTGTTGACTGATTTGGTAGGCTTATGTTTGAAACACGAGCACTTGTACCTGCTTTGGGACATCATGAGGTCATGAAAAGTGTGATTTTTAAAATGCAAGTTATAAAGGCTTTTTATTTAGTTTTGAATGTGGGGTAAGTACGTGGGTAGAGAATAATTGGGACTGCAGCTTCCGTTCAGACAAATATGTTCATGGAAAGGGTGTCTCTCTCTAGGCGTGTACTACTACTGGCAATTATACACTAGTGCTACAGGTTTGGAATCGGAGTTACTCCCAGAAATGTTACTCAGCATTCCCAATGCTATCCTGAACTTGTGGGAATGTTTCTTAATCAGCTACCTCCGATGAGTTGGTGATGAGTGAAAGACTGGACAGCGTCTCTGACCACTATTGCACAGATATGTCACAGAATGCTGGCTTCTTATTCAGGCACATCTGATGCTGACTCCCGTCCCGCTAAACCTGCTGCTTCCCTCCCCTACTGAGGATTACTGGTCCTGGCCAACAAACCCCTCTCCCTCTCCCAGTACTTTGTTCAGCTGGCTGTGCATGTGAGCCTAGATGGTGAGTGTTGGTAGCGTGGTTTGGTTGTGCAAGACATCGTAGCGGAGCCTGGTCCTGTCCTTATCTGGCATTTACAGACGTGCATTTTCTTGCGGGGACTCATTGGATAGCAGCCTGACCTAGTCACTGTGATTTTGATTTAATTTATCCCTTAATGAGCCGAGATCACAGTCGAGCCCCAATTGCCAGGTTTGATTCCAAAGGCGTGGGAATGGTCAAGGATAAAGGTACTGAGCTGAACAAGATATGTATGAGCCACACTTTTTGGTATGGGAGCACAATATTAATATAACAAAAATAGTGAGCTCAGGAGGATATAGACAAGTTAGTAGATTGGGCAGATCAATGCCAGGTGTAATTTAATGCGGAGAAATATGAGGTGATGCATTTTGAGAGGGAGGAGAGAAAATGTTTGCTACATCGCAGAACTTTGAGGAGCAGCGGAACTTGGGGGGGGTTCGATAGCCAAACCTTTTAAAGTGGGGGGGGTAAGCTGATAAAGCTGTAGAAAAAAGTAAAGTAAGCATATGGGATAATAGGTTTTATAAATCGGAGCATAGAATATACTAGCAAAGAGGTAATGCTTAAACCTATACAAATCATTGGTTAGGTTGCAGTCAGAATATTAGGTCCAATTTTGGGCACTTTTTACTTTAAGAAGGATGTCCAGACTGTGGAAAGGGTGCAGAAGAGATTCACTCTGATTACTTAAGCCTCACATTGCTAAAATCATGAGACATTAGAAACTTTTTTCCCCCCCATTTTAGAATAGGGAGGGTAAAGAAGCAATATGATGAGGGATGCTCAAAATTTGGTGGAGTTTTGATGAAGTAAGGTGTTGGGGAGAAGGGGGGGGAAAGAGAAACACTGATAACTAAAGATAAACTTAAAAGGGTATAGGGAAAAGGTAGGGGGGATGGGTCTTTGAGTGAGCTGGCAAGAGACACGATTGATCGAGTGGCCTCCTGTGCTGTATAATTGTACGATTCCTAACTCTTGGATTATTTAGCATATTAGTACCAGTATACTGTAGAAAAGTTGTATTTATGCCAATATTGCATAACGTGCAAATCCCATTGTGTTGAAACTCCAGTGAAATTCTCCTTTTGAATGGTATTTCATTTTTTGCATTTGGAAATATTTGTTTGCTTAAAAAGTGCAACATCAGCCATTTTACCACAATAGAGAGAGATTTCGGCAACACCAATATTGTTTGTTGCTTTTTCTTCCCCCCCCCCCCCCCCCCACACCTTAAGCAGGAGGGGCTAGAATCAGAGTTTGATTGAAAGAAGACCACACCAATCCTGTGTCCCATAATTAATATTTTTAACAACGTGCTCTCTGGACCACTATCGGTAACTGTCACAATCGGAATTGCACAAGTGGGTGCTAAGTTGCCCTCCATAGGGGGAAGCATCCAGTTTCTAACTTAGCGCTCCTGATCTCCACCACAGTTATCTATCTCTTGAGGGTTTGTGGGCGCTCACTGCCCTGCGACACTGCTCCCAGGTGCAGCACTGCCTCGTGTTTGATGTGGTCTTTTTAAACAAAAAAGAGGCAGTAAAATGCAGCAATTTATAAAGTGGAAATGTAACACTGGAGGGAGAGGAGAGGGTGGAATAAAGGAGTGGGAATCATTTCAAGTTGGTATGTAATTGGATTTCAGCTGACTTTGTAAATTGTGCCTTTAAATCCTGTAACGGTTTACCCATGATGTTGAATTTCTGTGTGTATATGTCCCAAAAGCAGCATAATTTGCCTGCTGATTGGAAGGTCTAAGCCCAGGAGGCATTTTTTCAGTTCCAGATGAAATTCATGATATGGGGGAGTGAGATGGCGGTTTACGTTTTACTATTACATTAGAAGTGCTCAGGCGTGTAACTTGCAAACCGAAAAGCGAGTGATTAATTCAACCCAGATTTGGTTTCGTTTTCTCTGTGCTCCATTGTATTTCTTGGCTGCACCACATGTTAGCTTTCAGTAATGTGTCAGCCTTGGCACAGTTGGTAGCACTTGCACCTCTGAGTCAGAAGGTCATGGGTTCAAGTCCCACTCCAGAGATCTGAGCACATAATCCAGGCTGACAATTCAGTGCAATACTCAGAGCTGCACAGTCAGATGTCAGAAAAAACCGTCTGCCCTCTCGGGTGGATGTAAAAGACCCAATGGCACTATTCGAAGAAGAGCAGAAAACTTTTCCCTGGTGTCCTGGCTAATACTTATCCCTCGACCAACATCACTAAAAGATGATTTGGGTCGTTGACTCATTGCTGCTTGTGGGACCCTGCTGTTGCACAAATTGGCTGCCGTGTTTCCTAACATGGTGGGAGGCAACATAGGTGCATTCATCTCTCCTCACCAGATGAGCACGGACATGCACTTTTCAGCAGAGATCACTGCACAACGATTTTAAGTGAGGTTGTTGCCCAAGTTTTTCCTCTAGCCTAGGAAAAGCAGTCTTCCCCCACGCCTCCCCTCCTCCCCCCAGCATGTCCAGAGATTGATTAACCTACAGCAAACCAGGGATTGAAACCTGGGATCCATCTGGCCGGCGTAGTTCAGCAGCATGTGAGGCAGTGCACCGAAATTTTATATAAAGTGGAGCTCCTTCTACTCCATGCTCCTGGAATCATAGAATGATATAGCACAGAAGGAGGCCATTCAGCCCATTGTGCCTCTGCTGGAGTTTAAGAACGTAAGAAATACGAGCAGGAGTAGGCCATATGGCCCCTTGAGCCTGCTCCGCCATTCAGTCAGATCATGGCTGATCTTCGACCTCAACTCCACTTTCCTGTCCGATCCCCATAGCCCTTGATTCCCCTAGAGTCCAAAAATCTATCTATCTCAGCCTTGAATATATTCAATGACTGAGCATCCACAGCCCTCTGGGGTAGTGAATTCCAAAGATTCACAACCCTCTGCGTGAAGAAATTCCTCCCCATCTCAGTCTTGAATGGCCGACCCCACATCCTGCGACTATATTCCCCTAATTCTTGACCCTCTAGCCAGGGGAAACTGGTTTCTTTTTAAAAATGAAATTTTAAGCCTGATTTCTATGCACCCTACACAAAACACTTCTGGTGGAGGAAAGGTTACTTATGAATGTATGCTTAAGGCAGTCTAATGGAAAAAATACCATTTCTTTCACATACTCATACTCTTAAATGTAATGCTGTGGAAATTATTACTTCACTATTCAGAAACAGCGACAGAACACTCAGTTCAACAAGACATAACTGCTTTTCTTATCTTCTGTAGTTCAAACAATTTCACAAATATTAAACACAATGTTCTCTTCCCATCTCCATCTCCTACCTCAAAAATCAATCTGTTGTCAGTTTTTAAAGATGACTTGGTCCTGATGAAGATCTGGTGAGGTTAGGGCAGCAGGTACCAATGTTGTTGCTGCATAGACTTGTACCTGTAGAATAGTAAAAGAAAAGAAAGATTTGCATTTCTATAGCGCCTTTCGTGATCTCAGGACGTCCCAAAGTGCTTTACAGCCAACGAATTACTTTTGAAGTGTAGTCAATGTAGTATCCCAGCACGAATCTCTGCCTTTGGGAGAGGAAGGAATAAAATTGGGGCGGGTGGGGATGGAGAGGAAAAGGAGAAATAATGTCCTGGCTAGTCAGTTTTTGCACCATTATCTGATCTATTTGTTTTTTTCCCCTCTTGCAGGACCCCATGCCAACAATTATGACTACCGACCACCCTGCACGTCAGCTTCTGGACTTCAATCAGAAGCTAGACATTAACCTGCTGGATAATGTTGTAAATTGCTTATATCATGGGGAGGGCCCGCAGGTAAGAGTAAAAGTGTTAGGTAACCAGAGTGGTTTTTCTCTTGCACTTTTTAGCAATAAGTATCTGTGTATTCTTAGTATTGTACCATCATTTAAAGAGTAAATGATGGTATTTGAATAAATCTGGTCCACTAAATTCAATGCTGCTTTTCTGTTTTCCCAGCAACGAATGGCACAAGAGATATTAACCCATTTAAAAGAGCATCCAGATGCTTGGACCAGGGTAGATACCATTCTAGAATTTTCCCAGAATATGAACACAAAGGTAAGTAAGATGTCAAAAAAAAAAATACAACATGCGCGCTATTGGTTAAAAACAATCGAAAGGGAAATAAAAGACAACCCATTGTATATATTTATTTAATAAAGGCAGCTCAGTGCCTCGCTGCTTTCAAAAGTGGCGTCTTCAAAAGAATATGCTGAGGTGAGCTGTTAAATAGCAGCCGAAAAGTGGGGCTGCTGAAACACCCAACAGGTGTAGTGAATAGCCTGATGATAACCCCTTGGACTGTCGCCAGATAACGCCAATTAGGCAGTGGTTACTATTAAAAGTCCAATTAGAGTTACCAGCTTTAATTAATTTAGCCATATTTACAAGGAAATCTTGAGAGAGAAAAAACAAATCTCCATTCCCTTCCTGCCTCTCAGCTGCAAAGAGTGCCCTGAAGGATGATTTGATTGCTTCCCTCCCTCCCTCTGAGGTCAGTTGTCCAGTCTTTGTTAATCAAAGCGCTAGTGTCAAGAGGCCTAGTTGCTAGCCACTTCCTTGTGACTGTTGGATAGGGAATGGTATGCATTGGAGCAGCAGCAGCATCAGCAGAAGAAAATGACTCTTAGAAAGGTGTTTGCAATCTTCACCTTGTAAAGCAGAGTTCTGCATGTTAACAGCTTAAAATGGCTGGCTGTGCAGACAGCTACTGTTGGGCTGGCACTCGGAATTGTCCCAAAAAAATGGGGAAGGAGGCGAAACGTGGCCTTGTCTTGAGTTGGCTGTTGATAAACCGGTAGTTATTTATTTGGCCTGCATGCCAGAAGTACCCAATGATGAGCTGCATTGATGACCATTTCCCGACTAGGGGGCTTCCCCCTCCTCCCGCCCTCCACAGACAGTGCGAGTTAACGCCCACCTTCTGAAACGTCGTATTTCTGTTTTCCCACCCATGGGCTGCTGCCCATTACTGGCTGCTGAGCAGCACTGACTCAGATGTGATGATGCACTGCTCGGTACATCACCTTGGCCAGAGATGACAAATTCAGGGTGACCTCAAAATTTTATAAGGGGTGTGTGGAGGATGGATCAAAAGTGGTACAGTAAGTTTTTACATTCTTTATTATTAAAACAGCACTGATAATTTTTAATCTCTTTGTTTCTCAGTACTATGCCTTGCAGATACTGGAAACTGTGATTAAAACTCGTTGGAAAATACTTCCGAGAAATCAGTGTGAAGGTGAGTCTAACAGTTTTTTTACTGTCTTCAGTGTATGTGTGTTTTTTTTAAAAATCAGATACTTTTTATTAAAATTTTCCATCTTTCCCCTCTTCTTCCGCCCCCCCCCCCCCCCCACTTTTTTGCAGGTATAAAAAAGTATGTTGTCGGCTTAATTATTAAAACATCTTCAGAGACCTTGGAGGTAAAGTAAAAATTATGTACTTTGAATATTATTGCAATTTTTTTTCTTATTCGTTCCTCATTCTTAATCCTGAATATTTGGTTCCTTGGCTAATCCTTCTCTGTCTCTCCTGCTGTTCCGTTTTTTTTTTCTGTCTCTTCTACCATATTCAAATGTAGTCCTACCCTGCAAAGCTACTTCCTTATTTTGGGAGGAGGAGGAGGAGGGGCTTCCGTGGGTGGATGACCCAACAGGCAAAACTTGGTCTACTAGGGAAGCCGCTGGAAATGAACATCAGTCAGCTGTTGGGGGGTGGGGGGCGCAAACTCTGGTGTGCTGATTGGGACTGCAGCGCCTCCTAACATGTTAATTTTACCGTGTCTGTTAGCTGCTTTTCATTTACTAGTTGCATTAACCCTCGCTAATTCAGCATGGCTGACGGAGATTGCAATTTAAAAACGGCAGCGAGATGCATGCTTCCAGCAGTCAGAATTATTGTAGAATCATGCAGCACAGAAAGGGGCCATTCGGCCCATCGTGCCTGTGCCGGCTCTTCGAAATAACGATCCATGTTGGTCCCACTCCCCCTGCTCTTTCCCTGTAGCCCTGCAAATTTTTCCTTTTCAAGTACATATCCAGTTGCCTTTTGAAAATTACTATTGAATCTGCTTCCACCATCCTTCCAAGCAGTGCATTCCAGTCTCTCCACATAACTGAATTCCCTCCTCCCTGGTACCATTCTGGTAATTTTCCTCTGCACCTTCTCCAAAGCCTTGTATGTGTACATGGCTGCAAGGGTGGGTGGGAGGTCTTACATCATTAAATAAATTTAAAACAGAAATAGACAGTTTCCTAGAAGTAATGGGAATTAGGGGTTACGGGGAGCGGGCAGGAAATTGGACATGAATTTAGATTTGAGGTTAGGATCCGATCAGCCATGATCTTATTGAATGGCGGAGCAGGCTCGAGGGGCCGATTGGCCTACTCCTGCTCCTATTTCTTATGTTCTTATGAGGTCGGGGAAGGGAGGAAGTGTTTAATCATGATGGTCTGGCCATCATAGTGTGGGGCAGGCTTGATGGACCAGCTGGTCTTTTCTTGCCCATCACTTTCATATGTATATTTTTTTAAATCCTCAACACTGGAACATTGGAACAGGAGTAGGCCATTCAGCCCCTCGAGCCTGTTCCACCATTGAAAGAGATCATGGCTGATCTGTATCGTAACTCCATCCACCTGCCTTGACTCCGTATCCCTTAATACCCTTATTTAGGAGAAAGAAAGCAGAAGAAAACTCATCCTTAGTAAGTCTGTATGCCTATGTGTGAAGATAACTTTCCTCCCTCCCCTGGAATTACCTGTGGTCATATTCCAATGCATGTATTAAACACTGGCTCAGTTAAAGGGGATCCAAAAAAATTACTCTGAACCTTCAGGAGGGGTGTAGAGAACATTGAGCAAGTTTAAAGAACCCAAAAGAGCGCCTGGTCTCGCAGCAAATGTTTCCAGCCCTCATGTTCTCAGTCAGCTGTCAAAGTTGTGGCAGAGTTTGTGATGTGAGGGTCAGGAATAATTAGAGATTCTGAGCTCTCAACCCCCCCACCCCCCAAATCCCACATCATTGCTTTCACAAAATATAGGTGTGGAATAGTGAGCACACAGCAGGTTATGTGACCATGGGGGGACATTGTAACCAAGTCTGCTCCTGTCCATGTCTGGCATTCACAGTTGTGTACGGCAACTCAGGACAAGAACTCTGGCTTCATTTATTTTCCTCTTTGACCCATGGGCACCCAGACCAGTTGTAGCAACTCTACCATTGCCCTGGTTGCGATTTGACCAGCTCCACCCAGACCTTTTGTGAGCTCTATCACTCAGAGACTTTTTAAGTTTGAACCATCAGGATATCTTTGTTAGTTTTAACCAGCAGTCGGGGTATTTATGTGGAGGCAATCTCTCAGTCTTGCCTGAACAACAGTGTTGAGGGTTAACCCAACGCAACAACTGTTGACCCCCCCTCAGCTCCTTCACTTCGCTTTTTCCCTTTTTTCCGTCTGCGGGATTTTAAACTTGAAGGTTGTTTTACCTGATTACTGCCTCCTGATTTATTCCATCTTTTGTTTTAAACTGTGGTAACATCCTGAATAAGGCCTTGTATCTCTCCCTAGATTTCTCTCTTTTGATGTGTGTATGTATTTTGTTTTAGACCAGGTTTATGTATATGGAGCCCAACTTTGTAATTCACTTTCTAGATTTGATTGGTCAGTTTGTCTCCTTTTATGCCACTTGTAGCGAAATCATAAACTGAGTACACTTTTTCTAGGAAGCTCATATAATGAAAAATAAGTGTTGAGGCTCAGTAACAGAAGGAAAAAAACTCAATTTTCAGGTTTTAATTAACATGTTTCTGTCTTGTCTTCTAGAAAGATAAAGTTTATCTCGGAAAACTGAATATGATTCTTGTCCAGGTTGGTAAAAGTTTGATGATGCAAACCGAAAAGGGGGGAAAAAAGTATTTTTTTCCCTCTTCTGAACAGTGTGCAAGTCCGATGTAAATTTTGAAATGGAAGTTAAGTCGACCCTTTGGGGAATGGTTTGAGATATCGCCGTGGTATCTTGTACCCCTGGGGCTGAGCGGGGTCACTCTTGACCGGCTGCCCAGAGATGTGCGGGAAACGCAGCGCTGTGTGCATACTTCCTGCACCCACCTCGTTTCTGCCTCGCGCCCACGTTGGGAAGAAGCTTGGCTTCCAGTTAGCATTTGGTCTCCCAGGCTACTGCTTTTCCTGTGCAGCGTAGTTGGGAGTGATGAGACAATGGGGATAGTGAACCCTCTGTCCCTACATCCAGGGTACCACTGTGAAGCTGCACTTTTTTAAAAAAAAAACGTTAATATAATGTGTGGAATCCGCTCCCCAATCGTTTGGTTGTGGCACTGCCCAGTGTGAGAACTGAGCCGTAACCAGGAAATCCCAGACTCGATGCCTGGCCTGTGTCGATTTTTAATTGGTACCAGCCGTGATAGGGATGGAAATGCTACAATTTACCTGGGCTTACGAAGGCAAATGACAGAGATCCCACTCTTCACGGTTGGACAGTGACCCCACACACACCCCGGTCCCCACTACTGGAAAGTCGATCTGGGCTTGGCTACGAGGCCCTTTACGGTGGAATAGCCTACTATCTGGGCCAACGCACGAAGAACGGCCACATGGACGAAATTACTGCGGAGGACAGCTGGTGCCTGTGGAACTGGACCCCAACATGATTCACTGCCTTCAGGAGATGTAGGGGGAAAATTGGAGCAGGTTGTGGGGGGCGGCGGGGGCAGGGGCAGGTAGCAGAGGGAATTCAAAAAGTGAGCCTTTTTAAAGAAAGGAATTGTGTTACATGCAGAAGTGCCCACTGACCTTTTTGCATCTCTATTCAAAACCAAGTTGTGTTTTTTTTAAAAAATACAAATTTTAAAGACAGATCATCATTTGTATGTCAGACTTCTGTCTTTGATCGCTACCCACCAATGCCTATGCCGATCTGGTGAGAGCAGGTTCAGGCTGGACTGCGATACCACCCACAGTCAAATAGCCTGTCCGCTCAATGTCTGCGCTCACACGTGATAAAGAGCCACTGGATGAGGTACTGGAGGGCGGCTGCTGGTGGAGTGACACCCCAGCGAGGGAGTGACACCTTTTATTGGGGGGGGGGGGGGGGGGGGGAAGAGAGAAAGGAAATGGCAACTTATTGTTGTCTTTTTGAGTCCCGATGCATATTTTAAGTGGTGTATGACCTTGGTGGTGGGAACAGACTTTGTTTATTTTCTTTTATGTATAATTTTTTTTAATTTAAGGAATCCAGCTTGACAATACAAAATTTTCTGCGTTTTTTTAAAATAAATTTCAGAAACTGCAGCTGTAAAAGGCAAGCAATTGCCAGCTGGCAACAGTGTTTGAGGTTAAGTCTGGTAAGAGAGAATAAGAACAAGCTGATTCCTTCCACAGGCCATCTCCAACCTTCCTTACCGTGGACTCTGCCCAGTTTATTTGATCTCCTCCTGAGGTGAAGGTTCTGCAAAAATTCTTCCCCGGATTTTCCCCTGAAGATAACAAAGCAGAACTCCCAGATATCAATCCACGTGCGGCCTCCGCTGTCCACTCCGGGCCGCGGGTTTTCCTCCCGATTAACAATTCTTTGATTTCTGTGCTGTTGTACCCATTGCGTTCAATGACCTACGGTCCTCTCCTGAACCAGCTGTTTTATTTCCAAGCAGTTGCTAGATTTTGCAGTGTTTTTACTCTGGCTTCGGTCCCACAAAACCATTACTCTCGGAGTTAGTGAGGGGTTGGGGGGAGCAACATTCCTTCTGATAGTTGGTCCACTACAGTTTCTCGAACCAGCGTTGCCCGGTTGCACCAGAAGGTTGTTTCTGTTTTATTTGCTTGTTTAGATCCAGTCGGGGAACAGAGCAACACCCTGCTGAAGAGGGTGAAAGGATGACTTGTTCTCGTTGGTAAAACCATGTAGTTAACATCTGTTGTTCCCCTGTTTCTCCCTGCCACCAACGAACCTGGCATTTCATGTGGGTTCAGGTCTGCCTGTGGGTTTGCAAGTCTGGACAGACCTGAACAGGCCAACAAGGCCTCAGTTTAATGTGCCATCTGAAAGATGGCACCTTCTACGGTGCAGCACTCCCTCAGTGCTGCACTGGACTGTCAGCCAAGATTATGTGCTCAAATCTATAAGAGAGGCTTGAACCCATAACCTTGTGCTTCTGAGGCAAGAGTGCTGCCAAATGAGCTAAGATGACACTTGAGCTGAGTGCCACTGTACATGCACAAGTGCCCAAACATACCGCCAGTTGTATATACATTGGACTTGGGCTGATTTTATACTGGAGAATTACTTCAAGAGGTGATCCTATAATGCTGGCTGCAGCTTCCTATTAATACTGCAGGGCAATTTCCCCTGCACCAGGTCCAAATTTGAACTGAACCTGCACAAGCTTGTGCGTGTGCAACTTTCATCCAAGTTAAAGGAGCAAAGCCACCTTTTCTGATCAATATTTTTTGAAATTTTGTGTGGGAAGTAGGGGGACAGACGCTGGGCTCCTTTCAGCCTCCTCGAGATCCATAGCAACAGTCTCGGCTTCATCAAACACCAATTGGTAATATAAGTGGCAATCAAGTGCTCAGCATTTCTGCCTGCCAAACTTGTCAGAAAAAAAGAACGGTGCTTACTGATTTTTGCCTAGTCGTCTTTCCTGCTCTTTTTTGCACTTTGTGTTTTGCACTATGGACTTGCAAGGTTTCTCAAATGTAGCAGGAAACTTATTTGCACCAGTTTAACTCCCACCACCTGATTTCTATGGTTATCCATTGTTTTTTTAAAAAAAATCTTTTTTAACATTAACTAGTTAGTGGTTGATGGAAGTGATGTATGGCTGCATGGAATTTGATATTTTTTAAGAACAAGTGGGCGTTTTATACACTGGAAATACACTTAGATAAGAAATGTGGAATTTATTTTTGGTTTTTATTTTAACCTCGTTCCTTTTTTTTAAAAATTGCAGATCCTCAAACATGAATGGCCCAAAAACTGGCCCACGTTCATAAGTGATATTGTAGGAGCCAGCAGAACCAGTGAATCTTTGTGTCAGAACAACATGGTCATTTTAAAACTGCTGAGTGAAGAAGTATTTGATTTCTCCAGTGGGCAGATGACGCAGGTGAAAGCCAAGCATTTAAAAGACAGGTGGGTGCACAGAGTCAAATGTTCCCTAGATATGTCCTTTCCTTAGCTGAAGGTGGTGGCTCAAGCTGCAGCGGGGGTGGGTACTGTGCCACTCGGCTACCGTTCCTCAAGCAGCCGATCGTTCTTGCACGTGCGTGTGTAATGAGTATCGGCAGGCCGTTCGACTTGGGGAAGCGTAACTAGGGCGAGTGATCTGGCCTGGCGAGAGACTTTTAAACGTGTGTAGCACAATTTGTACCGAGGTACGGAATGCACTGCCTGAAAGGAAGCGGATTCAATAGTAACTTTCAAAAGGGAGTTGGATAAATACTTGAAAAGGAAAAAAATGCACAGTGCTACGGGGCTAGAGCCGGGCGAGTGGGACTAATTGGATAGCTCTTTCAAAGATGCGACACAGGCAAGATGGCCCGAATGGCGGCCTCCTGTGATTCTATATATAGCTATATTCTGGGTTTAACGTGAAATTGGGTGGGTGTGGGGTGGGGGGGCAGTGAGGGTTGGGTAGTGAAAATGCCGGCATTTGCATAATGGATCCATGCACCACAACAAGTCACTCTCCCTAACCAGAGACGAGCCTGAACCTGTCCACGTATTTGGACACTTGCCATGCTATTTTTGGTTTCTTCCCCCCTCAACCCAAGTCTAGGAGCACAGATTATGGGTGTGCCCTTGACTTGGGTTATGCCATCTAGTGGAGCAAAGTCTGGCTGCTTGTACCATCGTGGTTTGGCGGCAGGAATTGGTAAGCAAAAACCTGCAGCCTGGCCATTCAGCATCGCCGTGCGTTTGCAGAGCTCTACCGTGCTGCCCTCACTCCCCATCACTTCTATATGAAATTGTTCTCTACGTCTACCCTGTCAAACCCCTTGATAATTTTTAAAGACCTCTATCGGGTCACCTCTCAGCCTTCTCTCCTCTAGAGAAAAGGGCCCCAGCCTGTACAGTCTTTCCTGAATCCTGAGAAGATGTTTCCACTTGTGGGGGAATCCAGAACTAAGGGTCATAAATATAAGATGGTCATAAATCCAATGAGGAATTCTGGAGAAACTTCTTATCCAAAGAGTGATTAGAATGTGGAACTCACTACCACAAGGAGCAGTTGAGACGACTAGCATAGATGCATTTAAGGGGAAGCTAGATAAACACGTGAGGGAGGGAGGAGTAGAAGGATGTGTTGTTAGGGTTAGATGCAGTAGGGTGGGATGAGGCTCGTGGAGCATAAACACTGGCGTAGACCTGTTGGGCTGATTAGTCTGTTTCTGTACTGTAGTCTTTATATAATATGTATTTGATATTTTTTTTCCCTCCCACAGTATGTGCAATGAATTCTCACAGATATTCCAGCTGTGTCAGTTTGTGATGGTGAGTATATTATTACATGGATCGGGATTGCAGTAGTTGAGTAGAAACGAAAAGTAACCTTTCACCAGAACTGCTGTCCATTTTTTGTTTTTTTAAAAAAAAATTCGGATTTCTACTGTCTTGTGTGGATTTTTTGTTTTACGATGCCGGGTTACTGTGTTCAATAATCCTTTTTTATATTTTAAATATTTCAGGAGAACTCCCAGAATGCCCCTTTAGTCCACGCAACGCTAGAGACATTGCTGAGGTTTCTGAACTGGATCCCTTTAGGTTACATCTTCGAAACTAAACTCATCACCAGCTTGGTGTACAAGGTGAGATTGGCCAATCACCCCTCACCCCGCCTGAATGTTTGTGATATAACCAAGCATCTTTTGCTTTAAACTGGTCCTGTGTTTTTCGACGTTCCTTTTGGCTGCCAGCAGCGTTTCTAGTGGTTTTTGTTAAATGGGGAGCGATTTTTTTTTTTTTTTAATAATTTTTTAAAAAAAATAACCTGGGGCGTTGGAGAACGACTGACCTGGGATATAATTTTTTTTCCCAAACCTGTTTAGAGGAACCCCCACCCCTGTAAATTGGATGTTATGTCAGGTCGGAGTAACTGGATTTTAGCACCCTTCATTGCACGCATCCAACTTGCCACCCTCTCTGGATGCAGGTGCAAAAAAAGATTCCTGGCGATTTGGGGGTGAATTCTGAAGATTTTTATTCCCAGTTTCAATGGATTTCTGATATCTGTAGATAAACTATAGGCAGAGCAGAGGGAATTTTTCTTCTTTCCCCGTGAATTGTTCTGCTATTATGGCCCTTTTGAGTAGGAGTGTTGACCAACAATCCTAGGGTTGGTCACGGACTGCCACTGAGCCCAGACAATCCAGGCCTTTCTGTGCTGCTATTTCTTACTTGCTGATTTATCTCACGTGAACTTTGTGGGCCTGGAGGTTTTGAAGGGGCTGTTGTTAGTGCTGTTGCTTCATTGGTGAATAAATCCTAAATCGGAACACCCAAGATTTATTGGTATCAATAACTGGAGATACGTGCAAATTAATGGAACTGATTTAAACCTTGTTTGTGGCCTGAGGCTCACCTGTGTGACCTGCAGAGACACAACCTGGGAACCCTGCCTTAGCGGGCCAACTGAGGAGACGTATCCTACCACTAATTCCATTGTAAAGCCACATTCATGCTTTTGTGCCTGCTGCAACCTCCAGTTTCAAGGCCATGAATATACAAGAACTGGCTTTGTGGATTCTTTTGAATTACTAGAAGTTGGTCCGAACATTTTAGTGAAAAAAGATTTGTATTTGCATAACTTCAGCGCACTCAAATACTTTGGGGTGCAGTGACTGCTATGTAGTTAAATGGGGCAGGATTTTGCTCACAGCATGGGATGTTTTTAGTTGAAGGAATGTTGACTAGGAGAACTCCCTTCTCTTCGAATAGCGCAGTGGGATTTCCGGCAATACATCACTCAGTTATGCGCTGGAGTGTCAACCTAGATTATGGGCACAAGAGCAACTTGCATTTATGTAGCGTTTTAATGGAGCAAATCATCCCAAGGCGTTTCGCAGCCCAAGTTGATGGCTTTGGTGTTCCAATGTTTAACTGGAGGAAATTACTGCTCATCCAATACTGAATATCGGACAAGAAGTCTGACAACACACGGGTAGCAGAGGTGTCGAGAGAGATGGTGAAGTCGAGCTAGGTGTTGTCAGCATGCAAGTGGGAGCTGGCTCCAGAAGTCCTAGAATTGATGCCATCGTCTTCTTGCTCCTGGGAGTGAATGATGCCAACTGAACCAGGCTGACCACAAAATGTGTGAAATCTGATTAGTTAATTGTTTTGTATTACGATAATACAATAATTTTTAAGTTTTGTCCATATTGAGAAATACATTTGTATAATTCTAGTCCGTGTCCTGTAGCATCGCATATGAGCTGCCGAGCTCTTCAGGTGAAATGGGGTTAGAGGGTGGAGATAATTGGACAAGGGCGCATAAATGTAATTTGGTCCCCCCCCCACCCCCCCCCCTTTTAAAGTGATATACGTTTTGTCCTTGTATTTCCATTATACATTCTTATTTCCCCATTCATAATGGCAGCAGCACATATAATCTCGTCATGCTGTAATTACACCCTCTTTTGGCGGTGGTGCTGGTGGGAAGTTGTAATTACAGTGTCACAAGTTTACATAGGCAGTTTCCTTTATAAATTGGATATTGGAATTTATAATGGAAAAGGTTGACCATAAGTGACTCAGTTGTAAAACTCTTATTTATATATAAATCTACACACTTTTAAAGTTAGCCTTTAATTTTAATCACTCTTCTTTTCTCCCCTCTTTTAACCCAGTTTCTGAATGTGCCCATGTTTCGAAACGTGACATTGAAGTGTTTGACGGAGATTGCTGGCGTCAGTGTCAGTCAGTATGATGAGCAGTTCGTCACATTGTTTACATTAACACTCATTCAGCTCAAACAGGTATGTTGGAACTCATGGCCTGTCAGCATTTGCAACTGGGGATGCTTCCCCGGCAATGCCCAGAGAAACCTCAAAACTGACTCTGTGTAACATGCCAACACTCAAGTCCATACTGGTATTTGTCTCTTGGCATCGAAAACCCAAATGTTAACTTCTAGGATTCAGTTTGGAGCCCACCCCTAACCTGTCAGTAATTAATCCCCTCACCTTCCCCCAATCAGACTGGCTCTCTGGTGCAGAGCATGCTCTGAAATAGATGAGTAAAGGCGTGTCAATTGTTAATGTGAAATGAAGATGATCCTCAACACGATAGAATGTAGTTTTTTTTAATTCATTCATGGGATGTGGACATCGCTGACAAGGCCAGCATTTATTGCCCATCCCTAATTGCCATTGAGAAGGTGGTGGTGAGCTGCCTTCTTGAACCACTGCAGTCCGTGTGGTGAAGGTTCCCCCACAGTGCTGTTAGGAAGGGAGTTCCAGGATTTTGACCCAGCGACGATGAAGGAACGACAATATATTTCCAAGTTTTGGACCTTTTTTGGTGGTGATGCAGCACTTTCAGTTTGAAGCACTATTCCTTATCCATGCAGTTGCCTTGCTTTCTGCTAATTCCAGTGCCATAATTTGGATAGGTTTGCAATCCCGTTTTCATCATTTGGTCGAATAATCAGCAAAACTGGCCAGCTTGCAGCACTCGAGTAGAACAAATTTTGCTCAAACTGCTGTTGTCCAACCCGAGACTTGGCATTGTTGGCTAGACTTGGTTGCAAAGGATCTGTCCTCTAATGATGTAGGCTCTGTCATGTGCAATTACTAATGCATCCCACTTGAGACCATCATATCAACAATGGGTTTCTTTGATCTTTATTCAATCGCTGTTTTTACCCAATTCCACCAGGAGGTAGGGGAGTCTATAACGAGGGGGCATAGATTTAAGGTGAGAGGGGAGAGATACAAAAGGGTCCAGAGGGGCAATTTTTTCACTCAAAGGGTGGTGAGTGTCTGGAACGAGCTGCCAGAGGCAGTAGTAGAGGCGGGTACAATTTTGTCTTTTAAAAAGCATTTGGACAGTTACATGGGTAAGATGGGTATAGAGGGATATGGGCCAAGTGCAGGAAATTGGGACTAGCTTAGTGGTATAAACTGGGCGACATGGACATGTTGGGCCGAAGGGCCTGTTTCCATGTTGTAACTTCTATGATTCTATGATTGACTAGTGTGCTCATTTATTTAAAGGCTGAATTGTGACGTAAGAAAATTTTTAAAAAATTACTTTTGGCCATGCCTAATTGTGGATTTGGTTGTACGATGATGTACCAATTCAATTTTGAGTTCTATTTCCTTCCAGATGCTACCTGCGAATACGAACATTCGGCTTGCATATGCAAATGGGAAGGACGATGAGCAGAACTTCATCCAAAATCTGAGTCTCTTCTTGTGCACATTCTTGAAGGAACATGGCACATTGGTAGAAAGGACACTAGAGCTCAGAGAGGCACTCTTGGATGTAAGTATAAGCTTGGAAAGATGGGATTCGATGATAACTTCTCTCCCCTCCAGTAAATCCTGCTAGCATTCTGGCTCTACAGGTGCTGTTAGCCCCCGGGACCTCAGCAAGTGACCGTTCTTAGTGTGAGAGTCTAGACGGTGACCATTGACAGGACATTTAATCATGGAGGGCATCCCTATGTGCACTTCCTAGCATGGGTCACTGGTGGGGTAAGTGATCTGGCGTGATGCAGCATCCCATGAGTTTTTACAGTTACTTTGTGTAGTGCGATGTCCTGCCAGAGGTACCACAATTTCTGCAGTGTGTCCTGTTTTTGGCAGTGAAAATTCCAGTGTCTGAATCAGGCCAGCGGTTGCATGGATCTCTGCAACAGAAAGGCAAACGAGAGGCAGGGCAGCACTCTGTGTGCCAGGGGAGAGCGGCAGAAGACTGGTGCGGAGAACGATTAGTGTGAAGAGGAGAGAGACACTAAGATCAGTGCTGGAGATCCGGCAATTGACCCTATGCACATGGCATAAATTTTCTTTTTGCGTGCCCACACACAGTGATGGTGACTATAGTGTGTGTATGTGATGTGTGTTTTTTTTTAAAAAGACGTGTATCAAATAGCAAGTACTGCTTTGTCATGAGTAATTATTGCATCCAAGCAGATGTGTATTTAATTTTTTTTTGCTGTTGTTTCAGGGCCTTCACTACATGATTCTGATATCGGAAGTGGAAGAGATAGAGATTTTTAAAATCTGTTTGGAATACTGGAATCATCTGGCGGGAGAGCTTTATCGCGAGAATCCCTTTTCCATCAGTGCCTCTCCTGCTCTGGGGAATCCACACAGTGACGTCCCTCCTAGGAGGCAGATCTACCTACCGGTGCTATCGAAGGTGTGTACTGCTTTAACAGGTGAAGTATGTTCTGCCACATTTTCAAGAGCCAGTCTTGGATTAAGTTCACAGGCCAGGAGAGGTCTATCCTCTTGTGGACTTTACTCCTGATTTTTCCCCCCCCCCCCCCAAAGGAAACCAAACCAAAGAATATTACCATGTGTTCCTTGATGTGACATTTCTTGTGTTCCCTAGTTATTAAATATTAATGATTGGTGTTAGTATAAAATTCCTCAAACACTGTTTTAACAAAGGTGCTACCCCGTTTTAAAATGAACCTCTGCTAATAAATTGGACGTGGCATTTGTTAATATCACGTATAACAAATTCAACCCAAATGTTGCTTTGCTTTATTTTCCTTCAGTCAGAAATATAACAGTTCTAGCTGGGAGGAGGAGGGGAGGCCAGTTAACTGAGCTTCACTGCATTGGAGCTGAATTTGTTCTTGTTTCCTCCTCCACTGACCACCTCCTGTCCACAGGTGAACTGTTCCCAGGCCCCGCCCCGCCCCATCACCGAGAAGGTGCGCACAAATGACCTGGCAACGACGCTTTCTGATTTTCTTTACTTCCCTCTTTGCTGGGATACAGGTCCCTTGGCTTCCCTGTCTGGCACAGTAGTGTTTCAAACGTGCCATGCAGTGTCACTTTAACGCTCTGCACTGCATGATGGTGGGATTGAAGTGAAATCGTCCTGTGTTAATGACTGCCTCCACTGACTGCCCTTGCTGGATAGGCCAGTAACCCCTCACCACTAAAATAAAAACAAAGTACCCTAAAGTTATTTATACTTCTCCCTTCGATCTGTACGATGCCAAGAGGGCAGTCAGTTGACCTGGTACCAGGACCAGTCTCTAAGCTTTGAATGACTGATATCAACCCCGCCTTCTTCTCCTCCCCCCTTTTTTCTCCCCATGGTTTGTCACCTTGAGGTCACAAACTGGACATACCATTCTGGACAATTAGCTTGTTAAACATCATAGTAAGGAAATTTATCACTGGTGCCACACAGGCAGAAACCGTTGAGTGAAGTATCGTTGCACTAAACGTCTTAATAATAAGTTCATGGATTTTGTGTTTCAGGTGAGGCTTATAATGATCAGCCGAATGGCAAAACCAGAAGAGGTGCTTGTGGTGGAGAATGAGCAGGGAGAAGTAGTTCGGGAATTCATGAAAGACACGGACTCCATCAATTTGTACAAAACTATGAGGGAGACACTTGGTAGGTTTGAGACACAAGTCGTGTGGTTTTTTTTTAGTTTTAACTGTTAGTGCAAAAGTTTTAGAATTATTTCCGACTCGTATAGGCCTGGAAGGCCTCAACTTGATCCTGTGGTTTTGCTGAGTTAGTTGATCTCAGCTGGGGGCAGCAGTAGGGGCACCGCAGTTGGCCTCAATGTCTTTTTGAAGGATTAGGGAAGGGGAAGTACACGTAGCAAGGGTTCCTGCACCTAATTGCTAGCCAGTGATCTGTGCTGGAAAACGTGTGGATGTCTGGTACGGAAGGTTTGGGCTCAGTTGATTAACCCCCTCTGATTAAATAGCCTACTCTTGATGCTTTGCAGGCTCTCGTGGAAAAAAAATACCACACTTAAGAGAACTGTGCAACCACACTTAGAATAGTGTGCACAGTTCTGGTCTCCATATTACAAAAAGGATATAGAGGCACTGAAGGTGCAAAAAAGATATACAAGGATGATCTCAGAACTGAGAGGTTATACCGATCAGGAAATACTGAACAGGCTGGGGCTCTCTTCTTTCGAATAAAGAAGACTGAAGGGCGACCTGATAGAGGTCTTTATTATGAAAGTATTTGTTAGGGTAGATGTAGAGAAAATGTTTCTGCTTGTGGGGGAATCCAAAACTAGAGGCCATAAATATAAGACAGTCAGTAATAAATTCAATAAGGAATTCAGGAAGAGCTTCTTCCCCCAGAGTGATTAGAACATGGAACTCACTACTACGAGGAGTAATTAAGGCGAATAGCATAGATGCATTTAAGGGGAAGCTAGATAAGCACGTGAGGGAGAAAGGAATAGAAGGATACGATGATAGGGTTCGATGAAGTAGGGTTGGTGGAGGCTTGTGTGGAGCATAAACGCCGGCATAGTCCATTTGGGCCACATGGCCAGTTTCTGTGCTGTACATTCTGTATAATGACTAGGTGAGCTTCCAGTGGTGGTGGAGATATTCCCGGGGGTAAGGCGCCATCTTCGGAGCGGGCGAGTGGGTAGGGGAACTTTAACTTTTTGGCTACTCCCTGAATATTTTTCTTCCCTCCCTGTGCCCGCTGCACAAGCTTCTCCTCAAAACAAAATGGGTGAGATTGGGGGCCATGCCCCTGCAATCCCTGGGAGGGGAGGAATGTCGCTGGTGTGCCGACAAGCTGTGCCACCGCTCTGCCTATTCCTCCAATCCTGGTGATAATGAATGAGAGGATCTGCACTTGTTTGAGTTTTGTCACAAATTGAAGCTGAATGCTGAAATGGTTACAGATCAAGCTCCCATGGGTGTCATTACTCTGTTAATAGTGTCACGTCAAAGGAATTGATTTTTTAAATCCGAAATCTGGAGATTAATAAACAAATGTAAAATGCTTGTCTGCTTTTATATAAATACTACACGCTGAGGTAGGAGAACCTCAGCTGGGTGTCTTAAAGACAATGTGATGGCGTTCTGAATTACAACCCAAGTTGAGGACTTGATGCTGCCGTTGAATGAAAATTGGGCAAAAGCCACTTCATCGTTCCTCTCAAGTACAATTGCACTGAGCACCCAAAAATAAAACCCTCATCTGTGTTATAAATGCATCAGCTTTTAAATTAGCTGGTCCCTTTGGGAGATGCTCTGTGCTGATGGGGTGTGGTCTGCATCAGGTATAGTCAGGTAAAGTGAGAAACTTTGGGGATTACCCGAGTCGAAAGGATAACTGTAAAACTAGTCGGGAACGGCAGCTTGTGCGGGCCACAATTTTGTGATCTGAGTTTTCACCTGCGATTCCTCACAGTGATATCTCTGTCGGTCATAAGAACCAAGAGCAGGAGTAGGCCGCTCGGCCCCTCGAGCCTGCTCCGCCGTTCAATAAGATCGTGGCTGATCTTCTACCTCAGCTCCACTTTCCCGCCCTGTCCCCATAATCCCTTGATTCCATTCGTGTCCCGGGAGCTCAGCCACATTCTGCCCGCTGAGGAAATACAAAGAAAGACTTCAAAAAATTGGGGCTTTTCCGTTAGAATGCCGCAGATTACAAGACAATAACAGATTACAGGACAATATAACTGAAGTGTTTAAAATTATGGAAGGATGGGGGAGGGTAGAGAGAAGCAGACAGTTTCTAGTCTTTGCGGGTTCCAGAACAAGGGGCCATTGATAAAAGATGAAATGCAAGGATGGAGCAATAGAAACTTTTTACACAACGTTGAGGCGGGGTAATTCACTTTTTGCCTCAACCGCTAACCCTGGGAGTATGTGAACATTCAAGATTGGATAAGTGGGTAAAGGGATATGCGAAGGAGGCAGAGGTGATTGACTGTGGAAGGAAAACACTGCCATGGACTGGTTGGGCCGAATGGCCTGTTTCCATGTTATAACTTTTCTATATTTATTTCTTGCCTTGCCCCCCCCCCCCATACCTTGGATTGCTGTCGTGTACCTATAGCAGATGATTATTGTATGGTGTTGGCGAAGGCCTGGGAATGGCACGCTGTCTATATAATTGTGATCAGCCCTATGAAAGGACATTACTATTTGTTTCCCCCCCATTCTTGGTGCTTTGATCACCCTGTAAAGGAGCTCTAATCCATTTCCCATTTCTGACAAACCTCTACCAAGAATGTTCATATCTTTTCTCCTGTCAGATACTAACGGACATGTTGTGTATTTGCGGTTGTTTCTTTTAAATCTCATTCGAGGGGAATGGAATATTTTCCATTTTTGGCACCAGTAACGAGCATCGAGCACTCCCCGGTCAGCTATCGCATGGTTAGATGCAGAGTAATATTCCCTCTACTCTGTCCCGACCATGCATCTCAGTCTCAACCTCAGGAGCGTGCACCATTTCCCATATCAACTCTCTGTGGGCTCTCGAGTGAGATTGCCAGATTAGGGATAATTTGTGCTTTGGGCCAACGCCCTCTAGGAACTGCCCAAACTCATCTCGTGTAGGACCTTTGCAACCAGCCAAGGGGGATACGTTCATCCTATCCTGGGCTGGATTCAAACCCAGCTCCCAGCAATGGAAGGTTGTTTGGTAACACTCTGTACCATCCAGTCAATCTGATCTTAATAGGCAGCGTAGGGCTTCATGTAGAAATACTTGTCCCAGTGCTAATGTTGCCCCTTTTTAATAAAGGAAATCCAGGCGTAACCAATTATGAAGTGTTAGGAAGGACACCAAGGGCAATTCCAGAATTTGAAGAATTAGGCAAGAAGTGGCATAACCTTTGCCAAAAACATTTAGTGGGAGAGGGAGGATGTGCTCTCCTGATCCCCTTTTCACTCCTTCCCTTAATGGTCGCACCTATGGAAGGACATGACAAAGTATGAAACCTTAAGTTTAAAGAGGCTTTTTTTTTCCCCTGTTTCAGTATATCTCACACATTTAGACTACGCTGACACAGAATGCATTATGACCGAGAAGCTACACAACCAAGTGAACGGCACCGAATGGTCGTGGAAGAACCTCAACACACTTTGCTGGGCAATCGGCTCAATCAGCGGTGCGATGCACGAGGAGGATGAGAAACGCTTCCTCGTCACGGTCATCAAGGTCAGTCAGTGCCGGGGATTTCCAGTTCACAAGTATAGAGTAATACTGCTTCATATCTTTCACTTAGGTTGTACCCCCAAATCCGATGTCGGAGAGGGAGTGGTCATGTCTGTTTCCCATGAGCATTCAGGGATTGGTAATGCCTTGAACACACAGACCAAAAAAAATAAGATGTGACGCCTGAACACTCTCTCTCTGCTGGTTTTACTCACCATTGTATTGTATTGTTGACTTTTAAGGATTTGCTGGGTCTTTGTGAACAAAAACGTGGGAAGGATAACAAGGCTATTATTGCCTCTAATATAATGTACGTGGTGGGACAGTACCCCCGGTTCCTTCGAGCTCACTGGAAGTTCCTGAAGACTGTGGTGAACAAGCTCTTCGAATTTATGCATGGTAAGTGAGTCTTGTCATGTTGCCTGGCTTGTATTCATTGTGGAACTGGTAGCTGCTGTGCAGGTTTGTTTGCTCTTGTGAATATTTATTTTGACAATGCAACAGACCTTTTGTGTTTGTGTCTACGGAATAATGTATATTACTTGTGGTGTCAGCTGTGGCTCAGTGGGTAGCACTCTCTCCGAGTCAGAAGGTTGTGGGTTCAAGTCCCACTCCAGAGACTTGAGCACAAAATCTAGGGAGTGCTCACGGTCGGAGGTGTCTTCTTTCGGATGAGACGTTAAATGTCTAGCCTCTCAGGTGGATGTAAAAGATCCCATGGCATTATTTCGAAGAGCAGGGGAGTTCTCCCCCAGTGTCCGGGTCAATATTTATCCCTCAACCAACATGACAAACAGATTATCTGGTCATTATCACATTGCTGTTTGTGGGATCTTGCTGTGCACAAAGTGGCTGCCACATTTCCTACATTGCAACAGCAACTACACTTCAAAAGAAAGTACTTCATCGACTGCAAAGCGCTTTGGGACACCCTGAGGTTGTGAAAGGTGCTATATAAATGCAAGTTTTTTTTTTCTGTTAAAATCAGGAAATTTTTATTGTCAAATTTTACTCTACCAGTGTATGTAAATGTGCAGTTTCTGTATTTCCACTGATGTGCCTCTGCAGAATTAATTTTGTGCAAAAATACTGTACCCTCAATTTGTGAAGAATTTCTGTTACTATTGCCCTGATTTCAGTGTTTTATTTTCAAAAAGGATACATGGAACTGTTTTGGAATTAAATTTTTCAGCCGTTCATTCATAGAACGGCACCTTAACATAGCATTAAAGGAAGGGGGGGGTGAGAACATGGGCCTCTATGCACAATTCCATTGAATTGCGTTAAGTGTGGAAATGTGTTGCACTAAGTTCTATGCAAGTTAAGCCCAAGTTTCAAAGCTGATCAAGTTCAGATTTTTTTTTAAAAAAAATGCATCTAAAAGGGTTTTTAATTTAATTTGTAGCTAAAATTTTTTTTACAAATTTAAATGAAACTTTTTTTACTCCTTTTTTTGCTTCTCAGAAACCCACGATGGCGTCCAGGACATGGCTTGTGACACGTTTATTAAGATAGCACAGAAGTGCCGGCGTCACTTTGTCCAAGTGCAGGTGGGAGAGGTGATGCCTTTCATTGATGAGATCTTGACAAACATCAACACCATCATATGTGACCTGCAGCCTCATCAGGTCAGTGCTGACGCAGCTGTAGTTTGCATATTTTACAAGTGTCGCCAACTTGAGTCAGCGGCTCTCCCTCTCTCTCCTGCTATCCCTTACTATGAAATGCAGCTACCCTTAAAAAAAACCATTGACGTCGTAGCCCGGCCACAAATATGCCATCAGGTTAAGGGAGCCAGGCCCATGACCGCAAACGTGGGAAGCCACTTTTCCAGCTGTTCGTCGGTGCAACTGATACTTGAGTGATATACTGAGCTTTTAATGTTTTTTACAATGGAGCACCCAAAACTGCACACAGTACTTTTTTTTTAGCTGTGGCCTAACCAGTATATTGTACACATTTGTGACTTCTTTCTACTTGTACTCTTTTATATAGAGCAAAGGGAAATGCTGTCTGGAGACTGGGTACTTCCACGTTTGAAGGATAAGTGACAGGGCAGCAACTACCCATTGTGAAATTGAAATTAGGAACTCACTATTTCAGGAATCCTAGGAGTAAACGCACATCCCATCACTGTAGGCAGAAGGAAAGCAACTGGACAATATAAATAAAATATTGGGGAGAGGGAAGGAAATTTAGCTCACTTTTTCTGCAGTATTAGCGTGTCTCCCATGACCTTTCTGACAGTGCATTACCTGACTCACTATTTTAAAAAGACAAGAATATCACACTAACACACTGCATTATTCTGCTACAGTGTAGCTATGTCACTTTAAAGCCACATACTCTAATTGCTGATTAAATAAACACATTTAATTGAGTGACGTGTTTGTTAATTTCATGCTATAGGTTAATGACTGGGTTTTTCTTTCATTTGTAATGCAGTGTGACTTTGGGGTGTGATGTCTAGTGTGTGACAAATGCACACAAGGTGCATACATAGTGGGTTGGACCTGCAAAAAACAATTACATTTTAATGGGACAGTATCCTGAATGGTGGTTAGTTTCAAAATGTGACTAATAATGTATCAAATGAAACAAGATACAAGTGAGATGTGTAACAGGAGGGTGATTTACTAAATGCAATAGAATTATAAGTAAATTTTGTAACTTAATTTGACAGAAATTTGGCCTGTATGAGGCAAACAACACTTGCCTTATGCTATTTCAAGTCACTCTTCTCACTGCTTCAAGTAATGTGGACACAAAGCACAGAATTTCTCTTGATTCCCAGGATGAAAGGGAATATTTTGGAGTTGCCTTTGGCCACTGTTTCATGTCCTTGGGAGATGCTGTGTAACGTCAAAGAAGCCTGAGGTTTAATAGCTGCACAGCTTGATGGTGACACACAAGGCACGTGATTCAACACCAATCTCTAGACATTCTTTCATGAGGAAAATTAAGGCAAAATACTTATTTTCAACGTCAGGTGCACACGTTCTACGAAGCCGTTGGTTACATGATCGGAGCTCAGACTGATCAGACCGTCCAGGAGCATCTGATTGAAAAATACATGCTTTTGCCTAACCAGGTGTGGGATAGCATCATTCAGCAAGCAACTAAGGTGAGTTAGACAACTGATGGGAAGGTCAATTCATTATACGTTTAATGAGAGATCTGCACTTCTTTCTGGGCTGTCGTCCTTTACGTTGGGCCATTAGGTTAATGAAATCATTTTGAAGGCAACGCTCTCTATGTTCTTGCAACTCTTTTATGGAAAAATATTACAAGAAACAAAGGTCTGAAATTGTGAATGAGCATAAAATCAAAATTCAAATACGGGTTTCGGAAGAGCAAGACGGTCGTATGTAGTAAATAAGAACAATTTCTAAGCTCTGTGCGACATTAACAAATACTATAGCAATGAGGCATTAAGTGCCCCTTTGTTTCTTTTATCTCCACAGTTATCAATTACGCTGATATAACCTGCGGCTTCTTTTCCCCACTACCAACCATTTCCTTAAACCCCTCACCTCCAACAGGTGCCAGGAGCTCATGGATTTCTTTATCACTTAAGATTGGGACCATCTGTTCAGCCGCCTCCCCAGATCCTAGCCCTGAACCTGTGCCTTTCTCTAGTTTTTTTTTCTCGTGTTCCCCTCTGAGCTCAGCTTGCCCATAAGACTTCACCGCCTGCTCTCTTGACCCTATTCCCACTAAACTGCTAACCATCCAATTTCCCTTCCTGGCCCCTATGTTTGCTGTAAACGGTTTATTTTCCTCAGGTGCTGCCCCCCTCCCAATCAAAAATCCACTATCATCCCCTCAAAAAAAAAACTCGATCTCTCCATCCTTGCAAACTACTGCCCCGTCTCCAACTTCCTTTCCTATAAGTTAACAATTACAAACTCTGGAGAGAATATGGAGATTGGATCTTAATGGGGAATTCAGTAGTGTTTTCCACCTGAGCTCCAAGATCTTAAATGTAGTCTTCTCGTGATCTCAGGCTTGTTGTAGAGATGTGCCGTTTGGACGATGGGTACTTCCCCCACAGGGAAATTGGAGTGATGGGCATCACCATTTACTGGTGCCCAGCTGGAATGCCACGAGGAGAGGCCTGAGCACTTCATGCCGCCTGCCCCTCCATTTGGCCGCAACAGAAAGGAGCGGGTGAGATGCAAAGGGGAAATGTTTAGAGCACTTTGCCCCTCTAATAGATGCGCATCCCATTTATGTACGTCTTCCTTTATAAAGAACGTGGATATTCTGAAGGATGCAGAGACGGTAAAGCAGCTTGGGAGTATCCTGAAGACCAACGTGAGGGCTTGCAAAGCAGTTGGACATCCATTTGTCATCCAGCTGGGACGAATATATCTGGATATGCTCAACGTGTACAAGTGTTTGAGTGAAAATATCTCTGCTGCCATCCAGGCAAACGGTAAATAGTCTTTTTTTTTTTTGCGGGGGGATGAGGGGGAGGTTAAAGCAAGTTGTTTCAAAATTCTCTTCTTGGGTATTGGAAATTCCCCCACCCACAAAAAGCTGTTGAGGCTGGGGTTCAATTGAAAATTTAAAGACTGAGTTTGATAGATTTTTGTTAGGCAAGGGTATTAAAGGTTACTGAACCAAGGCGGGTAGATGGAGTTAAGATGCAGATCAACCATGATCTAATTGAATGGCAGAACAGGCTCGAGGGGCTGAATGGCCTACTCCTGTTCCTATGTTCCTTTCGGTGCCCCTGAAGAAAATAGCAGTCTTTCATGGCTTGTCCAATTGGGGAAGGAAAGCTCTGCTATCCATTGAGGATGTGATTACAGGCTTGGAATGGACTGGATTAGGAAGACAAATAATGGTGTTTACAGACCGTTCCTTTTTAGTTATCAAGCACGTTTCATGTTTACGTGGCTTTGGAGTGGAGCAGGATAGGTTGCGAATACATTTTGAAATCTTGTGTATAAGATGTACCCTGCTTTTATTTCTCTCTTTCTCCCACCACTCTCCTTCAGAAGTAACGGAGGAGACTGCTTTAGAGAGTGACTTCTAAATAAACGGTTTTCGATCTATGATCTATACAATATATCACGGTATGTTAAGGGCCACGTGTTGCAGTTTCATGCCTGTGGTTTCCCACACAGTGAGTCCTCCATCTCAAACCAGCTAGTAATCCTCCAAACCTTTGCTCCCAGCAACCCCCCAGGGTAAAAGCTGCGAGACAGCTGGCATCTTTGCTTGTCGTACAATGAAGTGTTGCTGTGAGGAAGTGATGGATGAGGGACTCCTGGGGAGACTCTGGCTGTGGCACAGCTTTGGCTGAAGCCTGATTCTCTTCCAACCAGGGGAAGGTATGGCGCACTCAGGAGCCCAAGAGGAGAAAATCAAATTGCCAAATGAATGTACCCCCTCCCCTCCGCAAACCCTCTCCTTGTTGGGGTACAGTAAAGAGAGAGCCCGTGCAAGCAAGACAAAACGGGCAAGATAACTGACCAGACCATAGAAGGGATGGGCAGCTGATCCTGATGGCTACTCTTAATCTATATTTGTACATTCTTTTTTTCAATTAGGTGAAGTTGTTACTAAGCAACCATTAATCAAAAGCATGAGGACAGTGAAGAGGGAGACATTGAAGTTGATATCTGGCTGGGTGAGCCGGTCCTCAGACCCACAGCTGGTGAGTACAATCGGCACATCTTAACTTGGCCTCCCGGAACAACCCTACTGTTCTCTTCCATTGAGCTGTTCCTTTTAAGTTAACTGTCCCCCCTCCCATGTCCCCCACCTTTGGTGCTCGTGGCCTAGACATTTCTATTTTTGTGAACTGAGGGCACCTGGGCAGTCCACTGATGGGCAGTAACCAGTTTTTAAAAGAAAAAAACACCAAGCTTGACTTTTACCTCCTAGGTTTTCCTCTTTTAATCCCCCATCCCCTGCTACTAGGATATGCTGTAATCATAACCGGTTTCCATTGCCCATTCTTGTGACCTTGTGGGTTAGTTCTGTCATCCCACTAACAAAAAGAGAAACCATGCAAAGTTACCCAGTCACAACAGCTACACTCTCACCCTCCTCTTCCTCTTTCAGGTTGCGGAAAACTTTGTTCCCCCGCTGCTTGACGCAGTGCTGATTGACTACCAGAGGAACGTTCCTGCGGCCCGGGAGCCCGAAGTGTTGAGTACAATGGCCACGATAGTCAACAAACTGGAGAACCACATCACTGCAGAGGTCCCTCAGATCTTTGACGCCTTGTTTGAGTGCACTCTGGATATGATCAACAAGGTAAGTTTGAGTCCGATTGTAGGAAATTTACTGCGTGTCGTGCGATCTGATCAGTATAATCCATAACATTTGACGAGCGAAGGAGTTGAAGACAAAATAGTCTCCTCGGCATCACTGGATTTCAGGGGCTGGGACTAATTTCCTTCCCTGCTCAGTTGTCAATGCGGCCTCTGTTAATCCCTAAATAGTACGTGTTAGTAGTCTGTCTCTGTGCTAGTTGAAGTCTGACTGTCTCTCTTTCAATATATAAATGTTAAATTAACAGTTCTGATGGTGCTAATTTAAAAGTAAAACCAACTTAGACTGGCAAGTTTGATTGACCAGCAATTTATGTCTTGCTTCACTTCTAAAATACAAAGTTTACTAAAGTTGTATCTTCCAGTAGCTTCTAGCTTTAATCCTTCCTAATGCGGTTTTCAAGGTGCCAGGCACAATCCTCTGAAGGGAAGTGAAATCCAATCCACAAAGATACTGAAGTTCAATGTGTGGCCTGCGCTGTTTTGGCCAAGCTCCAGTTGTAGATGACTTCCACATCCCTGGGCTATTTTTTAAAAATTCATTCATGGGATGTGGGCGTCGCTGGCAAGGTCAGCATTTACTGCCCTTGAGAAGGTGGTGGTGAGCCGCCACCTTGAACCGCTGCAGTCTGTGTGGTGAAGGTTCTCCCACAGTGCTGTTAGGAAGGGAGTTCCAGGATTTTGACCCAGTGATGATGAAGGAACGGCGATATATTTCCAAGTCGGGATGGTGTGTGACTTGGAGGGGAACGTGCGGGTGGTGGTGTTCACATATGCCTGCTGCCCTTGTCCTTCCAGGTGGTAGAGGTCGCGGGTTTGGGAGGTGCTGTCGAAGAAGCCTTGGCGAGTTGCTGCAGTGCATTCCTGTGGATGGTACACACTGCAGCCACGTTGCACCGGTGGTGAAGGGAGTGAATGTTTAGGGTGGTGGATGGGGTGCCAATCAAGCGGGCTGCTTTGTCCTGGATGGTGTCGAGCTTCTTGAGTGTTGATGGAGCTGCACTCATCCAGGCAAGTGGAGAATATGCCATCACACCCCTGACTTGTGCCTTGTAGATGGTGGAAAGGTTTTGGGGAGTCAGGAGGTGAGTCACTCACCACAGAATACCCAGCCTCTGACCTGCTCTTGTAGCCACAGTATTTATATGGCTGGTCCAGTTAAGTTTCTGGTCAATGGTGACCCCCAGGATGTTGATGGTGGGGGTTCGGCGATGGTAATGCCATTGAATGCCAAGGGGAGGTGGTTAGATTCTCTCTTGTTGGAGATGGTCATTGCCTGGCACTTGTCTGGCACGAATGTTACTTGCCACTTATCAGCCCAAGCCTGGATGTTGTCCAGTTCTTGCTGCATGCGGGCTCGGACTGCTTCATTATCTGAGGGGTTGCGAATGGAACTGAACACTGTGCAATCATCAGCGAACATCCCCATTTCTGACCTTATGATGGAGGGAAGGTCATTGATGAAGCAGCTGAAGATGGTTGGGCCTAGGATACTGCCCTGAGGAACTCCTGGGGCTGAGATGATTGGCTCCAACAACCAAAGAACGGAGGTGGAGGTGAAGGAGGAGGAGGAGAATTGGCCAGGGTTTTTGTTTCTGATTCTGATCCAGTGACCCCTACATGGCACGTGTATGTTTATGGATACTGGGTGAAGGCAGGATTGAACTCGACGACTCCTTAAACTCCGCCCTTCCTCCAGTAGTACCAGTCTGACAGGTGGAGAACGACCACTTAGGTTCTGTCCAGGAGGCCTCCTGACACTGTGGAACCTCTCCTCAGCTCCTGTCATTGCCGTAAAGGGGTGGGGGGGGAAACTGAGTATTAAATTGTCGTGGCTGAAGTGCCATTGAATTATGACACAATGGAAGAAAATATTTTATACGGTAGTGATATAAACCAAATACTCACTGGTACCCATTAAATGTAAACTTATCCCACGTGAGTAGGGACTTATGCAGCTAATTAATCAGCTGTTTTATTGGATAAATTCTATATTCAGTAGACTGAATATTTTGTTAAAGTGTGGAGTCGGGTCCTGTAATTTTTTTATTATCCCTGTGGGTATATTGCTTTCCATTTCCTCATTTACATTTTTGTAACTTTTTTATGATTCTTTCACTGCTCCTTTTTGTCAGCTTACAAACCAAACAGCTTAACTTTCTTTGTCATCTGTTAAAAGTAACTTGTTTAATTTTCTTTTCTAAATGGGCGGTATAAATAGAATGCATAGTGGGGGAATCTGGATGGTTCCAACGGATTAGCACACTGCCCTTTCACCTCCTGGAATTTGTATTCGTGTCCAGTTCAGCCTGATGAGATGAACATCTCCACCTTTTCTGTAAGGGTCTTCCCATGTGAAACAGGTTTGGATAATTTCAGTACCACTTCCTAGTAGCTGTGGGTTCACAGCATGAAACCGCTCATAACATGGTACACCTTGGCACTTCATTTCTGAGAGGCAATAGATGTAGCTAGTGTAGAAAATGCAAAAACACTTCACTTGGGAAGCGAGGGATAGCGATTGTGTCTTGCGAATAGCACAACATCGAAGGAGAAGATCTGTAGAGTAATTTTAAAATACTTCCCCCTTTCCCACACCTGCACCAGTGTAGTAGTTAGGCTTAAAACATTTTGCCATCCTTGGATACCTGCCATTTTGGTTGTCGTACTTGCTATGTAGCCATTGCTAGTCACAGGTGCCATCAGCGAGGTCCAGTGTGGAACATGGGGGATGTAGAGGACTGGAAGAGCTCGTGACGGTCCAGTCCCAAAGTTGGAGAAATATCGTGCACTATACCTCTCGCAGCAGTCAATCACTTTGTGTTAAATATCTATCCAGTTGCCTCTTGAATTTGCCGTCGCTGTCTGACTAGGCAGTGCATAGTTAGTGTGTTCCATACATTCGCCACCCTCTGGGTTAGATAGTTAAATCTCTTCATCTTCCCTTTTCTGAGTTTGCCCCTTTGGCATAATCGGAAGCTCAACCACAACTTTATTAGGGTCCGAATTATTTATACAATCTTAGAATCTTGAAAAAAAAATAGCATTGTTTTCAAGACCAGATCCTCGTGTACCACAAGAGAACATGGCAGTGTGGTAAATGTGAGACCAGAATGGCAACTCCCCGTCTGCTAGTCACTCCTGATCATTCCAAATTGTTTTTGCACCAAAAAGTTCAAATTGTACTCAAATGAATTAATCTTAGAACTGTTAACGGTCTGATTTCAATATTAAAATTGTGGCAGTAAAGTTTTTTTGTTTGATATTTGATGATGCTACTTGCAGACTGTACAAAGATTGTAAATTATATTCCTATATATAATTTCAAAGTTTTTAATTTTTTTTCTTCCCCCTCTAGGATTTTGAAGAGTATCCAGAGCACAGGACTAACTTCTTTCTGCTTCTTCAAGCAGTCAATAGTCACTGTTTCCCTGCCTTCCTGAACATACCTCCAGCCCAGTTCAAATTGGTCCTTGACTCCATTATCTGGGCTTTCAAACACACAATGAGGAATGTGGCTGACACAGGTATGTTGTGTTGTGAGCTTTCTATTTCCCCACCCCCTCAAACGTCTCTTGGATCCTCATGTGGCCTCTACTGTGCTGAATCCAACTATAAGGACTTTACATGAAATGTACAGCACAGAAACAGGCCATTCAGCCCAACTCATCTGTGCTGTTGCCTGTGCTCCACACGAGCCTCCTCCCTCCCTACATCATCTAACCCTATCAACTTATCCTTCTATTCCTTTCTCCCTTATGTACTTATCTAGCTTCCCCTTAAATAAATCTGTGCTATTTGCCTCAACTACTCCTTGAGGTAGCGAGTTCCACATTCCAACCAATCTCTGGGTAAAGAAGTTTCTCCTGAATTGCCAATTGCGTTTATCAGTGACTATCGTGTATTTTATGACCTCTGGTTTTGAACTGCATCGGTGTTTTAACTGGATTCCTCGATGTGCTTGGTTGCAGGGTTGTCTATTCTTTATACTCTACTGCAGAACGTTGCACAGGAAGAAGCAGCTGCCCAGAGCTTTTACCAAACCTATTTCTGTGACATTCTCCAACATATATTCTCAGTGGTGACCGACACTTCCCACACTGCTGGTAAGTCGGACTTTTGTTTTCACTTTAGTCTCCCCACCCAGAAATTAATCCACTTTGGGACTATCTGGTTGAGCATTGAGTAAATGATATAACAGACCAGGAAGGTTGCAGAATGATTCTTGGCTGAGTTAACTGATCTGAGCCCAGTGTAATGATGGAGGATGTGCAAGTTATATATAGTTGGGGGAGAGTTGGTGAGGCTTGCTGCTCTTTATTTTTCCATTGAGTGACTCATACTGGAAAGCTTGTGTGAGGATGAGATTGGGTTTGGATGGGAAACCCTCCGTGGTTGAGGCTCATTGAAAAGAAAAAGAAAGACTTGCATTTATATAGCGCCTTGCATGACCTCGGGACATCCCAAAGCGCTTTACAGCCAACGAAGTACTTTAGAAGTGTAGTCGCTGTTGTAATAGTAGGAATTGTAAACAATTTTACAACACCAAGTTATAGTCCAACAAATTTATTTTAAATTCCACAAGCTTTCGGAGGCTTCCTCCTTCGTCAGGTGTTCACCTGAGGAAGGAGGAAGCCTCCGAAAGCTTGTGGAATTTAAAATAAATTTGTTGGACTATAACTTGGTGTTGTAAAATTGTTTACAATTGTCAACCCCAGTCCATCACCGGCATCTCCACGTAATAGTAGGAAGAGTGGCAGTACTCCCGCAGTGCTGCACTGGAGTGTCAGCCTAGATTTTTGTGCTCAAGCCCCTGCAGTGGGACTTGAGCCCATGACCTTCTGACTCAGAGAGGCAAGAGTGCTGCCCACTGAGGCTCCGCTGACACTGGTGATGAATGGCCGCTTGGGGGAGGTGACCGACAGAATACATTCAATTATGGGTGTGCAACTTGGATCTGACCACATTACTCGATGGAACCTGATGTCTAACCTTTTTTTAATTAATTCCTCCTTTCTAGGATTGACGATGCATGCCACCATCTTGGCATACATGTTCAGTTTAGTGGAGGATGGCAAGATCACTTTGTCTTTGAGCCCAGCTACTCCCACGATCAACAATCAGATCTTCGTACAGGAGTTTGTGGCGAACCTGCTGAAAACTGCCTTCCCTCACCTCCAAGAGTGAGTGCTGATTGGACTGAGATGTGATGAGATTGGCCATCCAGACGAGGAGGTTCTGGGCCTCGATCCCTGGTCTGTGCTGAGTTAGCTGATCTCGGCAGGGATGGTGGCAGAGGTGCTGCAGTAAGCCTCAGCCCTCTGGGTTGGGCAGGGTGAATATTGGGCAGGGTTCCTCCACTGGTCGCTATCCAGCGTCCTCCACTTGGTGCGTATGCCTACGTACAGGAAGGACAAGACCGGGGCAGTTCTTTTTCTTGTGACTAGAGGACATAGTCTCAAGATAAGGGGTAGGCCATTTAGGACCAAGATGAGGAAAAGTTTCTTCCCTCAGAGGGTTGTAAATCTTGGGAATTCTCTACCTCAGAGGGGTCATTCGGTCTATTAAAGACAGAGATAGATAGATTTTTCGATACTAGGGGGATAGGGTAGGAAAGTGGAGTTGAGGTCAAAGATCAGCCATGATGTTGTTGAATGGCGGAGCAGGCTCGAGGGGCCGAATGTCCTCTTTTTTTTCCCTATTGCTGTGAAGCTCGCTGACAACAGCTGTGTAAAAACCCTGGTGTTTTGCACTGAGTGCTTGTGTGAGTTCTTCTCCCCACCCCAGAGATATTGGCTGCAAGTTCTTAATTTCATCATATATTGGTGAGATTATGGGGGCAATTTTAACCTAACCTGCCCGACGGGAGACTGACTGGATTGGGAACCACGCTGCTTTTCCACCCACCCGATTTTACTCTCTGTTGAAGTCAACGGAGAATAATATTCGATGGGGTGTCGAACTGGTGGTCTCGTCAGTTTCCTAACTGATGGGTTAGGTTCAAATGACCCCCTATATGTCCAGCACTCACCCGTCTGTGTGTTGGTTTTGGTTTTTTGTAAACTATTGAAATTATAATTGTGAAGCTGGGAGGCTGCATTTCATTCTCCCCAGATCTGATTCATGGGTTGACATTGAGACTGTTCTAAAACATACAGTGACACGATTTGATCAGTTGATAATGACTGTGAGAGTATTGCTGGCTCCGATCTGGAGTTGAATAGAAGGCGAGGACGCTGTTGGTAATCACAAAATTCTTATTCACTCGGGGCTGTAACACTTGTGGGCTCGCTCTCTTGTATAAATGTGTCACATCAGGACCGCTTTAAACAGTAACATTCTGGGGTCCCTGCAGTGTGCACGTGGTAGATGCAGTCGTGAGACTTGCCCCCCCACCTAGAGATTGGGTTGTCGTTGAGCTTACCTGTTCAGTAACTGAAGCTGACAGCGTGGTGCGTTGTAGGTATTTGCACAGAATGTTTTCCCTCTCAATTTACCTCTACTGTTCCAAACCAAATATCTTTTGATGATCTGGACCGGTGTGAAATTTGATAGTGAGACGGTGTTGGAGTCACCAACTGTGATTGAAGAAATTGCAGCTGTTCTTTTTATCTGTTGCTTTCTGTCTGTCTGTCTTCTGGTTTCCCCCCCCCCCCCCCCACTTATCTCAATTGCTTTCTAATTCTCTTTCCTTTGTCCGTCCTTTTTTCTCTTTCCCCCCCGACCCCTGCATTTTTTTTGTCTCTGACTGTCTGTTTTCTCTTTTTTGTCAAACAGACTGTGAAACTGGTTGTTGTATTGTGATTTGCTGATTTCCTCTTTGGGAGCTGCTGATTTGCATCTTTTCACATTTCCATGCTTAACGAGGTGTCTGTTTGTTCTGCCCAGACGGTGTGCCCTTAACCGCGGTTGCTACCGAATGCATGAATTTCTCTCCTTGCTCAGAGATGTTAATAGTGGCTTGAGTTTGTGTGAAGATTTCACTAATTTTTGAATTGCAGCAGAAATGGGGATATAAAAATAGATTGGTTAATGGTGCTTTTTGTGGTGGTTTTTTTCCCCCAGTGCACAGATCAAAATCTTTGTGACCGGCCTGTTCAGCCTGAACCAAGACATTCCATCTTTCAAAGAACATCTGAGAGATTTCCTTGTACAGATAAAGGTAAGAACTGAACGCTGCAAGTCTCGATGCTGATGTGAAATGTAACAAAACAAGTGCACTTCACTTCTTGGAGCACTTGTCTGTCGTAGCTAAGCAACAAGTATTTATAAAGGAGAATGTGTTTTTGCGATGGCGCCCACAGCATACAACATGAGCTGTAACCCAGAGGTGCCGGACTCAATGTTTTGCTTCCGCCATCTTAATAAAAACATTTTTTCTAAATTAGGAAGAATTATTATTGAATAATTTTTACACTTTTGCCTCAAAACCTTTTTATTGCAACAAAACATGTCCGTTCATTGTTTGAAGCACTCAGATGTCTCTACATGATGAGGCACTTTAAATGTAAAGGACAGTCAGAGCTATTTAATCCATGTTTCATTAGTAAATATGGCTGGGGAAACATAACCTTTAAGCCAACCCAAGCCATGAGTGGACTCGCAGTATGGGTACAATTGGGCTTGGCTGTAAATTTTTCTCCGGTCCTTTCCACCTTTTTTAACTGGATTTCCAACACTGGCTGAGTAAGATATTGGTGGGTGCCCAGCATTGGTGAACTAGCAGGTCAGTGGGAGTGGAGATTTACAGGACCGGGGGGAGGAAGACAATTGGACGAAGAGCTCTCTCTATCTATCTATCGATCTGTCGACCCCCCCCTCCCCAACACCAAAACCAGAGTCACGCAAGTCATGCTTGTGCGCCCACTTGCTCGATTTTCTTCCGTTCCCTTTCTCTCCGGTGTCTCTTTTCTCTCTCTGATCCCTCGTGCCTTGAGAGTCTGAACTGGTGTGTATTCTCTGCCTCATGCCAACATCTGTAGCACAGCCTTCAGAGCTCTGCCCTCTGGAAATCACCTTCCTAAACTCCCACCGCCTTCCCACATCTCTCTCCACTGTCAAAATCCACCTCCCATCTGGCCACTTCCCCACCCCATTCCTCTTCAGTTTCCAGCCTGCCCTTTAATAAAACGCATTGGAAGTTTCACTACGTTAAAGGCCTTTATAGCTGTCACTGATGGTCGGTTCAATCAGTGCCTCAATATCCCACGCCTTATTTAGCACCAAATGTTCACCTGGAACATTTGAGGAAAGCAAATGGGAATGGGAGCTGATTGTTCTCTGTTGAGGTTTGATACTGAAGTTCTCGATTGGAATCGCAACTATACTGTTCTATTTTCTTCCGGTTGTTAGGAATTTGGTGGAGAAGACACTTCAGACTTGTTCCTGGAGGAAAGGGAAACAGCCCTCCGTCAGGCCCAGGAAGAGAAGAGAAAGCTTCAGATGACTGTTCCTGGGATTTTAAATCCACACGAAATAGCAGAGGAGATGTGTGACTGAACAAACCCAAAGTGTTACAAGAGAAGGTGGGGGGGTGGGGGATGAGGGATGAAAGAGGAAAGGACAGCGAGCGAGCGAATGTGTGTGAAAGGGACAGTAAATGGAACAAATACTTCATCCACCAGATGTGACGGGATTTTTTAAAAATTGAAATTCCAATTTTGTTTCCTCGCGTCACGAGGCAGCTGAACTGCAGTTGGTGAAGAGAGAAGAGCTTTATCGCAAAGAGATTCATTTATTTTTCTTTTTACTTCCCCTGGGTTAGAATTGTTTTTATGAATTGTGAACCTGTTCATAGCTAAATCTACAGCCATTATTCCTTATTTGGGCAAAGCAGTGTTGTACAGCTTGAGCTATTTCAACTTTTTTTTAAAAACTACATTGGAGAACTTTTCAAAACATTCTATAGTTCTGTTTTATTTTAAATCCAGCTTGGCTGGTTTAACATACAGTCACTTTTAAGTTGCAGTGTTTTTTGTGGAGAGGGAGGCAAAATACAAATTTTTGACAGAACAGGGACAGCCTTAAAAATAGCCACAAGGTGGGGAATTCATCCACCTGAACATGTGCTGAGAATTCTTTTTTAAAAACTGGTTGTTCGTGCGTTGTTTTTTTTTTGTTGACGTGAATGAGGTTTGGGTGGGAGAGAGGGTGGCGTGTGCCACTCGGTGGTGTTTATAACCTGCTCGTCCTAATTGTGTTTGTGCTGTGAATTTCTCTCCACGTGGTGCCTGGCTGTAAACCGTTCCCCCTCCCACCCCACCCCTTTCTCCAAAACAAAGAAAATGCCGGGTCGTGCCACGGTTGCTACTAGTTAACGGAGTTGCTGTGCTTTGTGTCGCATAGAACTTTGAAACAAGGTGGGACTGATGGTTGGGGAGGGGTGCAACTGGCCGTGGGTTCGAAAAAATTCTGTTTTAAGGGGGGTGGGTGGCAATTTGGAATGTTTTAATGAGTGTCAGTGCTCCTGTTTTTTTTAGATGTAACTTTTTTTGATGCCAAAAGTGGGGGGTTTTCTTGCAACACTTATTTTATGTACGGTGTTTAGGGCACTAACCCGCTCAGCTGTCGGAGGAAGGGACCAGAGCTCGGCTATGTCAAGAAAACAAATGGGTGCAGCTGGTTTTTGTCTGTAGAGAGCCTTATGGTATTTCATTCAATCCACACAGCTGAGCCTGTAAAGCACACTGTGTTCTCTCTCTCCGCTTCGCCCCCCTTCCCCAAGTAGCGTTGCTCTCAAGATCACCATGTATGGAGCTTCCTGCATTTGTACAAATTTGTAAAGAAATCCACTGACCATAATTGAATAATGGTTTTTAACCGATTGTCACAACCACTCTTCCACTCACCCACCAACACTTTTTTAAAAAAAATATTTTTGTCTTGCTCTGATTAAAGCATCCAGGGAATGGCACTTTTGGAAAAGAAAAAAATCTGGTTAGTGTGTGGAGTTTAAGATTGACAAATGATTTATCATTTTAAAATTGTCTTTTTTTTGGAGGGGGGGGGAAATGGAACACAACCTGAGTGATTGCTGGCTGCCATGAAATGAGGGATGGGGCAAGAGGGAATGCACATCTGGATTTGAAAGACAGGACTTGCATGTCCAACTATTTCAGTTTTACTTTTCTGTTTTTTTTAAAACAAGAAAGTTAAAACTATCTGTTTAATGGGTTAATTAAGCTAATGAAGCAAATCAAAGTGGGATGGGGAGATTTTTGCTTCCTCCAATGATGGCTGTTTAGATCCCAGCGATCTGATCAGACGGTCAGGTTTGTGTTCTAACTGATCAATCAGACTGATAAGTTTCAATACCCCAAACTCTCCATTTTGATGCTGAGTCAGGTTTTTGCAGCATGCACCCTTAAGTTGCTGAGCAAAGTTTTCTTTAAGCAGGGGTGGAGAGAGGAGGAAGGAAGAAGGGTTGAGGGAACATTTATTCTGAAGAACCAAACCAGTGCACAGTTTTATTCCTCCCTCCCCCCCCCCCCCCCCTTCCCTGGGGAATTGTCAGATTCAGTATTTTTCCTCTCTCACAATCATTCCACTTCAGTTAGTATTAGTTGCCTCTGTCTTGCTCTCTTTCCTTCCAGCTTCCCCTCCCCCTCAAAAAAAAAAAGAAATCAGAGGGGGCACGTGGGAGGGGCCTCAGTATGTGTTGCATTGTTAATACAGCACCTGTAATGGTAACTGATCTAAACTTTATCAAATGTTAAGGTGTGAGTTACTCCAACTTGTTGAAGGGGAGGAAGAGTCTTGTGCGTTTCCAGTTTAAATGATCCTGTTTTAGCCTGAGTGTTCTTGCAGTACTCCCAACTCCCGGTCGGTCCTGAGTGTTCATGCAGTACTCCCAACTCCCGGTCGGTCCCCTTTTTCCTGGCATCGGGGAAGGAGGAAGTATTATAATTTTTTTTTAAATTAGCATAATATTGAACTTTTGGGAGGTATCACATGACTGATTTTATATTCTACTCCCCAGTTGAAACTATCCTTGGGGAGAGTATTTCAAGTCATTATTTCACTAGATACCTCATTGCTTGCTATACCACAAGTGAAATCTCGAATATCAACAAGCCTTCTAGAGGTTCCCCCCACACTATTGGTTATAAGTGTACTGAATGAATGCAATGCATTTTTAAACCATGAAAGTGTACCATCTAAAACATTCTGTGGCACTTTTACCATGTAGCTGTGTGTGTGATAGATCATCTTTTGGTAAATCTGGTATCCTTGCCTTTTTTAAAAAAAAAAGACTCCAAACTTGTCACTAATGTTTGCTCTGGGAATTAATTTTTGTTTGGTTTAGATACAGATGCTCTAAATGTCAATGCAAACAAGCCAGGTTCACATTGGCATAAGTTGCATTTTCATATAAAGTTTTAATTCCGTTCCCGCCACACACACACAAACAGCCCTGGAAGTGCTACAGCTGAGTTCTACGCTGACATAACCTACACACTATATTTTTGTCTTTTTAGTACCATGTTTTTCCAGCGAGTTAAGCCTTTTAATCGCAAGTAATTGGACAATCGATTGGGACGTTGCATTTAATTTTACGTGGGCTTGCCCGAGATAAACAAAGATGTTAGATTATTTTATTTTAAAGCACGGTCCCTGCCCACTGTCCCCCGTTCCCCTTGACCCGTCTCTGTCAAGTTGTGCTGGGGGGAGAGGGGAGGTTTAATTTTGTGTATGTGGCAGTCACTGAGGACGAACCTCCCTTGGTTTCACTTCACATTGTGTTATACAATGAGAAAGCATCACATTCGCAGTGTGTGCCTGTGGAAATTTGGTTCTCTGTGTCTATCATCTGTTTTTGTTTAATGATTTGAGGAGTTGAGCCCATTTTATGACCTGTCGTGTCTTTCAATACTTGTACAGAAAGTCTTGTTTAAGAATTTGTGTAATTTAACTGTATTACACTGTATTAGAAATGTTTTTTTGGCAGAATTTATAGCAGGAAATTGCAAGTAAACATAATAGCTTGCAACCTCCTACTATGGTCAAAGTACCTCCCTCTTTTTTTAAAAAAAAAACTGTACAGATTGTAATTAAGGTGATTAGAATAGAAATGTTGACAAATGTTTTTTTAATAAATAAGATTTTAGATAAATGAGATAGTTACACTTTACTAGTTAGTTTGTGGTGATGTGCGGTGTATCTCACGTTTTGTATTTTGTTTTTAAATTGACTTGTGCGCTGATCCATGAATGCTTACATATATTCTGCCGCTTTTTTTTAAACTATTCAGTTTTCCTCAGTGAGGAGCCACCTAAATACAAAAGGACCTCAATGTTTTTTTAAAAAGAGTGTTGCAAGGTGCCACTGTGGTTGACTTTGAGAAGGGTGTGTGTGTTTGTTTTTTTTAATGTGCACTTTTTTTTACACCAAAATATATCACAATATCAATGTGATTGACTTTCTCTCTGGTAGATGTTGTAGTTTGCTGTGAGCACCCATCTTTATACAGGCTGCATTACTTTTAACAGTCTGTCCTCCTCCCCCAATGTACTATCACATACACTTGGACCAGTTGGTTTCTGGTCATTGAGGCCACCTCGGGGGCAAGGGAAGGAGAGTAGGGTGCACTTTGTCATTCTAACCAAGACATGTACTCTAGTTTGAGATTGGGATGAACAATGTGAGTTGGGGGGCCTTGTGCTGTGCTGTTTAGAGGGACATTATTCCAATTGTGTGTTTTCCATGATTTTTCTCCGGAGCCGTACAAGCAGATTTGAGTTTTTAAAAATCGTTTTGGAAACTGCTACATTCTCAACTTGGCTTCAGTGGGAGCCAGTTGAGACATGCTGTGCTGGATAAAACCTATAAACCCTGTAATGAGCCCATAAATGTGTTATTGAGCTGACAATGAGCAGGCTAATGCTGTATACCAGCATGAAAATAAAGTGAATGGATATAATTTAGCAAGTAGCATGATTCGGTGTTTAGAGCTGTATTATCCCATAACTTTTTTTTTAAAAAAACTTTAATGAATCTAGATAAGGTTCTCCAAAAAAAATATTACAGTGCCCTAATCACAGTTATCAAACTGAGGGGTTATGTTATATAACTGTAAAACTACTGCAGGAAAGCATCCAATCCAGAGATTGGTTTGACATCTTAATTTCACTTACGGTTAGTGAATGTTATCATGTTTAAAACAAACGCAGTGGCAAGAAAACCAACATCTTTTTGCAATTGTGAAGTTTTTGTAATCGTATTTTTTATTATGTGGAAACTAAATGGTAGGGAGGGGAGGTGGGTAAAGTTGTTGTATGCATTGAGGCCTTAAGGTGGATGTGTACAGATGAGGAAGGCCATTCATCTATCCAGAAGGAAATAACCCACCCCCACCCCCACCCCCACCCCCCCAAAACCATTGCAGCATCCACTTGTTTCTTAAATGATTCCAGACTTTTTGCCTCCACTGCTCCATCTGGAAGTTCATTCCATGTGTTGATTGCTCTTAGTATCGGGACATTCGTCACACAATCATAGAAATTTCAGTATAGGAGGTGGCCATTTGGCCCATTGTGTCTGTACTACTTTGGTCACCAGTGCTATCTAATTTAATTCTCCCCCCCCCCCCCCCCCGCCAATGTGACCAGCCCTACAGTATTTCTTTTAAATTAGAAGGGGCTGTCAGGTGTATACATTGTGATAATGGTCTGCAACATGCTGCAATGTTGTAACGTGAACAATTTAATATCACCTTACCCCGAAGATGTTTTACTACCTTGGAATGCACTCTGGTGTGTGCTTTGTACAATTTATATATAGAAATACAGCATTGCTCTTAAGTGAGAATGTAGTGATGGGTGTTTGGCTCCTGCCTGTATAGGCTAGAATATATTTTAATTGAAACTGAAAAGTACCTTGGCTTCTGATGTAAGTTTATTGATTTGAATATCACATTTTTAAAATCTAACGCCTGCTGTTTGGATTGGAGGCTGCAGTCAAAATGTGTTTTTTAAATTAATGGGTACATTTATTAAAATTAACAAGTTAATCAGTGGAAAAGTCTAGTTAGTTTTTAAGTATCCATTTTTATTTTTAAAACTTCACTGTTGAAAATGTTGAGCACTGTTGTGGAGAACAGGGTTATTGCAGTTTATTTTAGGTAGTTGCGCAAGAACCCCTTATAGTTAGTGATTTTGGTTGTCCCAGATATTGATCATCTTTTACTAGTGAAGAAAGTAAGAGCGTGAAATTGAGCATAAATAGTTTTGCTTAGTGCTGTGAGCATAATGAGTTTTTTATACTGATTTTGTTACCCCTGGTTTTAAGTGTACAAAGTTTAGGAGACTAATCTAGAAATCCTGTGTTATTAGTTGTACTTCTACATGTGTCTTATGCCCTTTGAATATAAAGTGAGTGCTATATATATATATATATATATAGACACACACAATTCCAAATCTCTATGGATAATTAAAAAACCCTGTTAATACTGTATACCAAGACAACACCTTCTCCCCAACCCCCTTCACCATCCTGGCTAAATATATCATGAGCTTCATGAATCCATGTATGTGAGATGCAAACTCTGATTACTGCTTCAGTGTCACTTTTTTAAATTAGTTTTATACCTTTTATAAATATGCTTATGAGGAATGAGTTTAATGTATATTTTTCCCATTAGCTTAATTTATACATCATTACTAAACAAAGACAAAATAAAAACTGGTCTAGATTTTTATTTTTTTTATTTTTGTTTTTTTGGATGGTTGCTGTCGTCTGTTTTAAATGTATTTATCAAAATACTGTGCTGAAGAATTGGGTAGTATGTGCGTGAGTGGTCAGTTTTGAATTGAATAAGCAGTATTTAGCCCATTAGAAACAGCTTACCATGGTGAAAATTTTTGAAAGTTTCTTTGTGTGACAGTTTTTTTTTAAATATAAAGAATTGGGAACATTTTCTTTCTGCCTTGTCCTTTTGAAAAAAAAATTCCCCCCCACCCCACCCCTTTTTATGTTTAAACAGTGACAGCTGATGGCATTGGGATCCTGACTTGGAGTTACTGAAACTCATGGTATAGGAGAGCTGATCTCACATAATAAACATGAGAAAAATCAGAATGAGAAGATAATTCAACCTGTCAAGTGCACTCCAATCCAGAGCCCACGTGTGATTATTGTGTCACTGGCTGCACCCCCCCTCTTCAACCCATCTCTCCAAATTAATCCCACACTCAGCTAACACTACTTTTCTTCCTCTTGGACTTGGGGGGGATATATAAATTGATCAATCCCCTCTGATTTTTGACCATCTCCTATTAATGTTAACTGTGTGTCAATAACCCCAATTACAAAGTCAGTTGCTCAAAGAAAACATTCAAGAGGGATAAAAGGATTAATTCTATTAATGATCCAGCATCAGGGCCCCCTTTTGAATAATGTATCCAACCATCTCTTTAAACTGTGAGGATCCAAAGATGCCAAAATAACCCCTTTAAAGAACCCCAACCTCCCTTTTGTCATCATGGCATTAGACCCAGTACATCTTGCCTACTTCAAACATGGTGTGTGAGTGCGTGCATATACAGAGATTGGGCATCAACTATTACATGAGTAAGATTGGTCAGGGGTTCATTCAAGCTTTATACTGAAGAGGCTTGTAAACTTGTGTATACGGAAAGGCGCAAATTCACGGATAGTAAATTAAAACAATAGCTGTGAATATTTAAAATTACTAAATTTGTTTCTTTTTAAAGGGAGGTGGAGAGGTACTGACAGCATTTGTTGTAATTTTTACATATCCACAAGTTATAGAGCAAGTTCTTCAATTTTTTTTAAAAAGACTTTCTCTTTCCTCTCTTTTTTCCCCCCTGCCATACTTAATGATTGCTGTGTACTTGGAAGTTTTTTCATTGGGTTTCATGAAAATACTGTTTTTTAAAAAAAAATCCAGAATTCATGCAGCTGATTTTAAGTGTCTGGTAAATGTAGCAATTTGAAGCTTAGAAACTGCTGTTTTAAGGATCATTGTGTGTGCGTGTGTGTGAAATTCTTTCAATCCCTTGTATTCTGTTTGGAAACTGAGTTGGAACAGTGGAACTTACAATGTACAGTCCTCACTGAGCTTGCTTGGAAAAGCTGTAACTGAGATCTTAATGCTGGTTTGTGAAAAGCCTCGTCTAAATCTTTTGGAAGCAATGGCTGGCATTCTTTAATTGGAGTGCTTGATTGTACCTTTTATGTATGAATATTCTGTCCCATATCTGGGATTAAAATATTAAAAAAAAAACTGCCTTAAATCAACTGCTCCTCTTGTCTTAATTTCTTTATATTGTGCTCCTGAGGTTGACTGACTGATCTATGGCAGATTCCAGGGACCATTAGCCAGGTGAAGAATGTAATTTTTAATTTAAAATACTTTGTTTCCTAATTTGGCAAGGCCAGTTCTCATCTGGCAAACATGGCTTAATAACCAGCCTGGAAGATTTAAGGCACAGAAGGCAGCCATTTGGCCTATTGTGTCCACGCCAGCCAAAAATGAGCCATCCAGCTTAATCCTACTTTCTGGCACTTCAGGTGCACATCCAGGTACTTTTTTAAATGAGTTGAGGGTTTCTGCCTATAACACCCTTTTCAGGCAATAAGTTCCAGACTCCTGCCACCCTTTGGGTGAAAAGATTTTTCCTCAGCTCCCCTCCAATCCTTCTACCAATCACTTTAAATCTATGGCCCCTGCTTATTGACCTCTCTAAGGGGAAATAGGTCCTTCCAAAGCACTGGATACAGCAAAGGCAATGGGCCCCAACAACATCCCAGCTGTAGTGCTCCAGAACTAGCTGTGCCTCTAGCCAAACTGTTCCAGTACAGCTACAACACTGGCATTTACCCACTAATGTATAAAATTGCCCAGATATGTCCTGTCCACAAAAAGCAGGACAAATCCAATCTGGCCAATTACCACCCCATCAGTCCACTCTCAATCATCAGCAAAGTGATGGAAGGTGTCATCAAGTGGCACTACTCACCAATGCTCAATATGGGTTCCACCAGGACCACTTGGCTCCAGACCTCATTACAGCCTTGGTCCAAACATGGACAAAAGAGCTGAATTCCAGAGGTGAGAGTGACTGCCCTTGACATCAAGGCAGCATTTGACCAAGTGTGGCACCAAGGAGCCCTGGTAAAATTGAAGTTAATAGGAATCAGGGGGAAAACACTCCAGTGATTGGAGTCATACCTCGCACAAAGGAAGATGGTAGTGGTTGTTGGAGGCCAATCATCTCAGCCCCAGGCCATTACTGCAGGAGTTCCTCGGGGCAGTGTCCTAGGCCCATCCATCTTCAGATGCTTCTTCAATAACCTTCCCTCCATCATAAAGGTCAGAAATGAGGATGTTCACTGATTATTGCACGGTGTTCCATTTGCAACCCTGCAGATAATGAAGCAGTCAGTGCTCACATGCAGCAAGACCTAGACAACGTCCAGGCTTGGGCTGATAAGTAACATTCATGCCAGGCAATGACCATCTTCAACAAGAGAGTCTAACCACCTCCCCTTGACATTCAATGGCACTACCATCACTTAATCCCCCCCACCATCAACATCCTGGAGGGGGAGGGGGGGGGGGGGGGGTCACCATTGACCAGAGATTTACTGGACCAGTTAGACAAATTGTGGCTACAAGAGCAGGTCAGAGGCTGGGTAATCTGCAGTGAGTGACTCATCTCCTGACTCCCCAAAGCCTTTCCACCATCTACAAAGCACAAGTCAGGAGCGTGATGGAATACTCTCCACTTGGCTGGATGAGTGCAGCTCCAACACCACAAGAAGCTAGACACCATCCAGGACAAAGCAGCCCACTTGATTGGCACCCCATCCACCACCCTAAACATTCACTCCCTTCACACTGTGGCTGCAGTGTGTACCATCCATAGGATCCACTGCAGCAACTTGCAATGGCTTCTTTGACAGCACCTCCACCACTTAGGACGAGGGCAGCAGGCACATGGGAACAACACCACCTGCACGTTCCCCTCCAAGTCACACACCATCCCAACTTGGAAATATATCACTGTTCCTTCATTGTCGCTGGGACAAAATCCTGGAACTCCCTTCCTAACTGCAGTGTGGGACAACCTTCACCACACGGACTGCAGTGGTTCAAGAAAGCAGCTCACCACCATCTTCTCAAGCCCACATCCCATGAACAAATAATAAACTATCTAGGCCCCTCATAATATTGTACACCTCAATTAAGTCATGCCTCAGCCACCTCTGTTCCAAAGAGAAGAATCCCAGCCTATCTAATCTTTTCTCATAGCTGAAATTCTCCAGTCCTGGCAACAACCTTGCAAATCTCCTCTTACCCTCTCCAGTGCAATTACATCCTTCTGTAATGTGGTGACCAGAACTGTACACAATACTCAAGCTATGGCCTAACCAGTGTTTTATACAGTTCCAGCATAACCTTCCTGCTCTTATAGTCTATGCCTCAGCTAATGAAGGAATGTACTCCATATGCCTTAACTACCTAGCCTGCTACCTTCAAGGCTCTGTAGACATACAATCCATGGTCCCCCACTTCCTCTACACCCCTCTATTCCCTTACCTTGTTTGCCCATCCCAAATGCATTCCCTCACACTTCTCCAGATGGAATTCCATTTGCCACTTTTCTGCCCACCTGACCTGTCCATTGATATAGAGTTATACAGCACGGAGAGAGGCCCTTTGGCCCATCGTGTCCACGCCGGCCATCAAGCCCTGTCTACTCTAATCCCATATTCCAGCATTTGGTCCGTAGCCTTGTATGCTATGGCATTTCAAGTGCTCATTCAAATGCTTCTTGAATGTTGTGAGGGTTCCTGCCTCCACAACCCTTTCAGGCAGTGAGTTCCAGACTCCAACCACCCTCTGGGTTAAAAAGTTCTTTCTCAAATCCCCTCTAAACCTCCCGCCTTTTACCTTGAATCTATGTCCCCTTGTTGTCGAACCCTCAACGAAGGGAAAAAGCTCCTTAGTATCCATCCTATCTGTGCCCCTCATAATTTTGTACACCTCAATCATGTCCCCCCTCAGCCTCCTCTGCTCCAAGGAAAACAAACCCAATCTTCCCAGTCTCTCTTCATAGCTGAAGCGCTCCAGCCCTGGTAACATCCTGGTGAATCTCCTCTGCACCCTCTCCAAAGCGATCACATCCTTCCTGTAGTGTGGCGACCAGAACTGCACACAGTACTCCAGCTGTGGCCTAACCAGTGTTTTATACAGCTCCATCATAACCTCCTTGCTCTTATATTCTATGCCTCGGCTAATAAAGGCAAGTATCCTATATGCCTTCTTTACCACCTTATCTACCTGTTCCGCCGCCTTCAGGGATCTGTGAACTTGCACACCAAGATCCCTCTGACCCTCTGTCTTGCCTAGGGTCCTCCCATTCATTGTGTATTCCCTTGCCTTGTTAGTCCCTCCAAAGTGCATCACCTCACACTTTTCCGGGTTAAATTCCATTTGCCACTGTTCCGCCCATCTGACCAACCCATCTATATCGTCCTGCAGACTGAGGCTATCCTCCTCACTATTTACCACCCTACCAATTTTTGTATCATCAGCGAACTTACTGATCATACCTTTTACATTCATATCCAAGTCATTAATGTAGACCACAAACAGCAAGGGACCCAGCACCGATCCCTGTGGTACCCCACTGGCCACAGGCTTCCAGTCACAAAAACAACCTTCGACCATCACCCTCTGCCTTCTGCCACTAAGCCAGTTTTGTATCCAAAGTGCCAAGGCACCCTGGATTCCATGGGCTCGTACCTTCTTGACCAGTCTCCTGTGCGGGACTTTATCGAAGGCCTTACTGAAATCCATGTATACCACATCCACTGCGTTACCCTCATCCACACGCCGAGTCACCCCCTCAAAAAATTCAATCAAATTAGTCAGACATGATCTTCCCTTGACAAAGCCATGTTGACTATCCCTGATTAATCCTTGCTTCTCCAAGTGGAGACTAATTTTGTCCTTCAGAATTTTTTCCAATAATTTTCCTACCACTGATGTTAGGCTCACTGGCCTGTAGTTCCCCGGTTTTTCCCTACTCCCCTTCTTGAATAATGGTACTACATTAGCGGTTCTCCAGTCCTCTGGCACATCCCCTGTGGCCAGAGAGGTGCTGAATATATGTGTCAGAGCCCCCGCAATCTCCTCCTTTGCCTCACACAGTAGCCTGGGATACATTTCGTCCGGGCCTGGGGATTTATCCATTTTTAGGCCTGCTAAAACCGCCAATACCTCCTCCCGCTCGATGTTAATATGTTCGAGTATATCACAGTCCCCCTGCCGTATTTCTATGTCTACATCGTCCTTCTCCATAGTGAAAACAGATGCAAAAAATTCATTCAGAACCCCTCCTACATCTGCCGGCTCCACACACAGATTGCCATTTTTGTCCCTAATGGGCCCTATTTTTTCCCTAGTCATCCTCTTACCCTTAATATACTTATAAAACATCTTAGGATTTTCCTTTATTTTGCTCGCCAGTGTTATTTCATGGCCCCTCCTTGATCTCCTAATTTCTTTTTTAAGTATCCCCCTGCACTTTTTGTACTCCTCTAGGGCTTCCTCAGTCTTTAGCCTTTTGTATCTGCCAAAAGCCCTCCTTTTTTTCCTAATCCATTCTCGTATATCCCCTGACATCCAAGGTTCCCTGGAGTTCTTGGAACCACCCTTGACCTTTACGGGAACATGTTGCCATTGTATGGTCTCAATCTCCCTTCTGAAAGACTCCCATTGCTCCGATGCGGATTTTCCTACAAGCAGCTGATCCCAGTCCATTTTGGCCAGATCCTGCCTTATCCCATTAAAATCAGCCTTCCCCCAATTTAGAACCTTTATTTCCGGCCCCTCCCTATCCTTTTCCATGACCACCTTAAATCTCACCGAATTATGGTCACTGTCACCAAAGTGCTCACCTACTAGCACTTCTTCCACTTGGCCGGCCACATTCCCTAGAATTAGGTCCAGTACCGCCCCCTTTCTTGTAGGACTTTCTACATGCTGGCTCAAAAAGCTCTCCTGGATGCACGTTAAGAATTTTGTACCCTCTAAGCCTTTTACGCTCTGAGTATCCCAGTTAATATTGGGGAAGTTGAAATCCCCCACTATTATTACCCTATTATTTGCACAATTTTCTGAGATTTGCCTACATATCTGTTCCTCTATCTCCCCCTGACTGTTTGAGGGCCTATAGTACACTCCCATCAAAGTGCTTGCCCCCTTTTTGTTTTTAAGCTCCACCCATATGGCCTCATTAGAGGAACCTGCTAATATATCATCCCTCCTTATGGCAGTAATTGATTCTTTAATTAATATTGCAACCTCCCCTCCTCTTATACCTCCCCCTCTGTCTCGCCTGAAGATTCTGTACCCCGGAATATTGAGCTGCCAGTCTTGCCCCTCCCTCAACCATGTCTCTGTGACAGCAACAATATCATACTCCCATGTGTTTATCAACACCTTCAGTTCATCCACCTTATTCGCAAGACTCCTTGCATTAAAATAGATGCCATCCAGCCTTGCCCTCACATATTTGCCCTGTCTTCCAAGCTGACTTCTTTTTTCTCGATATTTGGCTGCACATCACCCCCTATTGTAGCTCCACTCTGTATCCCTCCCTCCTGCACCAACTCTTTAGCCACGCATTCATCTGTTCTATCCTCCTATTTCTATACTCACTAGCCCGTGGCACTGGGAGTAATCCAGAGATTACAACCTTTGAGGTCCTGCTCTTTAATCTGCTACCTAGCTCCCTAAATTCTTGATGCAGGACCTCATCTCCCTTCCTACCTATGTCGTTGGTCCCAATGTGGACCACGACCTCTGCCTGCTCACCCTCCCCCTTGAGAATGCCCTGTAGCCGCTCAGTGACATCCATGACCCTGGCACCAGGGAGGCAACAAACCATCCTGGAGTCACGTTTACGGCCACAGAAACGCCTGTCTGTTCCCCTTACGATAGAATCCCCTACCACTATAGCTCTTCCACTCTTTTTCCTCCCAGCCTGTGCAGCAGAGCTACCCCTGGTGCCAGGAAGTTGGCTGCTGCTGCCTTCCCCTGATAAGTCATCCCCCTCAACAATATCCAAAGTGGTATATTTGTTTGAGAGGGGGACGGCCACAGGGGATCCCTGCACTGCCTGCCTGCTCCTCTTACTCTGCCTGGTGGTCACCCATTTACTTCCTGCCTGTACAACCTTTACCTGCGGTGTGACCATCTCACTAAACGTGCTATCCACGACGTTCTCAGCATCGCGAATGCTCCTTAATGAATCCATCCGCAGCTCCAGTGCCGCAATGCAGTTTGTCAGTAGCTGCAGCTGGATACATTTCCCGCACACATGGTCGTCAGGGACACCGGAAGGGTCCCTGATTTCCCACATAGAGCAGGAAGAGCATAACACGGGGCTGGGCTGTCCTGACATGACTTACCCTTTAACTAATTAATTCAAATTAAATGAATCCCACCAATTTCACTTCAATTAAAAAGGTATACACAAGGGCCCTTGCTGAACAGCAGTCCCCCACTACACAACAGAGACCCGAGAATCCACAAACTCTAACCTTAGCAGTCTACAGCTTTCCTCCTATCAACCACACAGCCAGTTTTTGTATTATCAGCAAACTTCTTAATCATGCCCTGTACACTTAAGTCTAAATCATTAATATATCACAAAAAGCAAGGAACCTAGTATTGAGTCCTGCAGAACCTCACTGGAAACAGCCTTCCGGTCACAAAAACAGCTTTCAACCATTACCCTTTGCTTCGGAGACTGAATTTAATTCCAGGACTGGCTATTCAACCTATCTCTCAAGTTGCTGCAAATGAAGGATATGTGGATGAGTGAATGGTTGATGACAGATTTTGGGCTAATTAGTTTAGATGCCAAATTAACTTTGAATTTTAAAACTGACGTGTTATTCTCGACGATCAAATTAATAGCAATACTCAAATCTCTTGCATCGGGTCTGGGTGAAGGGAGGTAGCAGTTCCTTTCCACCAGTGGACAACTGACTACAATTCACATGTAGAGGGACTGTGAGCTGTGCCTTCACAACACAAGCTGACATAACAGGTGATGAAAAAAGTGAATCCTCTGCCAGTGATTTATTTGTGTTTACTGTATCTCGGCTTATATTAGTTCTAAAAAAAATCAAAAATGCAAGTTACTCAATTTAAAATAGTGGTTATTTCAAAAGGTTTCTGTTGCTCTAATTTAATATGTAAATATTTTGATTGCAGACTGAATGTAACATTAGAAACTGCAATAGAATCAAGGAGCCTTTTCTGATTCAAAGTGGGTCAATTGAATTAATGGTGCTTTGATCCAGGGATCATCAGATTGTTCTAGTCCAGACTAGATGCCACTGTCTTTTCTACAAAGGGTTTTGAGTTCAGTGTCAAATGAATTTCATGAACCAGTAGTTTGCTGGATACTTGGCTTGAATTGCCTTCAGATTAGACAATTGAGGGGTGATCTGATTGAGGTATTTAAAATGTTAAAAGGAATTGATAACTATTTCCTCTGATTGGGGAGGGGTAGAAAAAAGGGGACAGTCTTAAAATTAGTTAGGCCATTTAGGAAGGAAATTAGGAAGCACTTTTTCCACACAAAGGGTAGTAGAAATCAGGAATTCTCAAAAGGCTGTGGATATTAGGACAATTGGAGCTTTCAAGACTGAGTTCAGCAGATTTTTGTTAGGGATATGGAGCTAAGGCAGATAGGTAAATGGAGTTAAGCCTACTCCTGTTCCTATGCTTCCCCACACCCCCCCCACCCCGCCCACCATGCTGTAAGTAGGGACAGTGTTTAGATGTGCAGAATTGATGGTAGGTACATACCCAAAAACTTCATGCTAGTTTGATCAAAAAAGTGCCCAGCACAGCTGATAGGTGTCTTCTGAAGTGAACAGTAAAACCTTCTGGAATTCTTGTATATATTATCCAATAAGTTCGCTCACTCAGAGCATACTCTCCCAGATTACTTGGTACATGTCTGCATAATTGATAGTAACTTTCAAAAGGACTTATAAATTGTATGGTCTATCTTTATTGCACTACCTACTTTCTGTACTTGATGTCTATAAATTTGATGAGATTACAATTTTGGCATCCAGATTACAACAGGGGTTGAAGCACTGATTCCACTCATAACCTCCCCTGACAACTCCTCTCACAATCCCAGTTGACCTTAGAAGCTAATCAGATTCAGGCCTGGTTAGTACTTGTATGGGAGACTGCTTGGGAATACTAAATGCAGTAGGGTTTCCTTGCCACCAGATGCTGCTCTCAACACTCACTGCCTTTCCAACCAGTAATCTTTTAGATTGCACTTTAGCCCTATGCTCCTGATCTTTGACTACCTGATGCGGAGGAGGATGGGCAAGTCAGAGGACCGTAGTTATGGGTCTGCTCTTGGGCCTAGCCAAGATGGGGCTTTACAGGTCCAAAATGCAAGGCTCACCTTGTGCCAGGCACATACCTACTCCTGTGCAAATTATTACAGCCAGTCAATTTTTCAAGCAGTCAGAGGGCATCATACTTGCTCTCCTTCCTGCTGAGGAAAATGTGAGGAGGGAAGTGGGTGGGGTGAGGAAGGGGCTGGTAATGGGGGTACAAGTGAAGTGAAAATTTGTACGAAAGTTTTAAAAAGCTACCTTCAAAAAAACACAAAAAATGTTGATAACTGGGATACTTAAATTTACACCACCTAGTGACCAGGACCTGAGTATATACTGGAAATCTAAAAAAAATTCCACATGCCACCCCTTTGCCAAAGCTTCCAATCATGACAGCTGATAAATTAAATGGGAAATGATCACAAATTTACAATGGGAAAAAAAGTTACACTATAAACCAAAAATGTCAACAAAAAGCAAGAATGGACTAAAGTGCATGCCCTGCATGATTAATATTTAATTATATTAAGACATGTCCCCAAACCCTGGACAAGAATAATACATTTTTCTCTCATGCTGCAGAATTTAGTTGGGGTTGCATTGAATTGTAGGGGACTTGACTATGATACTGCAGGGAAGATTGCTGTACCCGATTAGCATCCTTCTCCCACTGGCTTGGGAATCAAAAATCAGGACCCAGAGATTAAACAGTATTTTAACATACTGCACTACTCAATCCCCAAATCTTCCCAGTGCATCTGAATTGGGCATAACTGGACAGATCTTAAACCTGATCATTGATCTTCAACCAGGCTCAGACACTTGCATTCCACCGGTCAGATCTTGGGTTCAAGTCCCAGATTTCAACACAATCAACGATATTTCAGTGCAGCACTAGGAACATAGGAACAGGAGTCGGCCATTCAGCCCCCCGTGCCTGCTGCCCCATTCTTTAAGATCATGGCTGATCTGTGATCTTGCTCCATCTACCTGCCTTTGGCCCATATCCCCTAATACTTTTGGTTGCCAAAAAGCTATCTATCTCACATTTAAATTTAGCAATTGAGCTAGTATCAATTGCCGTTTGCGGAAGAGAGTTCCAAACTTCAACCACCCTTTGTGTGCAGAAATGTTTTCTAATCTCGCTCCTGAAAGGTCTGGCTCTAATTTTTAGACTGTGCCCCCTACTCCTAGAATCCCCAACCAGCAGAAATAGTTTCTCTCTATCCACCCTATCCGTTCCACTTAATATCTTATAAACTTTGATCAGATCACCCCTTAACCTTCTAAACTCTAGAGAATACAACCCCAATTTGTATAATCTCTCCTCGTAACTTAACCCTTGAAGTCTGGGTATCATTCTAGTAAACCTACACTGCACTCCCAAGGCCAATATGTCCTTCTGAAGGTGCGGTGCCCAGAACTGCTCACAGTACTCCAGGTGCGGTCTAACCAGGGTTTTGTATAGCTGCAGCATAACTTCTGCCCCCTTGTACTCTAGTCCTCTAGATATAAAGGCCAGCATTTTATTAGCCTTACTGATTACTTTCTGCACCTGTTCATGACACTTCAATGATCTATGTACCTGAACCCCTAAGTCCCTTTGGACATCCACAGTTTTTAAACTTACCATTTAGAAAGTACCCTGTTCTATCCTGTCCTTCCAATGAGGTATTAGAGGACCTATCTGCCTATTTAGGTGGATGTTAAATAATTTCATGGCATTATTCAAAAAGACAACAGCAAGTTTTCCCCAAATCTAACATTCATCTCCCAAAACAATCAATTCATTAGTCAGCTCAGTTTGCCAGATATCACTATACGCAAAAGGCTGCCACATTTGCCTATATTGAATACTAAAACTGCACTTCAAAAGTATTAATTGGCACGAGATATAGTAAGTCACTGTATACTTGAAAGTCTCTTAAAGGAACACAAATGTTTAGCTGGAAATTGTATTTAATAAAGTAACTTGTGACAGTGTAATATGTACATGGGGATAGAACCTATTGTCTGGTACATGTAAAATTCACCATCGAGACAGTTAACCCAATATGTCAATCCACAGTTCCAAACTGCAAAACAGATCACGCTTAGAAATTTGGTTGCACAAAAGGCACAATGCATAAGTCACCTACCATATGAAGTCTTGTACAGTCCAACCAGATCAGTTGTTCATTTGCGATGACATTAACCCAGAATTTGCTGCAAAATTAACTGCAAGTTTAATGGCGCTCACTGTTATTGTGTAAATCATCCAGCAACTTGTGGCGAGGGAGAGATGCCCCATTAGCTTTGAATCGCCATAAGTTGCTGACCGATTTGCACTGCTCCGCCATTAACCTTGTGGAAACGGCAGCTTGCCGAAAACCTCCGTGAGTTTCATGAAGTTGCTGCATTTGCGCATTGCCAATTAAAAGTGCCGTAGAAAGTTAGGGCTAGTATTTTTTTTAACAACGAGATTTATGTTCCTGCAATGCCAAGCAACCTCTCCAGCCCAGAAAGGGAACAATTTAAACTGTGGTGTCTCATTCCTACAGGTAGTATTGTTAGAGATTTTTCTTAGGTTTCCTTTGTTTCTTTTTCTCCCCTCTCAATCCAATCTTTCTTTCCCTTTCTGTAGATTTGACTAATTCACCCTCTTTCCTTTTCTGTCGTTCCTGTATTTCTTTCTCAATCCTTAAATCTCATTGGTTAAGGAAATAGACTGTTGGTCCTGTCATTCACCAAAGTCCGAGGCCCCCCATTAACAGCTCACACTTCCAGCGCGGCAAGGGAAAGTCTAACTAATGGGGCACGATGCCCCACTCCATCAAATTCTGGGCCATTATTTCCAGTGCCAATATTAAAACTGCCCTTCAGTGTTCTGCAGCAATTACAAAATATATTTTCTCCCTCAGTTCCTGAGAGATATAATATTGTCTATTATTATGGGACCATGATAGATGAACAAAAAGATTCATTTTGCAAGCAGCAGCTATTTTGACACTAGCCATATGGCTCAACTTTTAGCAAGTGGTCCATCTATATACAAAAGCTACAATAATGAACCCTTCACTAAAACCTGGCTGAAAATGATGCCATCCATGATGTGACAGCAGTTACATCAGTAGAATGTATCGCACCCACCCCACCCAAAGTCATTTGTAATAAAGTCACATTTCAAAAAACTCCAACCATTGGTAAAGTTTTTCTTCCACTCCTAGCTTTTATTTGATCCCTTTCACTGGCACATTGCTTATTCACTGATTATAAACTCAGTATAGCATCAAATGCAAACAGATGACTGGTCTGTGATCTGCTTTTCCCAAATAGCTGTGGATCCCAAGGTAGGCATATACTGCAGACGTTCTAAAAGGAAATTAGAGGTTTATTTCTTTTTTTGGGGGGACGGGGGGGGGGGGGGGGACGGGGTGCGGGCGGGAGGGAGGAAAAAGAGGAGAGAAGTAAACTTGAGGGAAGGGAAGAAACTTCTCCAATCTTCTCTTTAGTTCGCTCAATCCATAATAAACCTAAGCCTTACAGCATACTGCATCAGTTACCATTAAAAAGTCACACTGGTGATGAGAACTGGCATTTTACACATCTGTACATCATACAGTGGGACATTCTTGCATGTAGAACTCAAATTTAAAATTTCACAATTAACACTGTCAATGTTGTCCAATTCTTCAAGACTGAATGTTTGTAAAACGTCTTTCCCACTCTAAGGCTGTACTTTACTGAATGAGTTTTTTGGCTGCTGGAAAAAAATTCTACTGGAAGTATCCATTTAACAGTCCATCATTGTCATAGTTGCAGGTTTTCTGGACTGTAACACAAAAGGATGAACAGAACAGTGAAATGAACAAAGGTCTAAAGCTTTTCTGTATTCATAAGTTAGCTAGGAGTTTGCAGAGACCATCCCTTTAGAACAGTCGTACATTGTATCCAAAAGTCTGCTTAATGCCTTCAAAGTAATAACGCTGCCAGCCTGCTTTTGTCTGATCTTCCTCACCCACTGGGACACCTTTACACTCCACTTGCAGTTCTGTTCCATCATTCTTCCTGCAGAAGATCAGTTTGATGGTTGCATAATGTTCTGAAAATAAGCCAGTGGCAGTTAGGAAATTTTTCAACAAGACAAAACTGAAAAAATGAACACAGATTCTTCACAGGCACCAATTTAAATAGTCAATGAAACAAATTAAGGACGCGACATGTACACTACTCCAAATAAATCCATGATACCAATTTAGCTTGTGTTAATTTAACAACTTGCATTGATACAGCGACATTACATTTGTGAAGTGTCTTGATGTTTTTCTGTGTAATCAGACAAAAATCGACGCTGAGCCAAAGGCGGCGATATAGCAGGAGTGGCTGAAAGCTTGGTCAGAGGTAAACTTTAAAGATCTTAAAGGAAGAGAGGGAGACAGAGACAAAGACAAAGAAATTCATGGAAGGAATTCCAGAGCTTAGGGCTAGACAGCTGAAGGCACAGACACCAATAGTAGGGCGAAGGGATTTTGGGATGCACGAGGCCAGAGTTAGAAAAACGCAGAGTTCTCGGACGATTGCAGGGTTGGATATGGTTACAGAGATAGAGGGGTGGGAGAGGCCACAAAGGAATTTAAACACAAGGATGAGAATTTTAACCGGGAGCCAATATAGGTCAGCAAGCACAGGAGTGATGGGCAAGTGGGATTCGGTAGCAATTTTGGATAAGCTGAAATTTGAGGATGGGAGGCCAGCCAAGAGAGTATTGGAATAGTGGAGTCAGAAGGTGACAATAGCATGGATGAGGGTTTCGGCAGCAGATCAGCTGAGGTAGGGACGGAGATGGGTACAGTTATGAAGGTAGAAGTTGGTGGTTTTTGTGATAGAGAGAACATGGGGTCCAAAGCTCAGGTTTAGGTCAAATAGGGATACAGAGGTCTGGTTCAACCTGAGACAGTGACCAAAGAGGGGAACAGAATTGGCGGCAAGGGTGCGGAGTTTGTGGCAGGGCCTAAGGCGATGGCAAATTAAAACATCAAAAAGGTTTAAAGAAAACAAGTCAGCATGTTGAGCAAGACATTAAAATTTTCGATACGATTTCCTTGATAGCCGTGTCAGACATCACATCACCTATGTGGTACTAAACCAAATAGCGTAGACAAAATAGCTCTCAGACTTGATTGCTTGACTGTGCCAAGTTAGTCATCTAAGCTGAAGTGGAGATAGGGGTACAACAATTCACTTCAGCATCCATGGGCTTAGGAGGTGGGAAGTGAAAGTCAGAATTCCAAACCCCCCCCCCAATAACTCAAGTGACCCCTGCTGGAAATTGCATGTATAGATACTGGGATCGGGCTCAGTTGTGATGGTCAAACAGGACCCCCAACCCCAAACTGAAAAGCCTGGCAACACTCACTGATTACACATAAAAGAATGAGAACTTGGTCAAAAGACTACCAGCACCTGTGGAACTGTACTAAACAGCATAAGTCACTATTTGAAAATGTATCTGGGCTTTTCTCCATCTTGAAACAAACAGGTCTAGAGCTTATTAGGCAGTTTGTAGGAGGCCTGGTCAAAAAAAGGTAGACTTACCATAAAAAAGGTCTCTATTACCAACCAGCTGTAGTTGCGTTACAACTGGTACCGACAGAGAAAGCCACTTGATGTTTTTCAAACAAAGAATACAGACCCTCATTTATCTCCCCTTCTTCCCCCACATAAATCTTTTTAATGCCACATTAGGGTTACTCTCCTCACTATCAAGGAACAACTAACTAATGCAAAGTTAAACCAATCATATGACAGTCCAGTGCCTAATTGGGTTCAGATACATAATAGAAATGTCACCTTCCCATGTATTCTAAACCTTGCTCACTTATACTTGTTCTTCCTGGATTAGTAGGAAAATTTGTAAAACAACAAACCCACCACCCGCCCAATTCACTGAAAATGTGGCCTCACCCGTCTCAACACAATCATCTATATTGTATCCACAACCCCTCTCACTCCTGGTACATAATATTTCAGGGGTGTTGAAAATTAAACTTAGTGAAGCCTGTGTGTACTTTCTGGATTTGATTAAAACCAGTTATGGAAGTTCAAACCCAAACTATCATTGCATTCTAGGGTAAGGTTACAGCCAACAATTAACTCCGTAGAGAGAAACATACCAGTTGGCCATGACTTGTACCTCCACTTCATAACAATCCGTTGCTCAGAAACCTAGTAAATAAAATTAGGTCATCAGTATTGTTTGATAACATTGTACAGATAAAAGCATCACCAGTAACAGCAAGTACTTTATTTTGAACATCTTTCACGTGAACAAAATATTATAAAAATCACTTTTAACCCCAGTTAAAAAAGTTTTGTCTTGAGGATTAAGCGTTGCTAATTGTACTGCAGATTAACATGCCTTCAACATTAACATGAATTTCTCCATTTTAAAAATCACATTCTGACAACTGCACTTGATTGATTTTGACATTATACTTAATTGATTTATAAAAGAGAAAATGGGTCAGTTGGACTTAGTCGGCAGTTTAGATAGAAAAGAAATCCAACATTACACTTGTACATAAAATCAAGGAATTACCCAGGTCATTCAAACAAAACTGCTCACATGCTAATGTCTTTAATATTAGATGCAATCGGTATGCCAAGTTGGCTACTGCATTTGTAAGTAGTTAGATGCAATTCGCTGCAAGCTGTCTGGTGGCACAATGTGAAGGGTTGTTAGCATGAGATGTAGCAGACCCTTAGATTTCCCTATCAGAGCGGGCAAACGGGGGGCATCTGGTGCACATATCCTTTTATGGAGAGGCCGGGGAAGGAGGTTGGCTGCTAAGTCTCCAGTAAATTCAGGAAACAAGGTTCTTGGGTTTGGGGGGGGTGGTGGGGGAAGAATAAAAAAGGACAAGGAAGAGAAGTTCAACTGTACTTTTCAAAGAGTATTGCACCTATGAATTTGAAATTATGGAATGTAACCCAAGGAAAATATTACACTGCTTATGTATTTATATCACTACATCCATTCAATGGTGCCCTACAATCCTTTCATCAGTTTGCTGTTAACATACAAAATAAGCAGCACCACCTTTATCAAAGAGGTCACTAGCATAACTCAACATGTTGCCTGGTCTGTAAATGCAGCTTAGATTTAAGAGTAAAGACATATGGAAAGTTCAGCTTCTATTCTAGGGCCCACACATTTAGAAAGTCTCAAACCTGTAACACAAGGTTTTAGATGCAGATACTCACCAGTTCCAAGAATTCTCCGCTGACATTCCCATCAAGCAGTCGGAATTTTCCTCCCTTGGCTGCCTCTACGACTGCTGGTGCATGTGTGAAAGCCTGGATAAGCTGACATTAAGAGATGGACAATTTATTTTTAAATCTTAGAACTAATCATTTAATACCATGACTTTTTAAATCTAGTTTAGCACTAAGTCTCTCCCTCTCTTGCTCCTCTCAATTATCAACTGTATCACTTCAATGCAAATAGCCTCAAGTCAGTGCTTTGAATTAGAAACAAGTAGATGGTCCAAAAGTACATGCACTCTTAAAATGACAATTATCTATTGGAAAGATGATCCATAATTTCTAACACCAATATTTACTACACAAAAATATAGCTGTTTGTACAATGCTAATCATATTTTTATTACAATTATGAGACGAGAGAAACTGTAGCATACAGTATACCAGTAGTGACAGCCTTACAACCATGTCTTGCAGACAGGGCTGGAGACATTTCTGGGAAGTAGTGGTAGTTCGAGAAGAGTAAATTACTATGCTTGCCTGCAGATTCATAGTCTGGTGGCTTCTGGCTGCATTGCTGTTATGAGCCATCGCGTATGGATGCCCACTGTCATGTTTAGTGCTCCTGACTTGCCAACCAACTAGAGGGAGCAGATTTTACTTTTAAAAACAAAATCCCTCAGTTTAGTTTTGTCTCAAGTGACCCTTTCAGACTGGGGTATTTTCCATAGTGCCTCAACCCAAATTGACGATGTCAGGTCCTCCCTATTGCCACCCAAGTGGGATGCCATATCTGGCTGCAGTTAGGAGGAAGCTCAAGAGTTAGCTTGCTCATCGCTGGACCAGTTGATTGAGAGTTCAAGTCCATATTCCTGATCTAGGAGGTCACCAGTGTAGCTTTACGTGTGCACCAGTGTGCTTAGAGACCATAAACTATCTGCCAAGGCATTATTTGAAGCTTGGAGTCCTCCTTGATGTCTTGGCCAATATTCCTCACTTACTCATCTCTAATTTAACACAACTAATGATCCACCTCATTACTGTTTGCCAATGCTTGCCTATATAAGTCACTTCACTTGTTTTACCAGAAGAACAGATGTTTGAGAGTTATAAATTGTATAGATACAATTAACATCAATTAGTGTTAATTGTATTCAGGTGGTGCATATCAATTGGGGACTCTTGTATCCATCTGTATGAGCTTGGGTGTGGAGTGGGTGATGTGGATCTCTGAGCAAAGGCTTAGAAGTAACTGAAGATCAGGCTCTAGTATACTATCCTTCACCACCTGGCTATCCAATTTATTACAAAAGCCACTACAGCCACTGAATAAATGCAAGGATCCCTTTAGAGGATACATTATTTGGAGGATCAAGAGTCTGCTATATCAGGTCTTGGCAAGTTCTGATAGAAAGCCTTCGACCTCCTTCCCCCTTCTATCCTTAGCTGATAATTTGAGTGATAAGACTCCACCACGAGAGCAGTGCGGAGTATGCAGCCAGTGTACGTGCTAGGTAACAGCAGCTTTCCATGCAGTGTTCAGTAGAGAGATTGTTAAATAGTATGGCCTTGGCCTCATTTTCTATCTATTTTAAAATTTACAGTCAGGCTGCTGGGATACAATAGGAGTTCCCCACTTCCCTCAAATATGAGCCATCCTTCAGCTATCCTAATGGTTTTCAAACTGTGAGCACCCCCTGAAACACAGACCACTTGTCGTAAATACACTGGCGGATACCCAAAATGAAGCAGTTCCATGATCGCACAATATACACAGGAACAGAAATAACTGCTAGTAAGTCAGTAGATACAAGAAACCTTGAAAGTTCAGCCCTTCTAGGGCCCAGGATCCCCAGTTTTAAAACATACAAGTTATATCTCAAGGAAGCATCCACACTCAATTCCATACTATAGCAATTTTTCGACTTTCCTTTCCAACTCTAACCATTTGGGTTTTCTAATTTAAATTAATGGATTGATCCCATTGCCGAAACTAAAGTCAGTTAGTTCTGTGCTGTGCAAATCAACTAGGAACTTTAAGATAATTTGCAAAAGAACTGGGGGTAGATGAGTAGATTTTATGATCTGAAATGCACGGTCTGAAAGGGTGGTGGAAGCAGATTCAATAGAAACTTTCAAAAGGGAATTAGATATACAATTCTAAAAAAGGAAAAATTTGCAGGGCTACGGGATTAATTGGATAGCACTTTCAAAGAGCCAGCACAGACACAATGAGCCAAATGGCCTCTATGAATTGTGATTGATTAAAATCAAACATTTTAATTTGAGCTAGATTACACAGGTTTAGATTGCACATTTTGAGATGGTCAAAGTAGTTATGTATTCTAGTCGTTGGATTGCAAGAACTGGGTTAAAAAACAGAACCACACATTTCAAGCTAGGTACCAGTAATTGCAAACTGATACAGCATTATAATTTTACACAGCTTGTTGAGGCAGTTGTTATTAAGGACAGAGTCAACCTACACATTGTTGGCATATGAGAGTGTCATTATTGTTTTTATCCCCCACTTGCTAGTTAACAAAATGCTATAAAAGGTATCTTGTTTAAGTTGAGAGTAGATTTCTCTCCCTCATAGGTCCTCCCAGGCTACAAAACCTGGTCCAAGAGTGCATGGTGGGAAAACTCTACCACCAATGATACTTAACTGACCAATACTTCCATCCAATTTACCCTTACCCCCCACCCACCCCACATCATCTTCCAATACAGCACAAAGATCCAAACTTGAGGAACTTGGGCCTGAAGCTGTATCTTGCACTCATCAAGCCGAGAAACAATGCAAAAATACAGAACCAAATGACCACTTTTTTAAAAAAAAGTTTCCTTTCTTGCTCCTCCCCTTAAGAACCCTGCCGTATATTCTTCCTGACCAAGAGAACAGGCTTGACGGCTGCTCCTAAACTTTCAACTGCTCCTCCATCACAAGCCACTTGTAGTGCACAAGAGCAACTGACATTCAATTTCTTCCCTCCCACTCCCATTGCTGTTTGACACTTACCTCCTGTGTAATAAAGATCCTGTAAAGCTCTTCAGGTGATGTCATGAACTGGTCCATTAAGTTGATTTTGCAGGTTGGAATCTTAACCCCAACTGGCATAGGCTGACCAGATAACTGCCCTGTAGTGATCTGAAAAGAAATTAGTCCAATTAAAATAAATGTAGTAGTGGTGGGCGAAAAAAAGTCCAGGCTTCAGAGAGCTGGGCAAAGCAACTGACTATGCAGCCACCTATCACCTATCAGTGATCTAAAGTAACCAACTAACCAGTATTGAACAGTTGAAGATTAACAAAATACACATCAAATAAAGCCAGCTTTATTTAGCACTTGGCTTAGACCACTGCTTTTAAAATGGGGCACATCCAAATGTGTTGGCGGCTGGGCAATTCTGAAATTTTAGTGTATCTCAGTGACTTATGGGTGCCAAGTTACAGAACGAAAGTGTCAGTTTAATCTAAAAAGGTTGTTTTCATCCACTTTAGCTGGATTAGTGCCATACTACACCCAGCTTGCTCCCTTAAGACTCTACAATATGATAACTAGCCACTGAGACAACAGCAAAATGAGAATTGTATCTGATTTTCCTTCCCCAAAAAGGAAGCAACTAGCATCTTCTCACTTTCACCCAGCAAGGGCAGCAGAGGTTGGAAACTTTGTGTAAGGAACAGTGAATGCAAACCAGAATTAGAACACTGTGGCCTTGCTTCCACATCCTTCCCCCACCAAAAAGAAAGTTTAACAACCATTTGTACAATACAACCATTTTGTGTTTGGATGAATTTTTGTAAGGCAAGTGAAGTTTGTAGGGCAAGCACCCAGCATCAGGCCAAAGCACACTAACTGCAAACTTCAGAAATTTCCCCATTTCCCACACCATCTGCTCATAGGCTCTGACCAAGATCGGTGGCAACTGAACAGTTGTGTACCCACACACACTAGGAACAGACCATTCAAATCTAGTTACACAAAGCCCTTCCAGGTGGCAGAGGGGAGAATTTTACCAAGTTTTGGTTTTGCAAAAAGCTAATGAGCTGTGCCCACACATACATTGTTTATAAACTGTTGAGCTGTATATCAGATTTCTTTTTTGGAAAAAAAGTAGCATTAGCAGATTTTAAGAGTTGAGAGTTTTAAGAATTAATTCTCAATTACACAACTTAAATTCAATATGAAGAATGTAGTTCCACAACACATTAAAAGCTCCTATAAATGCCAAAATGGAAGTCTAAATCATATAATTTATGGCAAGTGGTTTTTCTTCATTGGAAATTAAATAATTTAACATAGTTGTTTCTATGGAGTGCCTCGAGTACTATCTTTTTTAAATATTAAAAAAAAGTGACCACAGCAGATAGCAAACTGTTTGAATTTTGTGGTCTAAGAAAAGACAGAGCACCTATCTGAAATGTAACCAAAGTAATTAATATTGAGAGAGGGTCAGAAAAGGGAACCTGAAATAATTTGATGCATTTTCCTCCAGTGATCTCTACTTTAAGGGTCCAAGGCAGATGAAACATCCTAAGCCTTGGTGGGTTTGACTGATAAGGACTTGAAGTATAGCAATAGTTCAGGGCTGGCTAATACCTAATCCTAGAAGAGGATAGACTAGTGGGATTACTTCAGTCCCTAACCAAAAGGGCTAAGGAGGTCAAATCCAACCAGAGCCGATTTCTGCTCCGTGCAGTCTGGGTCCACAGATCCAGCTGATGCCTCAGGCACAGACTGCTCCAATTGACCCTGGCAGCAGATGTGATCCTGTAAAGACCTTCCACCGGCAGTGGAGAATCTTTACAGAGCAGACAATTTCTGTGCTTCAGAAATTTTAAACGCATCAGCCCAGATTTTGCTGTGAAAATAACAGTGAGGCTAACAGCGCTCACTGTTATTCATGCGCAAATCAGACAGCAACTTCCAGCGAGTGGAGATGCACAGTTAAACACAAAAATCCAGAAGTTGCTGTCCAAGATGTGCCACTCCTCCATTAGCTGTGTGAAAACGGCATTGCACTGTCTGGCTCCCCATTCAAATGTATTGTACCTCTACTGATGTCGTAGATACAGACTAAACTCACCACGGAAAGTTATGGTTTGTCCATTCCTTACCACACCATTAAAAATAGCCTTTTAATGGTGTGGTAAGTCTTAATTACTGCCAAACAATCTCTCTTGGCACTGAAAATTAACTGCTACAAGTGTGGAGTCTCATTCCTTCAGCTTTTAATTATTGTTGGGAGATTTTTAAAAATTTAAGTAACTTATTTACTTTTTCCTTGTCTCGTATCTCTCAATCCTATCTTTCTTTCCTTCTCTTTCATTTACTGTACTTGGTTTGACATTGAATTCACTATTCTAACTTACACTTCCTGGTTCAGACTCTGCACTGCTCATTAACCAATTAGATTGAAGAATTGTTAACAAGACACAGTTGCTTCCCCTGTTCACACAGGTCCCATATGGCCTGTAGAGGGCACCGCGCTGTTTGTATCTCCTGCTGACAGCAACTTGCCGAGCAAACCCCATGGAAAGTAGGGTTTTGCTCGGCAAGGGCAAGTCTAACTAATGGCGGGCGCTGTTCGTTCGCTGCTCACTGCATAATCTGGCCCGTTACATTGGATAGAGATTAAAACCAGCCTTACGAGATATCTTGCTCTGCTTACAGCTTTCACAAATGAACCTTCCAAGTCGGAGCTCCAGGGCTTGCAAAATTAATAACGGACAAGGCCTGCTTTTACACCGCATTGGGGGAGGGGGGGGGGATCACAAGGATGGCATTTCATTTCAACGTGCAAATGTCTTAAAAGGACATTTTAATTCTGTCTAACCATTCTCCACAGCAATCTTCACTCCAGTTGCACATGGTGGATGCAGAGACTGAAGTATATTGAGAATGGCATCTGTCAGCTACAAGTTCAAGTTTGAAGATAAACGGTAGTTAACATTTCTTTACCTGGGCCTGCAGATCAACCTTGGGCTTGGGCTGTGATGGTTCCTTCTGAACTCCATTCATTGTTGGCAAGATCATTCCCTGAGTAAATTCTGAAATATAAACCCAAAAAGGTAAGTGAATTCTAGTGTTCAAAAGGCATTAGAACAAGCTTACATTTATATAGCGCCTTTCATGACCTCAGCATGTTCCAAAGCTCTTTACAGCCAATGAAGTACTTTTGAAGTGTAATCACTTTTGTAATGTAGGAAACACAGCAACCAATTTGCAGGCTCCCACAAAGAGCAATGAAATAGTGACCAGATAATCTGTTTGTGATGTTGGTTGAGGGATAAATATTGGCCAGGACACCAGGGAGAACTCCACTGTTCTACTTCGAATAGTGTCATGGATCTTTTACGTTCACCCAAGATAGACAGGGCCTCATCCAAAAGATGGCACTTCCAATAGTGCAGCACTCCCTTGGTACTGCACTGAAGTGTCAGCCTAGATTATGTGCTCAAGTCTAAAAGTAGGACAAACCCACAACCTCTGACTTAGACGAGAGTGCTACCACTGAGCCAAGGCCGACACTTCAGTGGGAAAATGAAATACCTGGTGTGCTACTAAGCCGTAAACACCACAAAAAGGTCTTGGGTTCAATTACTACTCTAAGTTCAAGTTGGTTGAGATCAAACATGGTGGAAGTAATGGCTGAGTGTCTCAGGTAGGTAGCAAAAAAGACAACCAATCACTATTCTATGACACCCACTGAAAAGCATACACAAGAGGAGGATAGGTGTTCACCTGTGATACTCTTCCCAAAGTCAAATAGCCTGCTGACACCATCAAAACTGATGAGAATAGTATTGAATGCAAGTCCCCATCAAACCCAAAAGGAAATAGCACCTTCAAGGGAGCAAACAAAACTTTAAAAGGGAAGAGTTTTCCACTCTATCTCATCACTGGCTCATCTCAGCCTCCTCTCCATCATCTCATGAGAGCTTCACTCTTTTGTATCTCCCTCACTTCAAGTCCTTACTATCTACTACCCTCCTAAGCCGAAGGCCATTTAATCAGATCTTTATTTGTCTCACTTATCCTTTGCACAGTGACTTCTCATCTTAAATTTCAACCTTCACCTAAAGTCCCCGTGCTCTCCTTCTCATACCTTTGCCTTCCTGTGTCAGCTGTGGCTCAGTGGTAGCACTTACATCTCAGTCAGAAGGTTGTGGGTTCCAGTCCCACTCCAGAGACTGGAGCACAAAATCTAAGCAGACACTCCAGTGCAGCACTGAGGGAGTGAGGAGGGGGGGGGGGGGGGGGGGGGGTGCGGAGAAAGAGGGGTTGAAGATGAGGGATATCTTCCACACAAGAGCCAACACCCAGCTCTCCATCACCACTGACAACTATTGTGCTGTCTGACAGCATGTCTAAAAGTTATGGATCAGCCAAACTTAGTAACAAGACTCAAACTATCCCATTCAGTTCCTGCCAAACTCAGCCTTCATCCATCCCATCTCCCTGGCTGCTTGCTCAGACAGATCCAACCTTAGTGGTCTATTTGATCATGAGCTGGGCTTCAGATCCAATAACCTATTCATCAAAGACTGCATATTTCCACTTTGCAGTAACACACTTCTGCTCGGACTGAAACCTTCATTCACATCCATCATATCCAGGATTGACTTCTCCGATGCTGTCTTAAAAGCTAAACTCCAACCTATGTAAACTCCATCTGATCCAAAATGCCATCGACCATATTCTGTCCACTTACATCAAATTCATCTGTCACCCTGTCCTCGCCATCCTTCATTGACTCCCCATCTCCCAAAACAATGAATTCAAAATAGTCAGTGTTTTACATATCCCATGGCTTCACCTCTTACTACCATTTCTGACCACCTCAGCTCTGCATGCCAGCATGTACCCTTCCTAATTCCACTCTGGCCACATAAATCTCTTCTATATGCTTGCACCTTCAGTGACATGGCAGTCAGCTATTTTGGTCCTGGAACTTCTTTTGCTAAACCCTCTATCTTGCTTCCTCTCCCCACTTTCTAAAGTATCCTCAAGATGTAACACTTCCTGCATGCCTTTGGTCACTTCTTCTAATCCTACTACTTATGCTCAACGCTAATTTTCCTCCCCCCAGCACTTAAGCACCATGGGATATTTACTATGTTAAAGGTGCTATATAAGCGCAAAGTTAGATATCATAGAATCATAGAAATTTACAGCACAGGAGGCAGCCATTGGGCCCATCGTGTCTGTGCCAGCTGAAAAGAGCTATCCAGCCTAATCCCACTTTCCTGCTCTTGGTCTGTAGTCTTAAATGTGATGAAGATTTCTGCCTCTACCACCCTTTCAGGTAGTGAGTTCCAGACCCCCACCACCCTCTGGGTGAAAAGGTTTCTCTTCAGCTCCCCTCTAATCCTTCTACCAATTAACTTAAATCTATGCCCCCTGGATATTGACCTCTCCGCTAAGGGAAATGGGTATTTTTATCCACTTTATCTAGGCCCCTCATAATTTTATACACCTCAATTAAGTCTCCTCAGCCCTCCTCTGTTCCAAAGAAAACAACCCCAGCCTATCCAATCTTTTCTCATAGCTAAAATTCTCCAGCCCTGGCAACATCCTTTAAAATCACCTCTGTACCCTCTACTACAGTCACATCTGTCCTGTAATGTGGTGACCAGAACTGTACGCAGTACTTAAGCTGTGGCCTAACAAGTGTTTTATACAGATCTAGCATAACCTCCCTGCTCTTATATTCTATACCTTGGCTAATAAAGTATTCCGTACGGCTTCTTAACCACCTTATCTACCTGTCCTGCTACCTTCAGGAATCTGTGTAGATGCACTCCAAGGTCCCTCTGTTCCTCTACACTTCTCAGTATCCTACCATTTATCGTGTATTCCCTTGCCTTGTTTGCCCTCAAATGCATTACCTCACTTCTCTGGTTTGAATTCCATTTGCCACTTTTCTGCCCACCTGACCAGTCCATTGATATCTTCCTGCAGTCTACAGATTTCTTCCTCACTATCAACCCACTGCCAATTTTTGTATCAGAACAATAGAATCATCTGCAAACTTCTTGATCATGCCTCCTACATTTAAGTCCAAATCATTTATGTATATCAGGAAGAGAAAGGGACTTAGTACTAAGCCCCGCGGAACCCCAATGGAAACAGACTTGCAGTCACAAAAACACCCGTCAACCATTACCCTTTGCTTCCTGCCACTGGATCCAACTTGCCACTTTCCCTTCGATCCCAAGGGCTTTTACTTTTCTAACCAGTCTGCCGTGTGGGACCTTGTCAAAAGCCTTGCTAAAATCCACGTAGGCTACATCAAACTCGCTACCCTCATCAACCCTCCTTGTCGCCTCCTCAAAAAATTCAAGTTAGTCAGACACGACCTTCCCTTAACAAATCCATGCTGACTGTCCTTAATTAATCCATGCCTTTCTAATTGATGATTTATACTGTCCCTCCTAATTTTTTTCCAATAATTTGCCCACCACCAAGGTTAGGCTGACTGGCCTGTAATTACTTGGTCTAACCCTTTTTAAACAACAGTACAACATTAGCAGTCCTCCAGCACCACGCCTGTAGCCAGAGAAGATTGGAAAATGATGGTCAGAGCCTCTGCTATTTCTCCATTGCTTCTCAACAGCCTGGGGTACATTTCATCCAGGCCTGGTGATTTAACTATTTTCAAAAGATGCCAATCCCCTTAATACTTCCTCTTTCATTATGTTTATCCAATCCATTATTTCACACTCAACTACAATGTCTGCATTGTCACCCTCTTTTGTGAGGACAGACGCAAAGTATTCATTAAGAACCATAAAGGTTACCTTTTTGGTCTCTAATAGGCCCTACTCTTTCCTTAGTTATCTTCTTGCTCTATGTATTTATAGAACATCTCTGTTTTCCTTGCCAATATTTTTTCATGCCCTCTGCTTTCCTAATTTCCTTTTTAATTTCACCCCTGCACTTTCTATCCTCCTCTAGGCTTTCTGCAGTATTGAGATCTCGGTATCTGGACATAAGCTTCCCTTTTTTACCTTATCCTACACTGTATGCTCCTTGACATCCAGGGGGCTCCAGATTTGGGAGTCCCACCCTTTTTCTTTGTGGGAACATATTTGCACTGAACCTTGAAATGCCTCCCACTGCTCTACCTTCAAGTAGCTGTTTCCAGTCCACTTTTGCTAAATCACATCTAGCCTAGTAAAATTAGCCTTTCCCCAATTGAGAACTTTTACTCCTGTTCTATCTTTGTCCTTTTCCATAACTACGCTAAATCTAAATGAATTATCACTACCATCAAAATGCTCTCCCACTGATACCCCATCCACCTGCCCAGCTTCATTCCCTAAAGCTAAGTCCAGAACTGCCCCCTCTCGTCAGGCTTGCTACGTACTGGCTAAAAAAGTTCTCCTGAATTAATTAAGAATTCTGCGCCTTCTATACGTTTTACACTAATTCTATCCCAGTTAATATTAGGGTAGTTAAAATCCCCTATTACTGCCCTACTGTTCTTGCTCTTCAGAAATTTGTCTACATATTTACTCATCTATCTCCCTCTGATTGATGCATATTATGATGCATAAACCTGTGTTAATAAAGCCCAGCCTCAGTTATCATATTATCATCATTACCAGCACTTATGACCTCCCCCAGTTTAAGATGGACAAAATTAATCATAGTATGGACTACATTCATAATTTGCACTGGTGTCCAGTAGCAGACGACAAATGGATCAGCAACTACATGAGCAAAGAAAGTCACCGCACAGCTGGATCCAAGGCTAGGTTCGAGTTGAACTAACAATAGTTTCACACAGCTTGATACAACGTGTAAAAATGTTTTAGATTGACAGAAATAAAAATGCAATTTAAAGAAGCATATTTAATTCTGTCTCCATAAACATTGTTAACTTGCAAAATTCAATGTACTGCAATCCCTGCTTAATTGGAGCGTTAATTATGCCATTACTGGAGGGAAAGATTTTCAATCTGAGAAACACAATGCCACACTTACCTGATTTCAGTGTGTCAATGTAGTTGAGAAGTGCCTCCCTGATCCTACTTGCACCATCATTTTTCATTAGAGCCAACAATTGTGTGTCAGGCTCATCTTTTGCCAGTGCAACAATAACCTGAGGACGACAAATTCCAAATATCTAATTTATTCAGGCAGGCTCCAAATACAAACAAAAGCTACAAATACCCACAAGACTCTAAAATGTATAAAAGCTATTGGAAATTTAATATGATATATCCTTTATGCTGAATTACATTTATTGCCAACGCCTTGCAAATATTTTTTCCAGCACTAACACTATCACAAATTTCAGCATTCGTTATGTCATTACTTCAGAGTGATGGAGTATTATTCCACCTGCCACTGAACAAATACACTACATTGTTTTAAAAGGTACAACTGGGAACAGTAAAGATACCACTAAGGCAATTGGGTGGGGGGGGGGGGGGGGGGGGAAGGGCAGAAGGAAGGAAAGAATATGGAAGAGAAACCTTAACCCAACTTTACCAGGCAACACAAGGGAAGGGTAATGCAGCTGTAGACTTTTTTAAAAAATTTATGAACATCTTAAAAAATGAGTTTCTAAATCCAAATTCAATACTCATTTTACCAAAGCAAAAAGTCAATTTTAGAGAGTTGAAAGTTAGTCTCAAAGATGGACTTAGGACCTGTTTGATTTTCAGTAGTTTTTTTAAAAATGTAAAGCAATACTTAGTCGATTCCAGCTTACAGTGCTGGAGTTGCAGAGTCAAAAGATCCCAGTTTCATACTATTAGTCATAGAGTCATAGAGTTATACAGCACGGATAGAGGCCCTTCGGCCCATCGTGTCCGCGCCGGCCATCAGCCCTGTCTACTCTAATCCCATATTCCAGCATTTGGTCCGTAGCCTTGTATGCTATGGCATTTCAAGTGCTCATCCAAATGCTTCTTGAATGTTGAGGGTTCCTGCCTCCACAACCCTTTCAGGCAGTGAGTTCCAGACTCCAACCACCCTCTGGGTGAAAAAGTTCTCTCTCAAATCCCCTCTAAACCTCCCGCCTTTTACCTTGAATCTATGTCCCCTTGTTGTCGAACCCTCAACGAAGGGAAAAAGCTCCTTAGTATCCATCCTATCTGTGCCCCTCATAATTTTGTACACCTCAATCATGTCCCCCCTCAGCCTCCTCTGCTCCAAGGAAAACAAACCCAATCTTCTCAGTCTCTCTTCATAGCTGAAGCGCTCCAGCCCTGGTAACATCCTGGTGAATCTCCTCTGCACCCTCTCCAAAGCGATCACATCCTTCCTGTAGTGTGGCGACCAGAACTGCGCACAGTACTCCAGCTGTGGCCTAACCAGTGTTTTATACAGCTCCATCATAACCCCCTTGCTCTTATATTCTATGCCTCGGCTAATAAAGGCAAGTATCCCATATGCCTTCTTTACCACCCTATCTACCTGTTCCGCCGCCTTCAGGGATCTGTGAACTTGCACACCAAGATCCCTCTGTCTTGCCTAGGGTCCTCCCATTCATTGTGTATTCCCTTGCCTTGTTAGTCCCTCCAAAGTGCATCACCTCGCACTTTTCCGGGTTAAATTCCATTTGCCACTGTTCCGCCCATCTGACCAACCCATCTATATCGTCCTGCAGACTGAGGCTATCCTCCTCGCTATTTACCACTCTACCAATTTTTGTATCATCAGCGAACTTACTGATCATACCTTTTACATTCATATCCAAGTCATTAATGTAGACCACAAACAGCAAGGGACCCAGCACCGATCCCTGTGGTACCCCACTGGCCACAGGCTTCCAGTCACAAAAACAACCTTCGACCATCACCCTCTGCCTTCTGCCACTAAGCCAGTTTTGTATCCAAAGTGCCAAGGCACCCTGGATTCCATGGGCTCGTACCTTCTTGACCAGTCTCCTGTGCGGGACTTTATCAAAGGCCTTACTGAAATCCATGCATACCACATCCACTGCGTTACCCTCATCCACACGCCTAGTCACCCCCTCAAAAAATTCAATCAAATTAGTCAGACATGATCTTCCCTTGACAAAGCCATGTTGACTATCCCTGATTAATCCTTGCTTCTCCAAGTGGAGACTAATTTTGTCCTTCAGAATTTTTTCCAATAATTTTCCTACCACTGATGTTAGGCTCACTGGCCTGTAGTTCCCCGGTTTTTCCCTACTCCCCTTCTTGAATAATGGTACTACATTAGCGGTTCTCCAGTCCTCTGGCACATCCCCTGTGGCCAGAGAGGTTCTGAATATATGTGTTAGAGCCCCCGCAATCTCCTCCTTTGCCTCACACAGTAGCCTGGGATACATTTCGTCCGGGCCTGGGGATTTATCCATTTTTAGGCCTGCTAAAACCGCCAATACCTCCTCCCGCTCGATGTTAATATGTTCGAGTATATCACAGTCCCCCTGCCGTATTTCTATGTCTACATCGTCCTTCTCCATAGTGAAAACAGATGCAAAAAATTCATTCAGAACCCCTCCTACATCTGCCGGCTCCACACACAGATTGCCATTTTTGTCCCTAATGGGCCCTATTTTTTCCCTAGTCATCCTCTTACCCTTAATATACTTATAAAACATCTTAGGATTTTCCTTTATTTTGCTCGCCAGTGTTATTTCATGGCCCCTCCTTGATCTCCTAATTTCTTTTTTAAGTATCCCCCTGCACTTTTTGTACTCCTCGAGGGCTTCCTCAGTCTTTAGCCTTTTGTATCTACCAAAAGCCCTCCTTTTTTTCCTAATCCATTCTCGTATATCCCCTGACATCCAAGGTTCCCTGGAGTTCTTGGAAGCACCCTTGACCTTTACGGGAACATGTTGCCATTGTATGGTCTCAATCTCCCTTCTGAAAGACTCCCATTGCTCCGATGCGGATTTTCCTACAAGCAGCTGATCCCAGTCCATTTTGGCCAGATCCTGCCTTATCCTATTAAAATCGGCCTTCCCCCAATTTAGAACCTTTATTTCCGGCCCCTCCCTATCCTTTTCCATGACCACCTTAAATCTCACCGAATTATGGTCACTGTCACCAAAGTGCTCACCTACTAGCACTTCTTCCACTTGGCCGGCCACATTCCCTAGAATTAGGTCCAGTACCGCCCCCTCGTAGGACTTTCTACATGCTGGCTCAAAAAGCTCTCCTGGATGCACGTTAAGAATTTTGTACCCTCTAAGCCTTTTACGCTCTGAGTATCCCAGTTAATATTGGGGAAGTTGAAATCCCCCACTATTATTACCCTATTATTTGCACAATTTTCTGAGATTTGCCTACATATCTGTTCCTCTATCTCCCCCTGACTGTTTGGGGGCCTATAGTACACTCCCATCAAAGTGCTTGGAATATTGAGCTGCCAGTCTTGCCCCTCCCTCAACCATGTCTCTGTGACAGCAACAATATCATACTCCCATGTGTTTATCAACACCTTCAGTTCATCCACCTTATTCGCAAGACTCCTTGCATTAAAATAGATGCCATCCAGCCTTGCCCTCACATATTTGCCCTGTCTTCCAAGCTGACTTCTTTTTTCTCGATATTTGGCTGCACATCACCCCCTATTGTAGCTCCACTCTGTATCCCATCCCCCTGCCAAGTTAGTTTAAACCCCCCCCCCCCCCACCGCCCCGCCCCCCCCCCCGCCCCCCCGCCCCCCCCCCCCCGCCAACAGTGCTAGCAAACCTCCCCACAAGGATATTTGTCCCGCTCTGGTTCAGGTGCAACCCGTCCGACTTGTACAAGTCCCACCTTCCCCAGAAGCAGGCCCAGTGATCCAGGAAACTGAAACCCTCCCTCCTGCACCAACTCTTTAGCCACGCATTCATCTGTTCTATCCTCCTATTTCTATACTCACTAGCCCGTGGCACTGGGAGTAATCCAGAGATTACAACCATTGAGGTCCTGCTCTTTAATCTGCTACCTAGCTCCCTAAATTCTTGTTGCAGGACCTCATCTCCCTTCCTACCTATGTCGTTGGTCCCAATGTGGACCACGACCTCTGCCTGCTCACCCTCCCCCTTGAGAATGCCCTGTAGCCGCTCAGTGACATCCATGACCCTGGCACCAGGGAGGCAACCCTGTGTTCTACTCAACAAAAAAAAGCCCAAATTGCTCTTTTTGGTGCACAATATTCACTCCATTTTTAGGCTATAATATAATTTATATTTAACAAAGTTGACTGCACCTAGGAGATACATTTCAGAGAACCTGTAGCAGCGAGTTGGACAACAATGATCAGTTTCAATGCATGAAAGGATACAGGTTCAACTCCCCACACTCTTGGGTCCCAATCCTGATCATCCCAAGTGAGGCCAAAGGAAGAAAGAGTGGAACAGATGGGGAAGCCCAGGAAAGATGGTAACTCATGCTTTCTAGCAGCACTGGGAAAAAATTGGGAGCAGGCCCTGGCACTTGCCCCCTTCAACTAAAGCAAAGTGAAGAATGGAAATAATTAACAAAGATACATTTAAAAAAAACTTACATCTACTTCATCAACATCATTTTCATCTGAGAGGTTTGGTATCTCCACAGTTCCTTTATATTTAATTCCAGTTTTTGAAGTCCCTACAATAGAAGAATACCAAGTTAAAGCAGTGATATGGCAGAAATTTTATGAACAAAATTGAATCAACTAAATTTCAGCAAGGGGGGGGGGGGGGGGGGAAAGAGAGAAAGTGCACTGGCTAAACTATTTAAAAAAAAAACTTTATTCTTAATTAGATTTACCAAGAATTTCTCATCAAGGTGAGCACAGCATAAATCAGTCAAGTCCTCTTTTTTCCCCACTTGCTTCTCCAATCTAAAAATATTTCCATTTCCCCAAAGCAGACTACTTTATAAGGTTTTACAAGTCTTAAAATTAAGGCTCCCGTGCAATAAGGTAATTAGATAAGTGTTTTGTTTATATAAGAGGGGTCTGGACATCAGAAGACACTTTCTCTCAGGGGTGGAATTAAACAAAAAAAAGTTTAAAATGCATACCTGGTATGGTAGTGGGTTATACAGCCCACAAAGGTCCTAGGTTTATACTAAGTCTTAATTACTTAATCATGCCTAGATCCCTATCCCCAAGCACAACTTCAAAATTGGTAGAGCCTTTGGTAATCTTGTCTCCTTACTTAAATTCTCTGCACTCTTGCTGCTCCTCTGTCCACCTTTAAAAGACTCATTAAAATATTTTTTTTTTCCAACCACACCATTGGTCACTCCTCTATCTCCTGCTTAGGTCCAGCCCCATCCATGATGCATCTTGCTGTAGTGGGATTTTGAGACACTGAAATCTTGTCTCCTCCATGCCAGACTTGGATTGGAAGGGAAATTGGATGTTCACTGCTTGACTGCTATCTAACAGACCCCGCTGGTAACTCTGCAGAGGTAGATAGAATCAGGCTTGGCTGCAATGATAACTAATCTAACTGGCACTTGGCCAAGGTACCAAATAGCTGCCAGAACCCGTAGAACTACCCCAGCGCAAATGGTGCAGAATGTTTGTTGAAGGAGGGAAAAGAAGAGGGGGGAAATTGAAATCATTTTAAATAAGGGTGTGATTTTGGTTTTAAAATTAAGAGACAGTGAAATAGTTTATGTTCCTTTTTTTGGGAAATAAAAACAGTATTTATGAATTTTTGTGAACTAAATCAAGGTGAAAAATTTCAGTACTCGGAAAGGAAACAATTCAACTTTGGACATGCAGTGGCAGTGTTAAGCACTCCCAAGGACAAGAGGCAAATTAAAGCTTTGTCCCAATAACGTGCATTAATGAAATAAACATAACAGTCTGGACTGGAATGCAGATGAAAGCTTGAATCTCTTTTCCCCCCCCCCTCTCTTCCAAATCACTAATTTCCCCCCCACCCCACCCCGCATTCAAGGCTTTGCCTCTTTGCTGGGATACTGTTCCACAAACATTGGCCATCCGATATTACCATGCCCACATGGTTATTACTCACGAGCCACATGTCAGCATGTTATTCAACGGTAAGCATCATTACAGCTTCGGCCAATCACGTCCACATTGACATCTACACACGTGCACTTCCAGTAGGAATCACTGGAAAGTGATCAAGAATGGGAATGCTGGCTGTTTTCTGCCCCTCCAAAGTGTACTGCAACACTCTCATCACCATCCTGGCAGAGATCAGTTAACAGATAGGGGTCAAACTTTCCTGGTCTGTATGACTTAACTACTCACTGGATAAACTCAGTAAGTGACTTTGGTGAAAGTTTCAAATAAGTTGTTTGGTTCTGCATACTCACCTATCCATGACATCTGGATGTTCCATTCAAAGAAGTATATCAGTTTTCCTTTTCTGTTGTTAATTGAAGCTTCCCCATCAGTCTTGCTCACTTCTGTCACTTTACACACTCCCTCTTCGTTTTCTACACTGACTGCCAGCAACAGTGACTTGAGTTTAACGACAGACCAATTCGAGGCATCTCTCTCTGTCCTGCAGATGAATTTTGAAGATCAGCTTTACTGTGACCAGGTTAAGATCATCCCTATTGACTCAAGTCTGAAGCTTTGGATCAATCTGTATACGATAGTTTTGAAGCTTTCATCTTTCACCAAGTAGGACTGTGAGAGAGCAATATTTTGCCAGTAAATGCAACATCTTACCCTACACAACCTTTCAAGTACAGAAAAGAACCATAGTTTGACATTCTGACAAAAACTCCATATTGTTAAATCTGTCAAAGTTAACGCTAGCTAGTTTCATCATTCACAACTGTCATTTACTGCAGCAAATGGAAGCATGTTTCAAATAACAACGCCCACATGCCACTATAAGCACAGCATTGCTTGACTCATGAGCAACATCTTTGCACTGATTTCAATTTTTTACCCATCCAGGACAAGAAGTTGTTTCTCATTCCTTTTGTATCCTATAATGCAGGCTAAATGAAGTGCCCTCTATTAAAAATATTTTATCTGTATGCACTTCTGTGTCAACTTCTTCATTACAATTTTCATTTATAATGGAGACTGCCTATGTAAAGTTGTCACACTATAATTACACCCTCCTGACAATGGTGGCACTGAGGTGCCTCAGTTTAGCAACTCAGCCTGTATTGTAGACAAACTCGTGTGTGATAACTAACTACCTTTCTGCTTTACAAATTACTGCAAGTTTGTCAAATCATTATATGAAAAATAAGGACAGAATGTGGGATTTTTTTTTAAATGGCCACTGAATTACACCTGCAAGCTCTGGTCTAATTATCCCCTGCCCTCTACGAGTTCGGTCAGAAGCAGTGGTACCTGCATCAGATACAGCGTGAAAGAAAAACATCAATTTGGTTCAGCGATATTATCTCCTTAGATTGCAACTCCTCTCTCCTTACCAAATCAGGAGCTTAATCTGTTCCTCAATGCTGAGGAACATCAATCTGTAGTCAGCTGACAAGTGACATTCAAATTAGTTAACAGTACCTTTCACTCTTAAACAATTTAATCTAGTAACCCTAGCTGATTCAGCAACTGAAAAGACATTCAGGTAATAGGATCCCCCAGAATTCTGAACCAGCAATTATCTAGTCAAGTTTAAAAAAAAAATTTTTGCGCTCTCCACCTCCCTTCAAGGTACTGACTCTTACAATAATACTTTTGCACAGGGTCTAACAGCCCGTCGGATCCTTGCCTGAGCAACCATTCTTCATGAGCCTGCCAACAGGCTTCTTCACGAGGTATATGTGTGTAATTGGCAAATGAATTTCTAGATAAGTGTGAGCTGTTATATTTTGGTAGGAAGATTAAGGGGGCCACATACTGCTCAGATTACGAGAGTCTAAGTAGGGTAGAGGAGCAGAGGGATCTGGGGTACAGATACACAAATCACTAAGAGTAGCAACGCAGGTTAATAAGGCCATTAAAAAAAAAGCAAACCAAGCTTTGCGATTCATTTCTAGAGGGATAGAATTGAAAAGCAGAGAAGTTATGTTAAACTTGTACAGAACTTTGGTTATACCACATTTGGAGTATTGTGCACAGCTCTGGTCTCCATATTATAAAAAGGATATGGAGGCATTGGAGAAAGTAAATCTTTTTTGCACTAGGATGATACCAGAACTGACTATACCTATCAGGAAAGATTGAGCAGGCTGAAGCTCTTTTCTCCAGGAAAGAAGACTGAGGGGTGACCTGGTAAGAGGTCTTTAAGATTATGAAAGGGTTTGATAGGGTAGACGTAGAGATGATGTTTCCACTTGTGGGGCAGACCAGAACTAGGGGGCCATAAATATAAGAAAGTCGCTAATAAATCCAATATGGAATTCAGGAGAAACTTCTTTACCCAGAGAGTGGTTAGAATGTGGAACTCACTACCACGTGCAGTTGAGACGACTAGCACAAATGCATTTAAAGGGAAGCTAGATAAACACAGGAGGGAGACAGAATTAGAAGGATATGCTGATAGGGTTAGATGAAATAGGGAGGGAGGAGGCTTGGGTGGCATGGACCTGTTGGGCCGAATGGCCTGTTTCTGTGCTTTACATTCTATGTAATCACAGCCAAGCCCAATCCTGCCTTAACATTCATGCATATGCACTTTCCAACAGGAGTCACTGGTTGACTATCAGGAGCTGATGTCCTCCTACTCAATAAGTTTCCCCTTTTTGTCACAAATCCACCTCACAACTGAATCCTAAGTCTCACAACCAAAAAATAAAAGCCTTTCTACTGCATGCCTGAATCATGAAAGAGAACAGTTTAGACATGTCAAATCTCAGGAGATTAAATAAGGTGTGCAAAGCAGTGGACTGGATGGGTCAAGCAAACTTTTTGCATTCAATATTTCTCATGTTGATGTGGAGAAGTGTTAGGTAACACATTTTGGGATGATAACAAGGAACAGAGGACTTTAATGGACAATGAGGACAAACGGAACACTCCAAAAGGTTGAAAACCATAAGCACCTAAAAGTGCCAATGCTGGCCGAGAAAGCCATAAAAGTCAACAGCATTTTAGGTGTTATAAATTAGGGACTTACGATACAAGATTAAAGAAATACTGATAAAATTGAATATGGCAATGGTTGGGCCACAGTTAGAATACTGTGTGCAGTATTGGGCACCTTGTTATATAAAGGACATTAAAGTCATACAAAAATGTATAGCATAGATTCACACGAATGATGCCAGGGATGGGAAACTATAGTTATGTGGGAAGACTAAATGTTGGGACTATTTCCACTGGAGAAGGCTTCGAAGAGAGATTTTTTTTTAACATTATGAAAAGCTTTGATAGGAAATTGCCCTTCCCTATTCACCCTCTGATTGGGGAGTCGGTAAGGTGTCATTAATTTAAAACAGTTACCAAGAATGAGGAGGGGGGTTAGGTAAAATTTCTTTTACACAGAAGGTTGTTGGAGTATGAAATGTTTTGTCACAGGTTGAGGCAGAGACTATTTTAAGGGAAAGTGGATAAATATTTGAAGCATATAAAGGTACGAGGCTATGAGGAAAGAACAGGACATTAGGATTAGTTTTAGATTACTCTTGCAAAAGAACCAACATAAACAATGTGGGCCAAGTTTTGTGCTGTAAATTTCTATGGTCTCAGAAGCCCAAGCTGCATTGGGTTTTTGCTTTTATTAGGAAGAGAAAAGAAAACAAGAACCCCCTTTTCTCTCCTTGGCATCATCTCAAAGCTAAAAGATGGCATCTGTCAGTCTCCAGATATCAAAATGAAGCAATTGAGACAGATACCCCTCGCATCTTCAAATAAACACCTTTAAAGGCATCCCCTTGATCCGTGCAGAGTAATAGTACAGTTCGACCACCCTTCCCTATTCTAAACTTTCCCTACTACAGACATCAAAATTTCCACTCCCAAAAGAGTTGACTCCCATTTGTTGCCAGTCAGTGCTTTATCCAAGAGAGCCATTCTTCACATGAACCTAGACCACACGTACCTGCAGGCTGTTGACAGCGAATATGATCACTGCCAAGCCAATGATAAGGCCGCTCAAGTTAGTTTCGACAGGTGCCGCTGGATAGCAATCAGGAATCCGAAGCAATTACACTTTCCCCAACCCAGGGACACCTACTGTCTTCTACAGTGCCTTTAAATTCACACCATACCTTCAAATTCACATGACATCATTAGCCAACTGTACTCTTAACAGCATTGTTCAAGACATTCCTTTTTTGTGTGGAATTTCAACACCAAACACACTGCTAGTTCCCTTTAATGCTATACCACACTGCAGTTCTCAGAAAAAAAAAATTGTTCTTCATCAAGATCAGAATGCTAATTGCAAGAAAAAAATACCCAAGACCAGTGACAATACCAAAGTCATCACCAGTATCCAGAATATGCATGGTTTATCTCATTCTGCTACTAAATACATATTCTCCATTCACATTCTACCCCACTTCAAAAGAGTATAAAACAACCAGGATAGCTAATGTGGGACCCAAAGGGAGGAAATAGAAGTTAATAGAATGAGAAGTACAGATGAGGAAGGCTATTCCACACCTATCTTGATTCTTCCATCCAGAAATACCCTGCAATCCAACCGCATCTAATCACACGTCTTAAATGATTCCAACATTTCCACCTCCACTACTCCATCAAGGAGCCAGTTCCAAAGTTATCAATGACAGTGCAAAAGAAAACATACCAGATTTACCTTTTTTCACATATCACCTTGTGTGTTTAAGCCCAAGTTTCTCCAAGTACACAAACCAGATCCCCCAAGGTAAGGGGGAAGAAGGGGTTAAGTGTTACAAAAGAGGAATTAAAACAAGCTTGCAAAAAAAATGTAATCTCTGGGGGGAGGGGGGGGGGGTTGGGAAAGGAAGGAGAAAGAATAACATAAATTTAGCTCCCAACTGCAGCAGCCCATACCCATATTGCATTTGAAAAAAAAGGTGGCAGGGAGCCCAGAAAGTTTTATAGATAGAAAATGTGACAGCTATAAAAACAGGATCACCAGAATTGTTAAACAAAAAAGTCTTTTAAGACAAAGCAACACCCCCCCCCCCCCACACACATATTCCCACTCTTCTCCCGTAAAGGCTCTTCCTCGGCTTAGATGAAATGTTAAAACTTGAATGATATATATATATATATAAAATAATCCTGGCTATTATTCTCCTTACCAATGCCAGTTATTGACGTTGGTGGCGTCGGCCCGCTCCTCCACGATCCAACGCGGGTCTCCCTCTCCCCATTTGGCCATAGCGACAGCAGCACGAGACGGCGGGTAGGATGAAAACAAATAAATAAGGATATAAATTAATCTAACGGCACCGCGCCCCGTTTATAAAGGTTTGCGTATGACTGCGGGAGGGGGGAGAGTTCGGGTGAATTCACAGGTTAAGTGAGACCCTCTCACGGCTCCTCTTCACCCAAAGCGTCAGGCAGCCGCTGTCCTCCAGTCTTTATCCGGTCGCCGTCAGAACATGCTAGAAACCCGTGACGTCATCGCCGCTCCTGCCCCGCCTCCTCACTGTCCATTACCTGCAACGCTCACTCACCGCCAATGACGACGAAAGCACTTCCGCCCCGCACTCTCTGTCTAGACCTCTCCCCACCGCTTCTCATGACGTCTCATCACTTCCGCCCCGCACTCTCTGTCCAGACCTCTCCCCACCGCTTCTCAATGACGTCTCATCACTTCCGCCCCGCACTCTCTGTCTTTTCACCTCTCCCCAGTTAATTGTCATGACGTTTCAACGCTTCCGCCCCGCTCACTCGCTGATTGCCACGACCTGACGGCACACTGCCGCCCCGCACACTCTCCTCCTCCACCCGAGGCGCCCTTTCGGCGCCTACGTGATGTACACATTATTTTATTTAAAATTAGTTGGTTCAAGGATTTAATTATTTTTGCTTTGAGGCGGAAACTGTCCGATGTGTGATTTAAACGGCGTTCCACTACACTCGCAGGTTTTTTGTTTGTTCCCTGAGCCTTCGCCGTTTAGAAAAACAGACGTCATGGCGTCCAACCTTCTGAACGGTTAATTTCCGGGAAGAGCTCCTTATAAAGCCTTCCGGTGACGCAGGCTGCAACTTGGGTTCCGCTTTAGTTTGGGGGGAGGGTTTAGTTCCAGGCTAACCCTTAGGGTATGACCTCACTAAACTCTAAGTAATCTCATGCTGTCTTACATTTAATTTTAAGGGCTCAGTGGGTATCTCTCTCACCTCTGAGTCAGAAGGTTGTGCCTTTAAGGCCCCACTCCAGAGACTCAGCCACACAATCTAGGCTGACACTCCAGGACAGGGATGAGACTTTAAGCCATCTCAGGTGGATGTAAAAGATCCCAGGGCACTATTTTGAAGAAGAGCAGGGGAATCTGGCCAATATTTATCCCTCATCCAACATCACTTAAAAAAGCGGATTATCTAAGTTGCGTATCTCGTTGCTGTTTGTGAGACCTTCCGGGATGGCCTGAGGTCGCGAAAGGCGCAACGTGAAAGCAAGTCCTTTCCTTTATATGTTCCCTCGTTCTAGACCCCCTCAGTGATTGGAAAGAGTCTGTTTCTCCAACCCATCCTTTCATAATTTTTAACACCTCTGTCAAATTACCCTGTAATCTTCTCTGTCCTAACAAAAACTTGCCAGCGATGCCCACATCCCATGAATGAATAAAAGAACTGCCTAAATTTTTCGAGTCTTTATTTGTATTTGTATTTCCTCATATCGGGCAGCATCCTAGTAAATCTATGCTGTACTTTCTACATTGCCTCAACATCCTTCCTATAGTGTGGAGCCCAAAACTGTACAGAGTACTCCAACTCTGGTCTTAGTAAGGTTTTATATCGATTCATCATTACATCTTGACTTTTATATTCTATACCTCATCATAAAACACAGTATTCCATTAGCATTTTATTTTACTCTTGAAGTGTTGTCATTACTTTTTTGCGGGAAAATGCAGCAGCCAATTTGCACATAGCAGGATCCCACAAACAGCATTGAGACAAATGACCAATTCATCTTTTATTTGATGGTATTGTATTGTGATTTATTTTTGTTCTTGGGATATGGGTAACACTGGCAAGGCAGTAGTTATTGCTCATTCCGGTTGCCTGAGGGCATTAAGAGTCAACCACATAGTGAGGTACTGGAGTCACATGTAAGCTAGGGACAGCAGGTTCCTTTCCCTGAAGTGAACGAGTTGGATTTCTACAACAATATAGCAGCTTTCATGGTCATTTTCTGGTACTAGCCCACATTGAATTCCATTTTCCAACTTGCCATTGTGAAATTTGAACTCACAACTTCTGTGTAACTCATCTATCGTAGAATCATCATAAAATCATAGAAAACTATGGCACAGAAGGAGGCCATTCGGCCCAGTGTATCTGTGCCGGCCGAAAAAGAGCTATCCAGTTTAATCCCACTTTCCGGCACTTGGTCCATAGCCCTGTAGGTTACGGCACTTCTAGTGCACATCCAAGTACTTTTTAAATGAGTTGAGGGTTTCTGCCTCTACCACCATTTCAGGCAGTGAGTTCCAGACCCCCACCACCCTCTGGGTGAAAAAAATTCTCCTCAGCTCCCTTCTAATCCTTCTACCAATTACTTTAAATCTATGCCCCCTGGTCACTAACCCCTCTGCTAAGGGAAATAGGTCCTCTCTATCTAGTCCTGTCATAATTTTATTTACCTCAATTATATCTCCCCTCAGCCTCCTTTGTTCCAAAGAAAACAACCCCAGCCTATCCAATCTTTTCTCAAAGCTAAAATTCTCCAGCTCTGGCAACATCCTCGTAAATCTCCTCTGAACCCTCTCTAGTGCAATCACATCTTTCCTGTAATGTGGTGACCAGAATTGTATGCAGCACTAACCAATGTTTTATACAGTTCCAGCATAACCTCCCTGCTCTTATATTCTATGCCCAGGAAAGTATCCCATATGCCTTCTTAACCACCTTATCTACCTGTCCTGATACCTTCAGGGATCTGTGGACATGCACTCCAAGGCCCCTTTGTTCCTCTGTATCTCTCAGTATCCTCCCATTTATTGTGTACTCCCTTGCCTTGTTTGCCCTCCCCAAATGCATTACCTCACACTTCTCTGGATTGAATTCCATTTGCCACTTTTCTGCCCACCTGACCAGTCCATTGATATCTTCCTGCAGTCTACAGCTTTCCTCCTCACTATCAACCACACGGCCAATTTTTGTATCATTTGCAAACTTCTTGATCAAGCCTCCTACATTCAAGTCCAAATCATTAATATAGACCACAAAAAACAAGGGACCTAGTACTGAGCCCTGCGGAACCCCACTGGAAACAGCCTTCCAGTCACAAAAACACCCGTCTACCATTACCTTTTGCTTCCTGACACTGAGCCAATCTTGGATCCAACTAGCCACTTTCCCTTGGATCTCATGTTCTTTTACTTTTTTGACCAGTCTGCCATGTGGGACCTTGTCAAAAGCCTTACTAAGATCCATTTGCACTACATCAAACGCATTACCCTCATTGACCCCCTATGTTACTGCCTCAAAAAATTCAATCAAGTTAGTCAGAAACGACCTTCCCTTAACAAATCCATGCTGGCTGTCCTTGATTAATCTGTGCCTTTCTAAATGACGATTTATGCTGTCCCTTAGAATTGATTCCAATAATTTGCCCACCACCGAGGTTAGGCTGACTGGCCTGTAATTACTCGGTCTATCCCTTTCTCCCTTTTTAAACAACGGTACAATGTTAGCAGTCCTTCAATCCTCCGGCACCACGCCTGTAGCCAGGGAGGATTGGAAAATGATGGTCAGAGCCTCCGCTATTTCCTCCCTTGCTTCTCTTAACAGCCTGGGATACATTTCATCCGGACCTAGTGTCAACCACTCAGCTACCGTACCCACTACAGGGTGGGTGAGGAATGTTGGCCAGGACATCAGAAGAAGTCCCTGCTCTTTGAACGGTATCATGGATCTTCAACATCCACCAGAACTGGCAGATGGTCCTTGCTTTAATGCCACACCTGTGATAATGCAGCGTTCTCTCAGTAAAGAAAGAATGTGCATTTATATCGTGCCCATCACTACCTCAGGACATCCCAAACTGCTTCACAGCCAATGAGTTACATTTGAGGAAAAAAGAAAGAATTGCACTTGATATTGAACCTTTCATATCCTCAGGACATGCCAAAATACTTTTCAGGTAATGAAGTACTCTTGAAGTGCAGTCACCTTTTTAGGCAGCCAATTTGTGCACAGCAAGGTCCCAGAAACAGCAATAAGTGACCACATAATCAGTTTTGGTAGTGTTGGTGAGCGAAGAATGTCGACCAGGATATTTTGAGAGCTAAAGGAGGGGAGAGAGGTAGAAAGCCCAGGATCCCGTATTCTTTCTTAACAGCTTTCTCATCCTGTCCTGCCACCTTCAACGATCTGTGCACATATACCCCCAGGTCTCTCTGTTCCTGCACCTCCTTTAAAATTATACCATTTAGTTTATATTGCCTCTCCTTATTCCTCCTGCCAAAATGTATCACTTTGTACATCTCTGCATTAAATTTCATCTGCCATGTGTCTGCGAATTCCACCAGCCTGTCTATGTCCTCTTGAAGTCTATCACTATCCTCCTCACTGTTTACTATACTGCCAAGTTTTGTGTCATCTGCAAATTTTGAAATTGTGCCCTGTACACCCAAGTCCAAGTCATTAATATATATCAAAAAAAGCAATGGTCCTAGTACCGACCCCTGGGGAACACCACTGTATGCCTTCCTCCAGTCCGAAAAACCACCATTCACCACTACTCTCTGTTTCCTGTCACTTAGCCAATTTCATATCCATGCTGCCACTGCGCCTTTTATTCCATGGGCTTCAATTTTGCTGACAAGCCTATCATGCGGCACTTTATCAAACGCCTTTTGAAAGTCCATATATACAACATCAACCGCATTGCCCTCATCGACCCTCTCTGTTACCTCATCAAAAAATTCCATCAAGTTAGTTAAACACGATTCGCCTTTAACAAATCCGTGCTGGCTTTCCCCTATTAATCCATACTTGTCCGAGTGACTATTAATTTTGTAGATCTCCTTTTTGGTCCTAATTGGCCCCACCCGTCCTCTTACTACCCGTTTACTATTTATATGCCTATAGAAGACTTTTGGATTCCCTTTTATGTTAGCCGCCAGTCTATACTCATACTGTCTCTTTGCCCCTCTTGTTTCCTTTTTCACTGCTCCTCTGTATTTTCTATATTCAGCTTGGTTCTCACTTGTATTGTCAACCTGATATCTATCTTTTTCTGCTTCATCTTACTCTCTATCTCTTTTGTCATCTAGGGAGCGCTGGCTTTGGTTGCTCTACCTTTCCCCCTTGTGGCAATGTACCTAGACTGTACCCGAATCACCTCCGCTTTAAAGGCTGCCCGTTGTTCAATTACAGTTTTGCCTGCCAATCTTTGATTCCAATTTACCTGGGCCGATCCATTCTTGACCCACTGAAATTGGCCCTCCGCCAATTATAAGGAATCTTACAACACCAGGTTATAGTCCAACAAATTTATTTTAAAATCACAAGCTTTCGGAGATTATCCCCTTCGTCAGGTGAATGAGTGAAAGGTTCTCAAATCGCATATCTTATATTAGGGTGGGACACCATCACACCAATCAAAAGGTGTCGTTGGTGTTCAAACAGGCCAGTCACGGAGAACAGTACGTCCCAGTACACTGAATATACATTGTGTCAATTACACAGACAGAGAGAAAGAGACCCAAATGGCAGAGAGAGAGAGAGTATTAAAAACAGATAACTTTTTTTTCCCCTTTTGCTGGTGATAGCCAAGTTCCGCACCCATGAGGACGGCCTCAACTGGGATCTTGGGTTCATGTCGCGCTACACGTAACCCCACCAGCAAAAGGGGGAAAAAAAGTTATCTGTTTTTAATACTCTCTCTCTCTCTCTCTCTCTGCCATTTGGGTCTCTTTCTCTCTGTCTGTGTAACTTGACACAATGTATATTCAGTGTACTGGGACGTACTGTTCTCCGTGACTGGCCTGTTTGAACACCAACGACACCTTTTGATTGGTGTGATGGTGTCCCAGCCTAATATAAGATATGCGATTTGAGAACCTTTCACTCACTCACCTGACGAAAGGGATAATCTCCGAAAGCTTGTGATTTTAAAATAAAATTGTTGGACTATAACCTGGTGTTGTAAGATTCCTTACATTTGTCCACCCCAGTCCATCACCGGCATCTCCACATCTCCTCCAATTAAGTATTTTTACACTAGATTGCTCTTTGTCCTTTTCCATAACTAATCTAAACCTTATGATACTATGATTAGTGTTCCCTAAATGTTCCCCCACTGACACTTGCTCCACTTGATCTACTTCATTCCCCAGAACCAGATCCAGCAATGCCTCCTTCATCATTGGGCTGGAAACATACTGATCAAGAAAGTTCTTCTGAACACACTTCAGAAATTCCTCTCCCTCTTTGCCCTTTACACTATTACTGTCCCAGTCTATATTAGGATAGTTGAAGTCCCCCATTATTACTATTCTATAGTTCTTGTACCTCTCTGTAGTTTCCCTGCAAATTTGCTCCTCTATATCCTTCCCACTAGTTAGTGGTCTATAGAATACATCCAGTAGTGTAATGGCACCTCTATTGTTTCTTAACTCTAACCAAATAGATTCTGTCTTTGACCCCTCCAGGACATCCTCTCTCTCCAGCACTGCAATATTCTCCTTAATCAATACTGCCACCCCCCTACCGCCTCCTTTTTTTCCTTCCTTATCTTTCCTGAACACCTTGTATCCAGGAATATTTAATACCCAATCCTGCCCTTTTTTGAGCCAGGTCTCTGTTATCGCTATGACATCGTATTCCCATGTGGCTAATTGCACCTGCAGCTCACTAACCTTGTTTACACACATGCACTGCAAACCTCTTAGACCTTCTTGTATTGTCTCTTAGTCTGATCCCACCTTATACTGTACTGTTTCTTACTCTATAATGCTATCTATCTCTCCCAATCCTTTGTGTACCTTGCTTCTCCTCTCTAATGGTACATCCCGGTGCCCATCCCCCAGCCTATTCTTCAGGTATATTTTCATAAACGATCTGTGTTGCTACTCCACGTGTCTTTTTTTATTATTCATTCATGGGATGTGGGTGTCACTGGCGAGGCCAGCATTTATTGCCCATCCCTAATTGCCCTTGAGAAGGTGGCGGTGAGCCGCCTACTTGAACCGCTGCAGTCCGTGTGGTAAAGGTTCTCCCACAGTGCTGTTAGGAAGGGAGTGCCAGGATTTTGACCCAGCGACAATGAAGGAACAGCGATATATGTCCAAGTTGGGATGGTGTGTGACTTGGAGGGGAACGTGCAGGTGGTGATGTTCCCATGTGCCTGCTGCCCTTGTCCTTCTAGGTGGTAGAGGTTATGGGCCTGGAAGGTGCTGTTGAAGAAGCCTTGGCGAGTTGCTGCAGTGCATCCTGTGGATGGTACACACTGCAGCCACAGTGCGCCGGTGGTGAAGGGAGTGAACGTTTAGGGTGGTGGATGGGGTGCCAATCAAGCGGGCTGGATCATGTCGAGCTTCTTGAGTGTTGTTGGAGCTGCACTCATCCAGGCAAGTGGAGAGTATTCCATCACACTCCTGACTTGTGCCTTGTAGATGGTGGAAAGGCTGTACGCACCTTCCGCTGCTCTTTCGAACGTGACCTGGCCTGTGGAAACCCTGGAGATATAAGACTCCAAACCAGCCCAAAGTAGCGGTGGAACTGGTTAACTGGAAATCATTAACTAACGTCTATTATCAGAGTTCTATCCCATTCCCTTTCTCTATGAAGTGCATCGAGAAACCAAATTCTAACTTGAACTGTATTTTTCAGGAGCCCAGTGAACACCACCTCATGCAGTATCAACTGAACTATCAACAACAGAAAAATGCTACGAGCAGGTTTCATGACCAAAATGACAGATGCAATTTAAGCATATGTTTATTTTTCACACTGACCTACATCAATCAGACCTGTCAAGACACATTACCTGGCTCATTCAGCTTTAAAATAATGTTTCTCAATTTTTTTTCTGAATCGGTTACTTGTTGGAAATATGGACTCATCCTTAGGAACGCTCCTGTCTTAAATTCTGAAGACAGTGTCAGCTATCCAAATGTAGGGAGCCATAGGATTTGCCGACCCCAAATTTACAAAGAAATAGATAATTTCTCTTTCTGTGCACGGGTATGTTACTCTTAAAAGCAAACAAGGCTGTTTGTTTAGTGGGTTTGCAATCTGTATCACCCTTGTTGATGATAAATGTCAGCCTTAGCTTTTCAATAAAAATGAGTGACTGCCACTCCAAATGAGAGAGGATAGATAAATCTGGATTGAAATTAAATTATTTTCATGGTAGGTTGGAGTTGGGTGGGTGGAGGAAATGTGAAGAACATAAGATAATTTCTTTGCACTCGCGTATTCCTTGGGTTGACTGCGTGGATTGAAAGGTCTCTCTGACCAGGAGCTCAGAGCCTGGTACTTTGATCATACGGTCCATACGTAAAGGTAACTGGATGCTGCACGGGACTAGTTAATCGATGCACGCATTGTGCTGCAGTAATATACATCCCTGAATGTGAGCTCCGTCGGCGACTCCGTAATTAAAAACCGAGGGGGAAAAAAAAGCGGAGATTTTCTTTTTTTTTTAAAAAAAGAACCTCCTGCTGCTGCTGCTTCAGCACGTCGTTAATTTCCTTCCCCTGTGACTTGAAAGTCGCGGTTTCCGCCGTGCGTCGCAAGCGCTGCCGGGAGTTGTAGTCCAAGGACTCTGACGTCCGGCGGCGCTGGCGTCCTCGCGCATGCGCAGGCCCGGCCTGCTGCCTGTTCCTGAGAGGCTGATGCAGGGAAGTGAGTGAGTTCAGGGGTGAGTGTGAGCTGGATGGATGGATGGAGGGAGGGAGGGATGGAGGGACTGTCACCATTAATTTACTTTGTTATAAACTCTTAATTTAAAAAAAACAAAGAAACTGGTATACCTGGTGTTTAAAAAAAGTGGGCTCTTCCTCTTACTGTTCTCTGTGTGTGTGTCTGACTGTCTGTCACTCACTCACTCACTCATCAGCTTGTGAGGTGTGTGTCCTGAGACTGCCTCTGCCAGCCAGCAGCACGAAAGGGCAGCCCAAACCCTCGAGAGTGTCACTTCCCGGTATTAAAGTGGTATTGTCTTTGTGAGGGATTGTTTGGGGCTTTATTTTGTTGTTTTTATTTAAAAATGCATGAAATCAGGACAAAATTCACTGCCTATTCCTCTTCACCCCTTGAAGGATGCAGTTGTTATTTAATTTTTTTCATATCCCCTTTTTTCTCCCCTCTTTCCCCCCCCCCCCCCCTGAAGGTGCAGACAGACCCTCTTGCTGAACTACAGTTCTGCAAGTGCCAGTAGTCACTCCAGCATCTCGTCCATGTGACTGTTTGCCATATGTGCGAATCTTAGCAGTCAGTGTCAGCACGTTATTTGGTTGTGGAGGGCAGCACATTCAGGTAGCGAGCAATAACGTGGCTGATTTTGTTGCTCTTTTGGAATGCTGAGGTCAATTCTGGTGCCTCCACTGCTGCCTTGACTGAGATCAGCTAACTCAGCACAAATCAAAGATTGATCCTGGAACCCCCCCCCCCCGGCCTCAGTGGGTCAGAACTGCACTGGCTGCTGCATATACCCCCTGAACCACCAGTTGAGGTTGAGAATTGTTGCTGCATTTTATAAAAGTTTGTGATTAATACAATTTTATCCAGTATTTCTACTTTATTTGCAGATGAACAGAAATAAAAATGACGAAGAAGAATATTGGAACAACACAAAATGTAAAGCTTTCATGTTTGATGATGATGATGAATTTACCGAGGCAAGTAAATAGCGTGTATATAATTTTCCTGATCAGATTCTTTTCCCTTGATTTTTCCGACTGTGGTAAATATTTTCTGGAGTTGAATTAGAAGTGCTCTGTCCTGCATAACAGTCTTCTGGATAAAAAGAAAGAACTTACATAGCACCTTATCATGTCCTTGGGACATTCCAAAGCACTATCAACTATTGGATTAGACAAATGCACAAGATGATTTGTGCACAGCAAGTTCCCATAAGCAAGGAAATCAATGTTTGACCAGTTAATCTTTTTTTTTTGGTTTTGGTTGATAGGGGATTGTTGCCCAGGTCACGAGGAGAACTCCTTGTTCTTCTGGACAGTGCCATGGAATCTTTAATGACCACCTGTACAGGCAGATAGGATCTTGGTTTAACGGCTCAGCGGAAAGACGGTTATTTGTTTTGAAGGATGTAACTTGAGGATGTTAAAAGTCTAAACATCCTCCTTTATTCAGTTTCCTATAATTATTCCTTCCTTTACACCCTGCCTCCCTTTTCTGCACCCCAACCGCAGGTGATCTGCCCACAAGCTTCTGACTACAGTCTCCGGACTGGCTGCTTGGAATTGCAGCGACTCTCCCTCCTTCATTCTCCTTTTCTCACATCAAAGTGCTTGGCCTCTGCTCTGCCTCACATCTTTTCCATTAGAGGGAGGTTGCGATCAGTGGTCATTTACTTTCCCTTGGGGCTGACAGAGGAACAGGAGTAGGCCATTCAGCCCCTCCAGCTTGTTCCACCATTCAATTGGACGACTCTTTAAATTGTTTGGGATTGTGCATTCTTTGTTTGTGCTGTCAATTGACACCACTGTGTCAGCCAATGAGTTGGAGGCAGGACAGGATTTACGACAGGACTTACAGTAAACAGTCTATTTTACAGCAAGCAGTCAATTACTCAGCAAAGAGAGTCTATTTAAACAGAATCTCTATGAACTACAACAAACAGAACTCATGACTAAAACTACGGCGAAGTCTCCAGATAAAAGCAGGATTATTCCTCCAGCAAAACGCAGTGAGTGGAGGATAGTTACCGAATCATAGAATGTTACAGCACAGAAGGAGGCTATTCGGCCCGACCATGCCTGTGCCGGCTCTTTGGTAGAGCTATCCAATTAGTCCCAAACCCCTGCCATTTCTCCATAGCCCTGCAAATTTTTCCCTTTAAAGTATTTATCTAATTCCCTTTTGAAAATTATTATTGAATCTGCTTCCACTACTCTGTAAGGCAGTGAATTCCAGATTATAACAACTCGCTGCATAAAAAAAAAATGTTTCCTCATCTCCCCCCGGTTCTTTTGCCAATTACCTTCAATCTGTGACCTCTGGTTACCGACCCTTCTGCCACTGGAAACAGTTTCTCCTTATTTACTCTATCAAAACCCTTCATGATTTTAAACACCTCTGTCAAATCTCTTCTTGACCTTCTCTGCTCGAAGGAGAACATAATGCAAATTGATTATTTCTCCAGCTAAATGCAGTGAGTGGAGGATAGTTACACAATACAAATTATGTGCGTAAAATCAATCCGTCACTTGGAGCAGTGCGGTCTCCGGGTGTGATTGACGGGGGAATTACCCTATCATCGCCATTCTGGCCGGAAATAGTGGTGTCACTGTATCCAGTCGTCTTTGTTCTGCCCACCACTTCATCCACTGTGTGTTACTGGCAAAACACTCTGAGATACTAGGTTATCTGAGGACTGCTTTATATAAATACAACTCGTTACTGAAGATAGTAAAAAAAAATACAGCTGGGGACTGAGTGGAGTAGGAAATTTATCCATTTTCTCCCTTGAACAAATTATGTTGAAGGGCAGATCGCAGAATAACTAAATAAAAACATTTTATTTGACAGCATGGTTACCCTCCCTGGAGTGATATAAATATTATTGCAGAGCTCTGTACCAAGTTAGCTGATATGGACTGGGGCGACAATGGGGCTGGTATAGTTGGCCTCAGTGCTCCTCTGGTCAGCACTAAACATATGAACCCAGTGATCCTGCTGGCAAGAGCATGTGTGTGGACATTGGGTGCCTTATCGTCTTTTGAACGTAACTGCTCTTGCTCCATCGTTCTTGGCCGTCACATTTGTGGTACGTTTTATCTGACAGTTTTCATTGTATTGTCACTTCAGCTGAAAGAGTCCAAGCGAGCGGTGAACAGTCTACGCAGCATCGTGGATGATGATGACGACGATGTGGAGAAGGTCAGCTGGAGTGGGGAGCCAGTGGGAAGTAAGTACCGTAGCTATTACCCCCTCCCCACCGACTCTCCTCCCACCGCCCCGCCCCGCTACGCGCGCGCGCGCGCACACACACACACACACACTCCTTTCCAGGACACATTCCACGGCTTCCCTCCAGATCCTCCCCGTGTTTGCACTTAGAAGCGAGTGTTGGGCAGCCGTTCAACCACATGAGACCTCACAGCCAAGCCCAATCTTGTCCGCCCCTCATGTCTCGGACACACATCTGCTGTCCAGCAGGGGTCACCGGTTAGCAATCAAGAGTGGGAACGCTGACGAGATTTTGTTTTTTGCCTCCCTATCTGTGGGCCATTGAGGCTAATTGTAGCACCCAGGCAAGTTCAACAAACTCAGGATAGGCCACTGCATAAATATTTTGACCACTGTAATGGGGATACAAATTGTTAAATGATATCTTTCCATTATCAATTCAGGTGGGGAAAAGGGGAGGAATTCCTGCTCCACTTGTTCCCCTGGACAGCCCTAGTCAGTGCTGCCTACATAGTACATTTTCATCATCTGTTTCATTTCCTGTCTAAACTTTGACACATGAGGACAACGTAAGTATAAAATACATTTTAAAATTGGAGAAGTGAGGGAACAGCGTTAACATCACAAGCAGCAGCGTTTAAATTTATTTGTGTTTTCCCCTTGGTTCGCTGGGTCAGTGCACCGCATGAGGGTTTCTAAGTCTCTGCTGAGTTGGCCAAATTCACCCAGGGCAGCAGAGAGAGCAGGAGAATGGCCTGTGCCAGCCTGATCCAGTTGGTAGCATTTCTTGAATCAGAAGGTTGTGGGCTCAAGCCCCACTCCAGGACTTGAGCTCAGCTGACATTTTCGGATGAAATGATAAATCGAGTTCCTCTTTGTCTGTTCAGGTGAACACAAAAGATCCCACATCACTATTCAAAGAGCAGAGAGTTCTCCCAATTAATATTCCCCCCCTCGACCAAACAGCATCAAAAACAGATTGGTCATAACTGGGACCGCTTGTGCAAATTACTTGCTTGTTTACCTATATAACAACAGTGAGCATACTTCAAACATTATTCATTGGTTGTGAAGAGCTTTGGGATATCCTGAGGGTGCAAAAAGGTGTTATATCAATGCAAGTTCTTTCTTTACAAATGGCTTCCAGTGTAGGAAAGGGATAAAGAGAAACCTCTCAGAGTTCCCACTCTCGATCAGTATGTTTCCAGCCCAACGAGGAAGGAAGCAGTGTTGGATCGAGTTCTGGGAAATAAAGTGGAGTATTTTTCAGTGGGAGAACATCTGGGAAAGTTTTTTTTTTAGAAGGGTACGCAGATAGGGTGGGAGGAGGCTCGTGTGTAGCATAAACACTGAAATGTATAAAATCCTTAGAGGGCTTGACAGGGTAGATGCTGAGAGGCTGCTTCCCCTGACTGGAGAGTCTAGAACCAAGGGTCATAGTCTCAGGATAAGGGGTCGGCCATTTAGGACCGAGATGAGGAGGAATTTCTTCACTCAGAGGGTTGTGAATCTTCGGAATTCTCTACCCCAGAGGGCTGTGGATGCTCATTTGTTGAATATATTCAAGACTGAGAGGAATAGATTTTTGACACTAAGGGAATCAAGAGATATGGGGATAGGGCGGGAAAGTGGAGTTGAGGGAGAAGATCAGCCATGATTGAATGGTGGGGCAGGCTCGAGGGGCCGCATGGCCGACTCCTGCTCCTGTTTCTTATGTTTTTATGTTCTAAACACCGACATAAACCAGTTGGGCTGAATGGCCTGTTTCTATAATTCTATGATCAGTATCCGGTGGCTCTGGCTGGATGTGTGTTTTGGATGGGATTGGCACAGCTGTGCTGCCTTGCATGGTTGAATAGCCTACACAGGCCCACGCACGGAGAATGGCCACTTGAGTGGGGGCCACTTCATCTGTTGGAATGGTACCTCCGTGATTTGGTGTCTCGTTGGCTAGGGAAGCTACCTAGAAGGCAACAGGCACCCTTGGAGCTGTACCTCAGTAAGGAAACTGATGCCTTTTGGAGGGGGAAAAGTCTGTGTCCTCGATGGGAGTTGGATGGAGTGACGTTGTATTTTGATATAGTATGGCATATGTAATTCTTCACAAGGTGGGGTCCGGATTCGCGATCACCCTACAGAGGCATCTCTTGCAGAGAAAGACTGGAAAAGACTTGCATTTTTTTTTAATATATAGCACCTTTCACGATTTTGGGACGTCCCAAAGCGCTTCGCAACCAATGAAGTACTAAATCAAGTCTAGCCACTGTTGTAACGTAGGAGGCAGATAAAAAATGATGAATGCTCCCCGTCACACTGGGAACCGGTTGGAAAGTAGCATTGGAATAGACCTGGCGGCAGGTTGTTGGAATGCAACTGGGGTGAAGGGAAGGCATTTTGGTACCTTGGAACCCTATGCCTGTATCTGGTGTACTTCTGAATTATATATTTATTTCCCCCCCCCCCCCCCCCACAGGTATCTCTTGGTCAATCAAAGAGAACGCGACAGGCGTCCGAGCAGGTGACATCCGAGACCAGGGATCGGCAAGATCTCAAACCGACAGCACGCAGCAGGCTATTTCCAAGCCTGCCTCTGCATATTCATTAAGCAGCTTTTTCAAAGGTAACGACGACCTCATTGGCTTTGACTTGACTTATCGTGCTACAAACAAACAGACCAAATTGGCGGGCAGGAAGAGACCAGCTGGTCCGTTGAGCCTGCCCCACACACCACAACGGCCGGGACATCGTGACTCGACACTTCCCGCTCTCCGCAGAGACGTAATCTCCTGGGAGAGGGGAAAAAAAAAACCGAGAAAATCCCAAGGCCAATAAGGGAAAAAAAACTCTGGACATTTCCTCCCTGACGCCCCCCCCCCCTGTGGATTTTTCTCACCACTGCTCAGTTTTGAACACTGTGAATTGGCCAACGTGTGCTCGGCGACACCTGCACACTAATGCATCAGATCGCAACCACCGACCTTCAAACTCCCTCTTATCCCTGGAAGTAAGAAACCCATTCGCACTCTTGATCGCTTTCTGCCCTTCCCACCCCGACGGCTTCGGCTCCCATCTAGTTCCACGGGTTCTGGATGCCTTCTGGTACCCCCACCCAAGGGGCCGCCCTTCACGTGTGAGCCGTGACGATGAGTGTCATCAGGCTATTCAACCATAGAGGACCTCACAACTCTGCCGCCCGTATCCTAACCTGCACCAGGTCCCGCTCACCCATCAGCCCCTGTGCTTGCCGACCTACATTGGCTCCCTCGATTTAAAGATTCTCATCCTTGTTTTCAAATCCCTCCATGGCCCCGCCCCTCCCTATCTCTCTAACTTCCTCCAGCCCTACAACCCTCCGAGATCTCTGCGCTCCTCCAATTCTGGCCTCTTGCGCATCCCCGATTTTAAATCGCTCCGCCGCTGACGGCCGTGCCTTCAGCTGCCTAGGCCCTAAACTCTGGAATTCCCTCCCTAAACCTCTCCGCCTCTCTACCTGACCTAATGTCTCCTTATGTGGCTCGGTGTCGAATTTTTGTTTGAAAATCGCTCCTGTGAAGCGCCTCGGGACGTTTTACTACGATAAAGGTGCTATATAAATGCAAGTTGTTGTTGTTGTCACTCAACGTCCACACACACGCTTGCAGAAGGCTCCCTGTATATCGGTCAGGAGTGGGAACCCTGGTTGGGGAGGAGGGATGACCAATCTGGAGTTAAATGGGATCCTTACTGTAGCTATTCTTGAGTAGAGCATGTCGCGTCCTCCACTTCGTGCTATATGCTTGCTGTTGTAGCTCGTGTTCCTGACTCCAGAATCACTGGACGTAATGCAGTCGGAGTGGGCTTGTGGCAAGCGGAAGATGTCTCCGACCAGAGTTTTAATAGTGTATATGTATATCGCACAACAAAGAAGCAGTGATCATCCCGTTCATAGAAATGAGTGTGAGCCTTTTTTTGTTAATTCGTTCATGGGGTGTGGGCGTCGCTGGCGAGGCCGGCATTTATTGCCCATCCCTAATTGCCCTTGAGAAGGTGGTGGTGAGCCGCCTTCTTGCACCAGCAGCATTGAACAAAAAACAAACAAAAGTGCCCCCTTTTTGGAGGGACACGACTAATAAGGAACTAAACCATAGAACAAAGGAAACTTATAAACTTAAATAATATTATTACCGATGTCCACTACGCACTCCAGTCCCTGTGGTGCCCACTGGTCGTGGAAGGCCTTGAGCGTTTAGAAATAAGTGTGTGCCCAGTTAAATAACAGAGGTGGAAAGATACTGTGATCCCTGTTTCTGTGGTGGTGCCATTGTATTCTGAAGCCGGGTAAATATGACTGTTGTAAAGCAAGGTTGCTACCTTGCCCTTGAGCTGCATAAACCAGTGTTCATCAGTCTCAGGCTGTCTGCACTCACCTGACTTTGGGACTGTCTTATTCCATAGGTAAAAGGGATCCTTCGACTGCTTTATTTGGGATCAGTCGGCCTGGGAGTTTCCAGTCGCTTTCCGATTGTAAGTTTACATAGAATTACATAGAATGTACAGCACAGAATCAGGCCATTTGGCCCAACTGATCTATGCTGGTTTGTAGGTTCCACACGAGCTTCCCCCCCCCCCCGCCATCTTCATCTAACCCTATCAGCATAACCTATTCCTTTCTTCCTCATGTGCTGATCTAGCGTCCCTTTAAATGCATCTATGCTAGTCGCCTCAACCACTCCTTGTGGTAGCGAGTTCTACATTCTAACCATTCTCTGGGTAAAGAAGTTTCTCCCGAATTCCCTATTGGATTTATTAGTGACTATTTTAGATACACTCTTGGAACGTCATTCCATTAAATGAGTGTCTGTTTCGAGTTTTTACGTGGCTCGTCCACGTTGTCATATCCAGTTACGCCACAGCCAAGGGGAGGGGTCGCGGGTTGCGGGTACTTAGGTGGGGAGAGTTGAGTGGGGGGGTGGCGTTGTTGGGCAAGTCGTACCACCGAGTCTCAGAATTTCACCAAGCGTTATGTCCAACCACACAGAGAGCAAGCTGGGTCTATAGGTCTGCAGGCTATTGGCAATATATGCCATTTTCCCATGTCATCATTTGATGTTTCTGCAATTTTATTGTCAATGAGAGAAACACTCGATTATAATGTACAATACATATATCATAACAAGAAGATTATTTGTATTATAAATAACTAAGGAGCATAACAAACAATAACAACAATAATAATAATTACAGTTAGAGTAAGATAGTTGTTAGTGTTGTCTTGACCACTAGGTTCTCTCTTATATTTCTGGCCCCTAGTTCTGGTCTCACCCGCAAGTGGAAACATCTTCTCTACGTCTACCCTATCAAACCCTTTCATAATCTTAAAGACCTCTACCAGGTCACCCCTCAGTCTTTTTTCGAGAGCAAAGAGCCCCAGCCTGCTCAATCTTTCCTGATAGGTATAACCTCTCAGTTCTGGTTATGTGAGACCTTTTAATTTGTCCTGAATTGCTGACCTTTCTTTGCTGGTTAGGGCTGCGCTGTCACAGCAGTGCAGGGCGAGCCGTGCTTTGTGTGGCCGGCGGACTGAACGCACCTCTGAGAGACCTCGATGCTCTCGTCAGTTCCGTAGGGTTGGCGGGGTGACGGGTTTGCTCCCTTTTCCGTTGCTGCCTCGAATTCGCACAAAAGCCCCGTGGCCAGTGTCTCGAGTCGGTCAGTGCACCAACTGTCGGCACGTGGTGCCACACGGATCGGAAAAGGTGTTGGTTTCGACCCCTGGTGGGTGCTGAGCTGGCCGTTCACAAACAGGGCATTTACAATCGGTCCTGGCGTCTCTGGACTAGGGTGAGGAGAGGAATCAGCTCGGGGGGGGGGGGGGGGCGGTGGGGGGAGAGTTCATCCTCCTGATCCAGAAAGTTATAATCTGTAGTGCAGGACATCACCAAAGATGGATGAAGTCTGATAGGAGATGAGGTGGATTATATTGTCGGCATTAGTTCATGCTGGGCTTGGGGGTTAGAAGGCCTTAGAGAGTCCGCTTTGTCAAAAGGATGAAAAGTTCATTTGTTTTGAAATGATGAGGAATGGGAGGCCATGTCATGTCAATCTTCACATAAGCCTTATCACTGGGACCTCCCTTTGAGAGTGGGCTGTGCTGCCCTGGCCTCCTTTCAGAATCAATTATTTAGAAGTGCAATTACTGTTGTTATGTAGGTAAATGATTGCACCATTATAGACAATGCAAGCTCCAACACAATGGTAATGACCAGCTAATGTGATTATTTTTTTATTTTGGTGGTGTTGGCAAGGACACGGGGGTTGGGTGGGGGGGGGGAGACTAACTTCAAATTGTGCCATGGGGGCTTCACTGCCCACTCAAACCACCAGAACAGGCAGACAGGCCTCACCTGTGGGTGGCACCTCCGACAATTCAGCACCAGATTATGTGCTCGAGTCTCGGAGAGGGGCTTGAGCCCCACCTGCATGAAACCAACTGAACCAAGCTGTCTTTCTTGCTGGTTGCCCCTCCACTCAAACTTCTTGTAGCCTTGATTTAAAACAGTTTTTTAATATATTTCTATTTTTTTAAGAAAACCTGGTTTATCCGTTTCAATTGCTTTTGAAATGAAAGTATCAAAATAACGTAAAATGGTTGGGGGGGGGTGGGGGTGGTGGCAGGGTTGGGTGTGGTGGGCGGGGAGGTGGGATGTTGGGGTGGCGGGGGGGTTGGCGGCGGGGTGGGTGGGGGTGGCGACGGGGGGGTTGGGGGATGGTGGGGGGAGTAGGGGCGGGGTGGGGTGGGGGTTGGATGGTGGTGTGGTGTGGTGGGGGTGGGGTGGGTGGGGGGCGGTGGTTTTGTTGAAGTCGCTTCTTCGGGCAGCTCGGTGCTTCGGCTCCTGGGCTGGGTGGCGGAGTGGCAGGAACTGGGCCCGAGATCACTGCTCTCTACACACTGACTTCCCAATCTCAGCTATGGCACAGTGGGGACATTATGCAATTGTCCCCCCCCTCCCTCCTCCCCACCCCTCAAAAGGGTGGTGGGGGGCGGGGAAGGAAGAATTGAAGGGAGAGTTGCTGTGCTGGCCACACTCACAGCTTTAGTAGGGAGTCTTGAGATTGGGCCATAGAGCGGCTGGGGAGGCCCTTGGCCCCGAGCTCGAGCTCATGACTCCCTCTTATACCCTGTGCTGGGACCTCCCTTTAGAGAGTCGTGAATGTTGCCTACACTGTCTTGTTGGGAGGAACTTTGGAGCTGGTCACTTGGGATAGGGCTCAAACATGGGGAAGGACAAGCGGGGGGCGCAGGGCGTTGGGGGAGGGGGGGAAGGAAAGAAAAGACACAATTCGCTTTCTCTTAAGTGGTCAAAGTTTTAATCACTCTTCAATACTTCTGTGCCAGCTGTCATAGGTTCAGCCACCACGAGCTATGCTCCCGATCTCCGTAAATCAAAGGCCGATTACAAGGTGGGTTGAATGAGTTTATTTTAATCTGTCTGTGTAAGTTACCAGCTGAGTTGTAAATTGGTTCTCTCTCCGCAATAGGAATTTTAAATGGTGAATTTCTTTGGTGAATCTTTGGTGAGGGTTGTCACCGCTGGGGAATGGAAGACCTTTGGCAGTGGCACCCCCCCTTTCGGTTCAGCCATAACCTACCCAGCTGCAAAGTGAAGCCTCCCTGGAATACAGATGGTGAAGGGGTGATTTGATTGGGGATTTTAGGATTTTGAAAGGAATTGATAGGGTAGATAGCATCATATCATATAGTAGGTACTGCACAGGAGGAGGCCATTCAGCCCATCATGCCAGTGCTGGTTCTTTGAAAGAGCGATCCAATTAGTGCCACTCCCCAGCTTTTTCCCTACAAGCATTTATCTAATTCCCTTTTGAAAATTACTATTGAATCGCCTCCCACCACCCTTTAAGGCTGCGCGTTCCAGATCAGAACAACTCGTTGCATAAAGAAATGTCACCTCTGGCTCTTTTGCCGATCACCTTAAATCTGTGTCCTCTGGTTGCCGACCCTCCTTCCTCCTGGTGGTGGTGGTGGGTGAGTCTAAGTCAAGGGGACATAAGCTTAAAATCAGAGCCAGGCCGTTCCGGAGAGAAGTTAGGAAACACTTCTTCATGCATACGGTGGTGGAAGTGTGGAACTCTCTCCCACCAAAAGCAGTGGACGCTAAGCTCAATTAATAATTTTAAATCTGAGATCGATAGATTTTTGCTAGCCAAGGGTATTAAGGGGGATGGGGCCGAGGCGGGTGGAGTTAGGTCACAGATCAGCCATGATCTCATTGAATGGCGGAACAGGCTCGAGGGGCTGAATGGCCTACTCCTGTTCCCATGTCCCTTTGAGCCCGATCCCCACAGCAGCACCCTTACTTGCACTAGTTTCACGTTTCGTACACCAGCTTGTCCGTGTGACCTCTCTGAGCGAGGTCGCCAGATTTGGTGCTGAGTGATGCTGATTTACGGGCAGTAAAGCCCATTGCCTCACTGGTCCGTGCTGCACCGTGCAGGAGAGAGGGGAGAGAGGACCTTTATTCCATCAGTCTGGATCCCATCCGAAGCAGCGTCCCAGGGGCCGGAGGACATTGCTCTAACTCACCGCACCCCGTACCCCCCCCATTCCTCTCACTAATAGGATATGTAAAGCTGCTGCACCAGAAGCTCCTGCACCCAGCGACACGTTTTTCCTTGTCGCAGTTTGCCGCCAGCTGATTACTGTGAAGCACCAAGGGGCTTTTTTTTTTCATATGAAAAGTGCTATATAAATGCAAGTTGTAGCTTGTGGGGTGGGAAAGTTTTGCATTCACTTCTCTGCAATAGAAGATGTTGCTTACTTAGAAAACAGCACCATGGGCTCACTCCTGACATTTAAAAACATTTCTTTCGTAAGGTGGGTATTTATAGTTTCTTTCATTGAAGGTACTAAGACTTAACAATATCGGACATACATATGTAGAAAAATGCTTCTTTCCCTCACGTTCCTTTCCCTTTAACAACCTGTTATCACTTAAATGAAATAAGTGCTGTCTATCTGATGTTAAAGGAGTTGGCTCTGAACTAACTGTACATTATTGTGAAGATCCTGATTGTGGAGATTTACCTTGTGTTTTCCGGCTCCCTTTCCACAGGACATCTCAATTGACTGGAGCCCTCTGGAGACGGTTACACAGATGCAGAAAGGCAGGGTATGGTGAAAATGAAATAATATTCTGTCGCACTTTCTCTCCCTTTCCCCCCCTCCCCCTTTTTCTCCCCTCCTTTCCTGAAGGTGTTGACTCCTTATTGGGGTTCAGTCCCACTGGCACCAGGCATTTTCCACTTCCTTGCCCCAGTGGTCATTATTAATGTGTAAGCCTGGAGACTGAGTGCAGGAGATTCAGCCTTGCGGGGCATCACGTTTGAACCTGTTCCGCGTCCTCACCTGACATTCACACACGCTTGCTTTCCAGGGATCGTTAGAGAGCTGATTTACTTTCCTCCCCTCCCTCTTTAACTCAGCGATACAGTGGCTGAGCCAGCGGCGGCGGCCGACTGCAGCGAGCCAGCGGCCGTGCTGGCACTAGCTCTTGCTTTCAAAAATTATATTTATATTGGATGAGAAAGGATAACTTCAAACTGATCATAGTCTTCACTCACTCACTCACACACCACACTCTTTAACTTTTATTTTTTTTTTGTCTGATATGGTTTTCAGATGTACTCCTTCGAGAGGTTTCGCTCCTTGAAAGACAAACTGCATCTTGTGGATGAAGCTGTTCGAATGCATGACGGGAATGTCATCACCGCAGTGAGTGCTCGTTGGAAACTTCATTCATCAGTTATTTATCAGTTGTCTCACTGAACATATGATGTGAATCTTGGTCTGACAGAGTGTGTTGAAAAGAAGTGAGTGATGGGGGCATTCCATCCCCATAAGAGTCAACCTGCCCATTATCAGATCTTGTTGGGCTGTGACTCTCTGACAAGACTGACTGAAGCAGAACCTCTGAGTGGCAGTGCAGTTGAGGACTTTTTTTTTGTCACCAATGCCAGAGCCTGACATACAAGTTTATGGAAGAGCAGCTGCAGCGCGCACGCACACACACACACACACACACACACACACGCGCACCCACACGTACCACAAACTCTCACACTCGCGCTCTCTCTATCTCTCTCTCTCTCTATCTCTCTCTCTCTTGCGCTCTCTATCTCTCGCACGCTCTATCTCTCGCTCTCTTGCGCTCTCTCTCACTCTCGCTCGCTCTCTCTCGCGCTCTCGCTCTCTCTCGCTCTCTCTCTCGCGCTCGCTCTCTCTCTCTCTCTCTCTCGCGTTCTCTCTCTAGCTCTCTCTCTCGCGCTCGCTCTCTCTCTTTCTCTCGTGCTCTCTCGCGTTCTCTCTCTCACGTTCTCACTCTCTCGCGTTCTCACTCTCTCGCGTTCTCTCTTTCTCTCGTGCTCTCTCGTGCTCTCTCTCGTGCTCTCTCGCGTGCTCTCTCGCGTTCTCTCTCTCTCGCGTTCTCTCTCTCTCGCGTTCTCTCTCTCTCGCGCTCGCGCTCTCGCGCTCTCTCTCTCGCGCTCTCTCTCGCGCTCTCTCTCTCTCTCGCGCGCTCTCTCTCTCTCTCGCGCGCTCTCTCTCTCTCTCTCTCGCGCTCTCTCTCTCGCGCTCTCTCGCGTTCTCTCGCGTTCTCTCTCTCTCGCGCTCTCTCTCTCTCTCTCGCGCGCTCTCTCTCTCTCTCGCGCGCTCTCTCTCTCTCTCTCGCGCGCTCTCTCTCTCTCTCTCTCGCGCTCTCTCGCGTTCTCTCGCGCTCTCTCTCTGTCGCGCTCTCTCTCTGTCGCGCTCTCTCGCTCTCGCTCTCTCGCTCTCTCGCTCTCGCTCTCGCGCTCTCTCTCGCTCTCTCTCGCGTTCTCTCGCTCTCTCTCGCGTTCTCTCGCTCTCTCTCGCGCTCTCTCGCTCTCTCTCGCGCTCTCTCTCTCTCTCTCCGCGCTCTCTCTCTCTCTCTCGCGCTCTCTCTCGCGTTCTCTCGCTCTCTCGCGCTCTCTCTCTCTCTCTCTCTCGCGCTCTCTCTCGCGCTCTCTCTCGCGCTCTCTCTCGCTCTCGCTCTCTCGCTCTCGCTCTCTCGCTCTCTCTCTCGCGCTCTCTCTCTCTCGCGCTCTCTCTCTCGCGCTCTCTCGCTCTCTCTCGCTCTCTCTCGCGTTCTCTCGCTCTCTCTCGCGTTCTCTCTCTCTCTCTCGCGCTCTCTCGCTCTCTCTCGCGCTCTCTCTCTCTCTCTCGCGCTCTCTCTCTCTCTCTCTCGCGCTCTCTCTCTCTCTCTCGCGCTCTCTCTCGCGTTCTCTCGCTCTCTCTCGCGTTCTCTCTCTCTCTCTCGCGCTCTCTCTCTCTCGCGCTCTCTCTCGCGCTCTCTCTCGCTCTCTCTCTCGCGCTCTCGCTCTCTCTCGCTCTCTCTCTCGCTCTCTCTCTCGCGCTTTCTCCCTCCTGTCAGTGTAACATTTTCTCGACCTTTGCTGAGGCTCTGTCCCTGAATGCAGAAGTTGGAATTGTTGTTCCTCAAGCAAAGTTCATAGAGTTTGTCCTCTCAAAGAAATCTGTGACCTGCTTATTGGTACCAGGGTCCAGCATCTTCAGATCTTACTGTGCTCTCATCAACCCACAGGGGTCAGGTTCGAGCCCTTGTTACAGTTGCCATGTATCACTCCAGTGCATCTGCTGCACAGCATTGGTGACAGTGGATTTGCAGCTGTTGCAGTCGGAATTCATTGAAGATCTACTTATATTTAGTTTAATCCCTTCTGAGTACTTTCTATGTTTGATGTGGAGATGCCGGTGATGGACTGGGGTGGACAAATGTAAGGAATCTTACAACACCAGGTTATAGTCCAACAGTTTTATTTGAAAATCACAAGCTTTCGGAGCTTACCTCCTTCGTCAGGTGTGTGTGGGATTCCTTGAAATTTACCGCATATATAGACAGAGAACAATGCCTGGTGATTACAGATAATCTTTCCAACTGCCCGATATCAAGGCAATCAAAGGAATTGAATAGTGTTCAGACAGAGAGACGTTAGATACAAGACTACTGAATATACAAACGGCCAGAACCAAAGACAGAGAGAGAGAGAGAGAGAGAAACATCCGAAAGGAAGAGAAAGAGAGAGAATGACCAGTTGTATTAAAAACAGATAACTTTTTTTTTCGCTGGTGGGGTTACGTGTAGCGTGACATGAACCCAAGATCCCGGTTGAGGCCGTCCTCATGGGTGCGGAACTTGGCTATCAATTTCTGCTCGACGATTTTGCGTTGTCCTGTGTCTCGAAGGCCGCCTTGGAGAACGCTTACCCGAAGATCGGTGGCTGAATGTCCTTGACTGCTAAAGTGTTCCCCGACTGGGAGGGAAACCTCCTGTTTGGCGATTGTTGCGCGGTGTCCATTCATCTGTTGTCGCAGTGTCTGCATGGTCTCGCCAATGTACCATGCTCCGGGGCATCCTTTCCTGCAACGTATGAGGTAGACAACGTTGGCCGAGTCACAGGAGTATGAACCATGTACCTGGTGGGTGGTGTCCTCTCGTGTGATGGTGGTATCTGTGTTGATGATCTGGCATGTCTTGCAGAGGTTGCCGTGGCAGGGTTGTGTGGTGTCGTGGACGCTGTTCTCCTGAAAGCTGGGTAATTTGCTGCGAACGATGGTCTGTTTGAGGTTGAGTGGCTGTTTGAAGGCGAGTAGTGGAGGCGTGGGGATGGCCTTAGCGAGGTGTTCGTCATCATCGGTGACACATTGAAGGCTGCGGAGAACATGGCGTAGTTTCTCTGCTCCGGGGAAGTACTGGACGACGAAGGGTACTCTGTTGGTTGCGTCCCGTGTTTGTCTTCTGAGGAGGTCTATGCGATTTTTCGCCGTGGCCCATCGAAACTGTCGATCGACGAGTCGAGCGTCATATCCCGTTCTTACGAGGGCGTCTTTCAGCGTCTGTAGGTGTCCATCGCGTTCCTCCTCGTCTGAGCAGATCCTGTGTATTCGCAGGGCCTGTCCATAGGGGATGGCCTCTTTGACGTGGTTAGGGTGGAAGCTGGAAAAGTGGAGCATCGTGAGGTTGTCCGTGGGCTTGCGGTAGAGTGAGGTGCTGAGGTGCCCGTCTTTGATGGAGATTCGTGTGTCCAAGAAAGAAACCGATTCTGAGGAGTAGTCCATGGTGAGTTTGATGGTGGGATGGAACTTGTTGATGTTATCGTGTAGTCTCTTCAGTGATTCTTCGCCGTGGGTCCATAGGAAGAAAATGTCGTCGATGTATCTGGTGTATAGCGTTGGTTGGAGGTCCTGTGCAGTGAAGAAGTCATGCTCGAACTTGTGCATGAAAATGTTGGCGTATTGGGGTGCGAATTTGGTCCCCATGGCTGTTCCGTGTGTTTGGGTAAAGAACTGGTTATCAAAGGTGAAGACATTGTGATCCAGGATGAAGCGGATGAGTTGTCGGATGGCATTCTGGCCGTTTGTATATTCAGTAGTCTTGTATCTAATGTCTCTCTGTCTGAACACTATTCAATTCCTTTGAATGCCTTAATAACGGGCAGTTGGAAATCACCAGGCATTGTTCTCTGTCTATATATGCGGTAAATTTCAAGGAATCCCACACACACCTGATGAAGGAGAAAGCCTTCGAAAGCTTGTGATTTTCAAATAAAACTGTTGGACTATAACCTGGTGTTGTAAGATTCCTTACATCTCTATGTTTGGGCTTTAATAAAAAGGTCTGGACTGGTGTAGACAGTGGAATTTCAGCTCACTGCGCATACGAATGGTGAGATGTGCTTTTCCATCCAAGGTCTGCTTTGAATTGAACCACACATAGAAGGATATGTTTGCTGATAGGGTGAGATGAAGTAAGGTGGGAGGAGGCTCGTGTGGAGGATAAACTCCGGCATAGACCAGTTGGGCCGAATGGCCTGTTTCTGTGCTGTAAAATTCTATGTAATTCTATGTAGCTCAGCAGGGCTTCGGTGGAAAGGGAATCATAGAATCATAGAAGTTACAACATGGAAACAGACCCTTCGGCCCAACATGTCCATGTCGCCCAGTTTATACCACTAAGCTAGTTCTAATTGCCTGCACTTGGCCTATATCCCTCTATACCCATCTTACCCATGTAACTGTCCAAATGCTTTTTAAAAGACAAAATTGTACCCGCCTCTACTACTGCCTCTGGCAGCTCGTTCCAGACACTCACCACCCTTTGAGTGAAAAAATTGCCCCTCTGGACCCTTTTGTATCTCTCCCCTCTCACCTTAAATCTATGCCCCCTCGTTATAGACTCCCCTACCTTTGGGAAAAGATTTTGACTATCTACCTTATCTATGCCCCTCATTATTTTATAGACTTCTATAAGATCACCCCTTAACCTCCTACTCTCCAGGGAAAAAAGTCCCAGTCTATCCAACCTCTCCCTGTAAGTCAAACCATCAAGTCCCGGTAGCATCCTAGTAAATCTTCTCTGCACTCTTTCTAGTTTAATAATATCCTTTCTATAATAGGGTGACCAGAACTGTACACAGGAATATAACCTGGATGGGGGTGGAGGAAGAGGGAAAATCAGAGGGGCAAGTTGCCCCGAGCTACTTCAATGCACAGTGGCGGAGACCCTGGAGTAGGATTGCCAACACTGATTGGACTTTATTCCGAGAGGCTTCATGACCTCCAACTGCCCTGCCCCCATGCTCCTGCCATTGGTCACCCCAGAGGGCAATCGGTCAAAAATGGGGGCTGCAATACCCACAATCCTCTGCGCTGCAGAAACTGCCCTATCCAGCACATAGTTTTACTAGAGCGCGCATGTGCCAGGGCTGCATTGCATCCTGGGCACGTCGCAGCCATTCTGTTTGTTGTGAGTCCGGCCGGAGCAAAACAATTATGTCCCTATAATTTCTCTCCTGGATTGTTCGCAGGAGTGTCCGGGAGATTAATCTTTAATCCCTGGAGCAGGTCAGTTGGGGACTTTCTAGTGCCTGTAATGCTTGGGACTTTGGAGGAAGCATGAGCAAGTGTTGGGAAATATAAATGGAATAAATATAGGGGCACCTATTGCAATGATCCATCAGTTTGACTATGACCATTTGAGTGTCAATGTTTAAATGAGGAAATCTGGTACAACCAGATGGGAATAAGTCAGTTTGCAAGTTGGAGGTTTCAGGTAGAGGCTGATCGGTTAAATGTGAAATGAATCGTAAGCCTTATCTAGGTTGTACTCCCAACTTAATATTTTGCATGTAAATAGAATAGTTATATTCTCACCCAACATTAAACTCTCAATGACTTGCTTATGGATTATAAGGAAACTTGAACTGACTCTTTTCACAGGGGAGAGTGATTTGCTGTTTGAAGCTTATCACATTAGAGTCTATGTTTACAGAAACTTTTGTTACATTTTTTTCCTCATAGGTTTTGATGTTCCTGAAAAGAACATTAAGCAAAGGTAATTTGTTCTTATATGATTTATATGTTTGTAGTAAATAGGGACCACAATCTATGCAGAATATAAAGCTCCATCTACTTTGCCTCAGTAAGGTACCTTGTTTTCCCGGTGGTTCAGCTGTCTAAGGTACTGAGTAACTGGACTATGCAGACCAGCAAGGTTCCACATTCGATCCCTGCTCTGTACTGAGTAGTGTGATCTCAGTCTGGGGCAGATGCAGGGGAGCTACAAATGGCTTCAAACTTCTGGAGTTACTGAGGTGGGGTGGGGGAAACCAGCCAGGGTTCTTGCTTCTCATCACTGTCCAGTGACCCCTGTCAGGAATCAAGTGAGCTGTGATGCCCTTCACAGTCGAACAGCCTATTGACATTCACTCTCTAGGTTCATACACAAGGAATGGATACTTGGGCAAGTTACTGCAGGGCACCAGTGGAATTGTAACCCAGCAAGGAATCAACGCCACTGAGAGGGGGGAGAATTTGGAGAGAAAAAGAGAAAGAGGGGATAAATGGCTACTTTCCCATTGCAGTATCGGTGAATTTACTCCACTTCTCACACCTAGCATCCCTGTGGTCTGAGTCCAATTGCCATTTTACCATTGGACAGTTTACCCTATTGGCCCGTACCTACAAGGAATTGGGTTAGATTGCCCAAGGTAATGTTTTATTGGCCTCTGACGGAGGAGGTAAATAGAAGGGGGAAGAGAGAGAGAGAGAGAGAGAGATACTCATCCATTAGTCTAGGATATAAGCCCAGGTCCCAGAGATGATGGACCGTGTGCGAACGCAATACACCTTCCCCAATTCTATTGGTTTGTTCTGGTTTCAGTGCCTAATAGTTTGTAACCCTTGTCTTGTGTAGAACTTGTTAGTTTCCTGTGACTCTCTATATTTTTGGCAATGTTACCATATAATGAGGCATTTATAACAGTGATTGTGTAAGAAGGCCAGCAGATCAATGTGTGCCCCTTCACTGAAATTACAGCCCAACTTAAACACAGGACAGCATTCCCGAATTCTAACACCGGGTAATGAAGATATCTGGCTACAGATAGGAAATATTTAATGGGCTGGACTTTCTCCCATTTAAGAGCACATCTGCTCCATTACCAAGACTGCCAACTTCTACCTCTGTAACATCGCCCGTTCCGCCCCTGCCTCAGCTCATCTGCTGCTGAAACCCTCAGCCATGCCTTTGTTACCTCTAGACTTGACTATTCCAATGCTCTCCTGGTGGCCTCCCATCTTCTATCCTCCATTAAACTTGAGCTCATCCAAACCTCTGCTGCCCGTATCCTAACTCGCACCAAGTCCCGTTCACCCATCACCCTTGTGCTCGCTGACCTACATTGTCTCCCGGTCTGGCAATGCCTCATTTTTAAAATTCTCATCCTTGTTTACAAATCCCTCCATGGCCTCGCCCCTCCCTAACTCTGTAACCTCCTCCAGCCCTACAATGCTCTGAGATCTCTGCACTCCACTAATTCTGGTCGACTTGACCTGTATTCACTCGAGTTTAGAAGAATGAGAGGGAATCACATTGAAACATATAAAATTCTGACAGGGCTAGACAGACTGGATGCAGGGAGGATGTGTCCCCTGGCTGGGGGGGGGTCCAGAACGAGGGATCACAGTCTCAGGATATGGGGTAGGACATTTAGGACTGAGATGAGGAGAAATTTCTTCACTCAGAGGGTGGTGAACCTGTGGAATTCTCTACCACAGAAGGCTGTGGAGGCCAAGTCACTGAATATATTTAAGAAGGAGCTAGATAGATTTCTAGACACAGAAGGCATCAAGGGGTATGGGGAGAGAGCGGGAATATGGTATTGAGATAGAGGATCAGCCATGATCATATTGAATGGTGGAGCAGGCTCGAAGGGCCGAATGGCCTACTCCTGCTCCTATTTTCTATGTTTCTATGTTTCTATGTTTCTTGCGCATCATCGATTTTAATCACTCCACGATTGGTGGCCGTGCCTTCAGCTACCTCGGCCCTAAGCTCTGGAATTCCCTCCCTGAACCTCTCCATCTCTCCACCTCTCTCTGCTCCTTTAAGACGCTCCTTAAAACCTACCTCTTTGACCAAGCTTTTGGTCACCTGTCCTAATATCTCCTTATGTGGCTCGGTGTCAAATTCTGTTCATTTAACTTGAGATGTTTTACTATGTTAAAGGCGCTATATAAATGCAAGTTGTTGTTGTTGAGTGAATGCGTCATACAGACAATATTCCCACCGCCCTTTCCTTATCTCTGACCTTTAACCTGAAATTCAGTCCTTTCATAGTGTTAGGATCAGTGACCCTTTCCAAGCCAGTACCTGAAATCATGTGATCAGATGTTTCAAGTAGAAATGCATATCTATACTTGAGTTTGTAATGCCACAGTGCCCCCATCATTGAAATCAATGGGTAGTGCTGTTAACAGTAATGATGTGGAGATGCCGGTGATGGACTGGGGTTGACAATTGTAAACAATTTTACAACACCAAGTTATAGTCCAGCAATTTTATTTTAAATTCACAAGCTTTCGGAGGCTTCCTCCTTCCTTTTACCTGAGGAAGGAGGAAGCCTCCGAAAGCTTGTGAATTTAAAATAAAATTGCTGGACTATAACTTGGTGTTGTAAAATTGTTTACAGTTAACAGTAATGGAATTGTCTGCTATTCTTGCTACCCCCCACAGGATGGCACTGCTATATGTAAAAACTAATATTACAAGACTGCTGTTCTTGCTTTGCTCAGAGATGGTGCTGTCAATTCTCAATCCAGACATGAATAAAGAAGCCATTGCAAATTTCTACGAAACATTGCTTAGGCCACAGTCAGTGCAGTTTTTGGGTGCCCCATTATAAGAAGGACATTATGGCCACAGAGAACGTACAGCGTAGATTCACCAGTGATGGGAAACTATAGTTATGAGGAGAGACTTGAGATACTGAGAACTATTTCCATTGGAAATATTTCCATTGGAGCAGAGGAGGCTGAGTAGAATTAATCACAGGTCATTAAAATTAAGACGGGTTTTGATGGAGCAAATAAGGAAAGATTATTCCCTCTGGTTGGGAAAGCAGTGATGAGGTCGTCATCAATTTATGACTATCACTGAGATTGAGGAGAGAAGCCATGGGAAATTTCTTTATGCAGGGAGTTATTAAAGCATGAAATCCTTTGTCACAGACAGCGACTGACCAGAGACCCTTGCATCTTTTTAAGAGAAAATTGGATAAATATTTGAAGTAGAGAAAGATACTATGGGATAAACACAGGTCAGTGAGATTAGTTTTTGGACTGCTCTTGCAAAAAGTTTGTACAGACACGATGGGCCGATTGGCCTCTTTCTTTGCTGTAAACCTCAATGTAGCCTCTCTCAGCCTGTTGCAACAGACACAGCTAAAAGACATACTTCTTCCTCCGACATGGAAACACACTACCAGAAACAGTGGTGGAAGCAGAATCCACAATAGATTTTAAAAGGGAAGTGGATAAATATTGGAAAGTCGGCTGGAGTTTCATGTCCATGTCTGGCTCAGTCGCTGGAGTTTCAGGAGCTAGGGAGGAAGTTAAAAAGCAGGACCTCAAAGGTAGTAGTCTCTGGGTTACTCCCAGTGCCACCCGCTAGTGCGTACAGAAATAGGAAGATAAAGGCAGGTTAATGTGTGGCGAGAGACATGGTGCAGGAGGGAGGGCTTCAGATTCTTGGGGCATTGGGACCAGTTCTGGGGCAGGAGGGACCTGTTCAAGACACATGCGTTGCACCTCAACAGAGCTGGGACCAATGTAATTGTGGGGAGGTTCACTGGTGCTGTGGGGGGCTGGGGGGTGGAGTTTAAACTAATTTGGCAGGGGGATGGGCACCAGAATGTAGCATTGGAAAATAGAAACAAGGGGCACAAAGGATTGGGAGATACAGATAGCACTAGAGTAAGAAAAAATACAGTATTAGGTGGAATCAGACTAAGAGACAATATGAGAAGGTTGAAGATAGTTTATATGAACGCACAAAGTGTGGTAAACAAGGTTGGTGAGCTGCAGGCGCAAATAGCCACATGGGAATACGATATCGCGGCGATAAGAGATCTGGCTTAAAAAAGGGCAGGATTGGTTACTAAATATGCCCGGATACAAGGTGTTCAGAAAGATGGGGAAGGAAAAAGAGGAAGACAGTGTTGATTAAGGAGAATATTGCAGTGTTGGAGAGAGAGGATGTCCTTGAGGGGTCAAGGACAGAATCTATTTGGTTAGAGTTAAGAAACAATAGAGGTGCCATTACACTACTGGGTGTATTCTATAGGCCACCAACTAGTGGGAAGGATATAGAGGAGCAAATTCGCAGGGAAATTACAGAGAGGTGCAAGAACTATAGAGTAGTGATAATGGGGGACTTCAACTATCCTAATATAGACTGGGACAGTAATAGTGTAAAGGGCAAAGAAGGGGAGGAATTTTTGAAGTGTGTTCAGGAGAACTTTCTTGACCAGTACGTTTCCGGCCCAACAAGGAAGGAGGCATTGCTGAATCTGGTTCTGGGAAATGAATATAGAAAGTACAGAGGGGAAGTGAAAAAGGAAATAAGAGAGGCAAAGAGGGAGTATGAGAATAGACTGGCGGCGAACATAAAATAGAATCCAAATGTTTTTTACAGGCATATAAATAGTAAACGGGTAGTAAGAGGAGGGGTGGGGCCGATTAGGGACCAAAATGGAGATCTACACATGGAGGCAGAGGTACTAAATGAGTACTTTGCATCTATATTTACCAAGGAAGAAGATGCTGCCAAAGTCACAGTAAAAGGGGAGGTAGTTGCGATACTGCATGGGGTGAAAATTGATAAAGAGGTACTAGAAAGGCTGGCTATGCTTAAAGTAAATAAGTCACCAGGTCCGGATGGGATGCATCCTAGATTGCTGAGGGAAGTAAGGGTGGAAATTGCAGAGGTGCTGGCCACAATCTTCCAATCCTTCTTAGATACGGGGGGTGGTGCCGGAGGACTGGAGAATTGCAAATGTTACACCCTTGTTCAAAAAAGGGTGTAAGGATAAACCCAGCAACTATAGGCCGGTCAGTTTAACCTCGGTGGTGGGGAAGCTTTTAGAAACGATGATCCGGGACAAAATTAATAGTCACTTGGACAAGTGTGGATTAATCATGGAAAGCCAGCACGGATTTGTTAAAGGCAAATTGTGTTTAACTAACTTGATTGAGTTTTTTGATGAGATAACAGAGAGGGTTGATGAGGGCAATGTGGTTGATGTGGTGTATATGGACTTTCAAAAGATGCTTGATAAAGTACATCATAGGCTTGTCAGCAAAATTGAAGGCCGTGGAATAAAAGGGGCAGTGGCAGCATGGATACGAAATTGGCTAAGTGACAGGAAACAGAGAGTAGTGGTGAACGGACTTGGAGGCAGGTGAACAGTGGTGTCCCCCAGGGGTCGGTACTAGGACCACTGCTTTTTTTGATATATGTTAATGACTTGGACTTGGATGTACAGGGCACAATTTCCAAAATTTGCAGATGACAAAAAAAAATTGTAAGTATAGTAAACATTGAGGAGGATAATAATAGACTTCAAGAGGATATAGACAGGCTGGTGGAATGGGCAGACACATGGCAGATGAAATTTAATGCAGAGAAGTGCGAAGTGATACATTTTGGCAGGAAGAATGAGGAGAGGCAATATAAACTAAATGGTACAATTCTAAAGGGGGTGCAGGAGTAGAGAGACCTGTGGGTATATGTGCACAAATCTTTGAAGCTGGCAGGACAGGTTGAAAAAGCGGTTAAAAAAGCATATGGGATCCTGGGCTTTATAAATAGAGGCATAGAGTACAAAAGCAAGGAAGGTCTGTTGAACCTTTATAAAACACTGGTTCGTCCGCAACTGGATTATTGTGTCCAATTCTGGGCACCGCACTTTAGGAAGGATGTGACGGCCTTAGAGAGGGTGCAGAAAAGATTTACTAGAATGATTCCAGGGATGAGGGACTTCAGTTGCGTGGATAGACTGGAGAAGCTGGGGTTGTTCTCCTTACAGCAGAGAAGGTTGAGAGGAGATTTGATAGAAGTGTTCAAAATCATGATGGGTTTAGATAAAATAAAGAAAGAGAAACTGTTCCCATTGGCAGAAGAGTCGAGAACCAGAGGACACAGATTTAAGGTGATTGGCAAAAGAACCAAAGGCGACATGAGGAAAAACGTTTTTATGCAGCGAGTAGTTATGATCTGGAATGTGCTGCCTGGAAGGGTGGTGGATGCAGATTCAATCATGGCTTTCAAAAAGGAATTGGCTAAATATTTGAAGAGAAAACATTTGCAGGGCTACGAGGAAAGAGCGGGGGAATGGGACTAACTGGATTGCTCTTGCAAAGAGCTGGCACAGGCTCGATGGGCTGAATGGCCTCCTTCTGTGCTGTTATGATTCTATAAAAGGAAAAATTGAATAAAGATTTGGGGAAAGGGCAGGGGAATGGGGATGGGACTAAGTGGATAGCTCTTTCAGAGAGTCAGCACAGGTGCAATGGGCCAAATGGCCTACTTCTGTGCTCTAAAATTCTACGGTTCTACATGTAATACAATGGAGATTGACTAATGTATACAGCTAAACTTCCCGAATTTACTTTTAAAGCCCCCGATGTTAAGAATATCTTTTTAAATTATTGGGAAATCCCTCAACAGAGCAATTTGACTTACGAATGTGGTTTTTCATGTTGGACATTTGCCTTGCTTATCTATAAATATGTATGTATAAGATTTGAGTACAGGAGTAAAGATGTCTTATCCAATTATATAGGGCCTTGGTGAGACTGCACCTGGAGTATTGTGTACAATTTTGGTCTCCTTACCTAAGAAACGATACACTTGTCATAGAGGGAGTGCAACGAAGGTTCACCAGACTGATTCCCAGGATGGCGGGATTGTCATATGAGGAGAGATTGAGTAGATTAGGCCTGTACTTTCTAGAGTTTAGAAGAATGAGAGGTGATCTCATTGAAACATACAAAATTCTTACAGGGCTCGACAGGGTAGATGTAAGGAGGATGTTTCCCCTGGCTGGGGAATCTAGAACCAGGGGTCACAGTCTCAGAATAAAGGGTAGGCCATTTAGGACTGAGATGAGGAGAAATTTCTTCACTCAGAGGGTGGTGAATCTTTGGAATTCTCTACCCCAGAGGGCTGTGGAGGTTCAGTCATTGAGTACATTCAAAACAGAGACCAATAGATTTCTAGATATTAAAGACATCAAGGGATATGGGGATGTTGCAGGAAAATGGTGTTGAGGTAGAAGATCAGCCATGATCTTGTTGATTGGTAGAGCAGGTTTGAGGGGCCGGATGGCCTACACCTGCTCCTATTTCTTACGTTCTTACGTTCTTATGTATATTATAGAAGTGCTGTTTCGAGAGCTGGAGTACAGACAGGTCGCCCTACAACATTTTGTCTACTATCTGAAAGAGACAGGAGAACAGAAACTGCTGATGGAGATGCTCAAGTAAGACAGCCGTTTTTATATTGTGTCATTGTATCTTTTGTTACTGTTTATTTTTACATTTTATAACGTGAACAAAAAAAGAATAGAACATAAAGGCACAACACAATTGAACAGCAGATTGACACTAAGCAGTCCAAAGAGAGGAGAGGGGCTTTCGGAGAAAGGGCTGGTATCGAGAACAGCAGGTTAATAGTCAAAGGGGCTGGAGATTAGGCAAACCCCACATTTCCGACCCCCCACCCCTCAGACTCTGTGGGTGATGGAGGAGCAACGAAATGGGGAAGGGAATGCCAGATATAAAGAAATCACTGGGCCTCAGTGATGGTAAAGGGAGCGTGGGATTGGCCTGGATTCCCACTCCTGATCACTATCCAGTAACCACTGGGGGTAGGTGGGGAGGCGGCGGGGTGGGGGGAGTGGAATTAGGGTTAGGCAGCTAGCATCTGTGGAGGTTAAACCCAGTAAGAGTGGTATCTTCAGAAATGGGCAAAGGAAACAAAAGTTAAATCAAGATAAATGGGTATACAAGGTGACATTTTATATTTCTTTCAATGCAGGGCTCTGGGGAGAATAGAAGAGGCTGCAGTAAGTATTCTGCGGAATAGAGCTCCGTCTGATCCACCCAATCAAGCACTCCCAGATCGGGTCCAGTAACTGTTAGGGGTACGGTGGTACAGTGGTTATGTTACTGGACTAATAATCCAGAGGCCAGGACTAATAATCCAGTTTTAAAAATCTGGAAATAAAAAGCTAGCATCAGTAAAAGTGACCATGAAGCTGTCGGATTGTCGTAAAAACCCAACTGGTTCACTAATGTCCTGTAGGGCAGGAAACCTACCGTCCTTACCCGGTCTGGCCTGTATGTGACTCCAGTCCCTCAGCGACATGGTTGACTCTTAACTGTCTTATGAAGGTGGCCTAGCAAACCACTCAGTTGTGTCAAATCGCTGCAGCGGTTCAAGAAGAAGGCCCACCACCACCACCACTTTCTCAGGGCAGCGAGGGACGGGCAATAAATGCCGGCCTTGCCAGCGACGCCCACATCCCGAGAGTGAATGGAAAAAAGACCCCATAAAATATAGCATAGATTTCCCCCAACACTTCCGCTTCAGACACTCCCAACTTCAGTGTAGCACGGATGAAATGTATAAATTTTCTCAACAATCGTAGAATCGCACAGCACAGACGGAGGCCAGTCGGCCCATCGTGCCTGTGCCGGCTCTTTGAGAGAGCTATCCAATTAGTCCCACTCCCCCTGCTCTTTCCCAATGTGCTGTGACCTCTGACCTTGGGTGAGTATCCCCCTTCCTTGGGACGCTTCACTAGGTTTGAAGGTGCTATAATAAATGCAAGTTGTTGCTGCTGCTGCTGCACCGGGTGTGACATTGTCATTTCCTGCACAGTCTTTCTGAGTGAGGTTCCCCCATTTATTGTTCAATTATGGATAGCTATGTTTTACTGTGGAACAGCACACCAGCAAACCTGATGTAGAGGAAACAGTCGACTCCTCAGCTCTGGGCTGGATTTGAATCCCATGCCCAGAGTTGCGATAATAAGGGAATTTTTTTGCTCTGTATTAAACACCGAGCTACATCTGGCCTGGGTATAATTGAGTGTTTCCCAGCAATCCTTTTAGTTTTGGCGCCCCAACAAACGCTGCTGGCCCATTATTTTCTTTCAGCCCTTGCACCCCAAGGAATGACTAAATGACCTTTCAGAACGCCCCTGGACCCGGCAACAATGCGGGGGCGGGGGTGGGCGGGGGGGGAGGGAGGGAGGGAGGGAAGTCTGCGAAAGCTTTGACGTATGAGGTAAAAGCAGAGAATCCTGGGAATACACAACAGGTCCATCAGCATCTGAGGGGAGAAAAGTTGGGTTAATGTTTCAGATTTGGATCCTTCGTCAGAACTGACGGAACCTTCACACCCAAAACATTAACTTGATTTTTCTCCCCTCTTTTTTTTTTTTGTGCGGATGGACCTGTCGTGTTTTCCAGAATTCCCCCTGTTTTTATTCCAGAATTCCATGGTTTGCAGTGTTCTCGTGGTGGGGCGGGGAGGTTGGTTTGTGAGCATCCGGTTACTAAATTGGTGCCAAACGTATTTCTCGTATCGTCTAAAGCAAAGTCACAAGAGCCGTCGAAAGATTCAATAAATGCCGTTGTACCTCAGCACGATTTGTTTAGAATTGTTTCGTTTCTTTTTGCAGCTCTTGCATTACAAGGAACATCTGAATATCAAAAGCCAAGTGAAAAAAACAGAATATTTAAAAAACTGCATTGGGTAAGTGTCCCGATGAGATGTAAATAAGCAGCTGAGTGGAAGCGAAGCTTATCTCCGCTGGTAGTTGCTAAACAATTCTTACTCGGGTGTTTTTATCTTCCACTTTTTTTTAACTTTCTCTCCTCCTTTCCCTGCAGATGTCGACCCTGTGTCGGGAGCAGCTCTGTGGGCACTTTGTCGCCCACTGCCTCCCCCAAGTGCCTATTCCTTGTGTGAGTTGAGGCAGTGAATGTCGCCGGGCTACGTCGAGCACGCTGTGACCGATCCCAATCCCAATCCTGTCCTCACTCCACCTTCACATGCGCTCACTTTCCAGCGGGGTCCGCTGTGTGCTGCGGGAACCCTGGCCGTGCTCTTTTTGTTTTCGCTCTTCCCTAGCCCTGGTGCACTGTGACCAATTGTAGCCCCCCCCCCGTACCGCTGCCTGGCTGAGATCAGCTAATTCAGCACCTACCAGGAATCAAACCTGGGGCCATCCTCTGTCCGTCCGGAGAATGTTTTCTTTTCTGATTCCTCCCTGCCCTGTTTTCTGATGCATTATGTTGGGTACACGCCACACACCGGTTGCTGCCAGCTCAGAATGTACAGTCAGGTGGACCAGATGGACTGAATATTCATTCTTTCTTGCTCAGGATTGCATTACGTGGGCTGGCAAATCCAGCGAGCAACTTAGCCCAAAAACCCAAGCTTAATTTTTTTTTTACCTGTTGCTGAAGTAGTGGATCTTACAACACCAGGTTATAGTCCAACTGTTTTATTTGAAAATCACAAGCTTTTGGAGGCTTTCTCCTTCGTCAGGTGAGTGTGGAATCCCACACTCACCTGACGAAGGAGAAAGCCTCCGAAAGCTTGTGATTTTCAAATAAAACAGTTGGACTATAACCTGGTGTTGTAAGATTCCTTACATTTGTCAACCCCAGTCCATCACCGGCATCTCCACATCCTGAAGTAGTGGGGTCATGAAGCACATTAACAAACAGTGCAGCAAAAGGTGACTTCAATCCACCGATGACCCCACATACATTGACACAGTAACACACAGTGTCATGGTGCAGTAGAAGGTGAGTTCACTCCAGCAATCACACCACACACATTGACACACGAACGCCCGGTGTCACGGTGCAGTAAGAGGTGAACCCAGCTGCATACCGTGATGCTGAATGTTTTGCGTGCTGACCATTGCAGCAGGTCCCTGAACTTGAAAGGAATGTGTGTGTGAATCATTTTAAGAACATTTCTGCAAGAGATGATGGGGCACTCTCTAAATGCAAGTCTTTTTTCTTTTGGAATACTCCCTAGTACATGTCATTGTAAAAGCAGCTGAGCTAAAAGTATGCTCTTTGCAAACTACCAGTCATATCTGTCTTGCACTGGGGAGCGGCTTTGCTTTAAGCCCCTGGGAGATAGTGATTGTTGAAGTGTTGAAACGACCATTCCACATTTACTGCATCTCTGTTGTGTTTTTCTCTTTTTAGGCTTCCATTTGCTCCCGATGATGCTGTATTTGTCCAAGATCACTATACACTGCTGGACAGACAGATCATTATCGAGGTAAAGGGCAGTCCCGAAATATTTCACTTTTTTCTAAATTTATTTTTGTTACTATTTTTTTGGTTTCCTTGGTCCCCCTCTCCGTGCCCACCACCGGTCCCCCTCTCCGTGCCCACCACCGGTCCCCCTCTCCGTGCCCACCACCGGTCCCCCTCTCCGTGCCCACCACCGGTCCCCCTCTCCGTGCCCACCACCGGTCCCCCTCTCCGTGCCCACCACCGGTCCCCCTCTCCGTGCCCACCACCGGTCCCCCTCTCCGTGCCCACCTTCATGTTGTGCATGATTCTCACATTGGGAGGAGCTGCACTGTTTCTGATCAGCCAGTAATCGCACTGTGAATTATTCTCCTCTCCTCACTCACTGACAAATGCGGGGGGGGGTGGTTCTATGGGTGGCAGGTGCCCTCTGATGTCAACAGGTGGACATTTCATCTGTGATTCCAGACTATTCCCCATGGCCGAGCCTGATCCTGTCCTCACCTGTCCACACACCTGCACTTTCTAAAAGGGATCATTGGACATCAATCAACTGTGACTTACGTTTCCCATCCCTAACTCTGGGTGCACCAAGGGGCCCATTGCAGCACCTGTACTGCTGCATGGTTCTGGTTAATGAGTCTGTTAAAATACCATCAAGCTAAATTTGTACGAACCCACTAAGCATTTGTGTGCTAATACTACATTCTGTAATTTCTATGAGTCTTGCTTTAATGTTTCTTGTCACACCCTCCAAATGTACAATTATGTCGTGGCTTTAACTGAACAGGAAACTGCAAAAAGAGAGCAGCTTATACATCAGATTTTATTGGTAACTAAACCAAAATGTAACCATGGTTGTATCAGTGAGAAAGTCTGTAACCGGTTTTGGGATCGGTGGTGACCCTTTTTGTTTTGGGGTTTTCAGGAGAACGACAAACGCATTGAGGCATCTGGCCAAATGGAGGTGTTCCGGAAACATCCCAGGAAGGCCTCCATCCTGCACATGCCACTAGTAACGACGCTTTACTACTCCTGCTTTTATCATTACGGGGAATCCGATGTGAGTCATTGTTTCTTAGCAGAGATGTTATACATGCATCTCTGCACGTGCATTAGTCGTAGTGAGAGTGATGGTGTAGGGGAACTGCTGTGCGGTGTTTGACCATATTCGCTATCGCCCTGAGGGAGAGGCTCTGTTTTCAATTCCTTCAGTGCAGGCACACGTTTGGGGTCATAAATGTTAAATTCCCCCGCCCCCCACCCCCCCAAAAAATACATATAGAGATAAAGTTATTCATTCTGGGTGATAGAGTGACACAGGATGTTGGCTTTTGTAAGTGGTAAATCCATAAACCATGGAGGGAGCATTGGTCTAAAGGTATCAGATAAATCCCTTCAACTCCTCGTCACAGAGAGTTACCTTCCACCTCTAAGCTTTATTAGCTGCCTAAAGTTCAACTCGCTTGAACAGCCTTACGTTACCCAGATCTAAGAATGTTACCAGTCCTTCCCTTGTGACCTCTACCACTGAGAAGGACAAGAGCAGCAACGTCGTGGGAACACCATCCGTGTCACCTGGTCATATATCGCCGTTCCTTCATCGTCGCTGGGGGTCGATATCCTGGAATTCCTCGAGCTGACACTACTGTGGGAGCACAATCACCACAAGGACTGGAGTAGTTCAGGGAGGATGTTCCACCACCACCATCTCCGGCTAATTAGTGACAGGCAATAAAGGGGGCCTTTCCCAGATCGCCCACATCTCGAGAACAAATTAAAAAAATAAAGTTACACAAATCGCCCCGATCACAGTTGGAATCCTGCACGTCAGTGAGTAAATTAGCTCATTTCCTCTTGCCTGAGTCATCAAAAATTAAGCCAGACACAAACTAGCATCACTTTATTAACACATCAATGATAAAACATAATTAATACTGTCGTAAGATTAAGTATTTAAAAAGTACCCAACGTACTCGGGTAGATATTATTAATTTTGTTTAAGGGTCAAACATAGTTTAAATATATCGCAACAGCATCAGCTGGGCTACACCTAGTACAGAAAAGGGTTACAGTCATTGTCCAGATTATGTAAATTGGCAAGGCTCTTTTAGGGTGGGATTGCTTGTTATAGCTAACAAGTTAACCGTTTTTGATAACCAGCCTATTTCACCATGTTGCTGATGAGCTACTAGCTTTCACAAAATGATTCCTGGATATCAAACAACTGTCGGCTGTTGGTTACAAAGGATTTTGTTGGTGATTTTTGACCATGGCGGTCTCGGTGCGTGGATGGGTTAGAAAGGATACTGAAAGTCGTGGGAGAGGTGAGGACAAAGCTGGCTGTCGATTACATGTCCGAGGATCTTAGGAAGAGAAGGCTTGAGATTTAGAGGGTTGTTAGAGGGGGTTGAGAGTGGTCTTTTTGAAGAGGGGGATCACCCTTAGCATTGAAGGGTGAGAGAACAGTGCTTGAGGAAAGGGAGCCATTGATGGCATTAGCAAGCATTGAGGCCCATGAGAGATGTTTGTGGTCAGGGGCTTTGTTGGGAAGATTTCAAGGGCTCAGAAGTTGAATTTCAAGGAGGCTGAGCCTTATGGTGGCTAGGATAGAAAAGCAACATGGTAATGTGGGATCGGGGTTGTGTTAAGGGGAGGGTTGGTGGTTGAAAGCATCAGAGGAAGAGGAGGCTGAGGCAGACAAATGGATAATCTCCATCTTTGAGACAAAAAAAGTCCATGAGCTCCTCGCTCGTGGCTTTGATTTGAGGCTGGAGGCAGTGGAAGAAGTGGAATCAGAGAAGCCAGAATATTGTTGGAGGGATTCTGGGTTGTCCTTACCCTCAGGATAACCTTAGAGTAATAGGAATATTCAGCTGTACAGAGGGAGATGCAGTAATTCTTAAGGTGGTCCAGCCAGCTCTGGCAGAGGACAACCAGGCCAGGTCCATGCCAGATGTGCTCAAATCTGTGGCCCTCAGTCTTGATGTGGAGGTGGCAATTGAAAGAGGGGTTGGGAGATAGTGAGGGAACTGATGAGAATGAAGGCGCTGAAAGTGGAAGCAAAGGAGCTGTTGACCAGGTAACAGCAACAGGGTTAACGCGGCAGAAAAAAGGGGGCAGAGCAGAGGAAACTGGGAGTTAGAGAAGCTGTTGGTGAGGGGTTGAGGGGCAACGATAGCAGGACATGAGGTAGACAGGGAAATGTTGAGGGAGATAAGGGATGGCCTTGTCAGTGAATGAAATCTCAGTGGTGGCAACGCCTTTCCTGATGATGGGGTCAAAGGGGGTGGCTGTGTGGGTTTATGCGTATGGTGAGGTTGAGTGAAATGGGAGGAGAGGAGGCCGGGGGGAGTTTCGGTGAAGGTTGAAACCACTGAGGGGTGAGGGGACAGGTGGAGAAGGAGATGAGAACTCTGCTGCTGCTGCCACCATGATGGTTTGGTTGGGGAATGTGTATTATTGTTGCAGTGAAATGTTCTCGTCCTCGCTTAAAATGAAATGCTTTGTGATCCTAACCATGTTCTCATTTTATTCCTTCACAGGGAACATTCAGTAGCCCAGCAAATTTGAAAAAAACCTTCAAAGTAGGTAGTGAACTTTTACAGTGGAGCATTGCTGTACAACATAAGAAAGCATTGATTGAGAAAAAGACATTGGTCCCAACTATCCCTTGCCTTCCATTGACTATGTACAAGCTAGCTCGTCTTTGATTCCATCCTCCTCATTTAATCTGTGGCGAGAAAATTCTCAAAAATTCTCCCTCCCCCTTCCCACATGGACGTGTATAAATTCATTGCTGTTTCCACGAGTTGAGAAGTTGTGATTTCACTGTCCGCTTCCTTCTCTCCTCCGAGTCAGAAGGTTATGGGTTCAAGTCCCACTCCAGAGACTTGAGTGCATGATCTAGGCTGATACTTCAGGGCAGTACTGCACTGTCGGACGTGCCGTCTAACGATTGAGATGTTAAACCAAGGCCCCGGTCTGTCTGCTTAAGCACACGTAAAAGATCCTATGCCACTATTCAAAGAAGAGCAGGGGAGTTCTCCTGGTCAACATTCATCCCTCAACAAACATCACCAAAAAAATCCCCAGATTAACTGGACATTATCACATTGCTGTCGGTGGGACCTTGGGGCATCCCAATTGGCTGCTACATTTGTCTATATAGCAACTTGCAAAGCGCTTTGAGATGTTCTGAGGTTATAAGAACATAAGAACATAAGAAATAGGAGCAGGAGTAGGCCAATCGGCCCCTCGAGCCTGCTCTGCCATTCAATAAGATCATGGCTGATCTGATCCTAACCTCAAATCTAAATTCATGTCCAATTTCCTGCCCGCTCCCCGTAACCCCTAATTCCCTTTACTTCTAGGAAACTGTCTATTTCTGTTTTAAATTTATTTAATGATGTAGCTTCCACAGCTTCCTGGGGCAGCAAATTCCACAGACCTACTACCCTCTGAGTGAAGAAGTTTCTCCTCATCTCAGTTTTGAAAGAGCAGCCCCTTATTCTAAGATTATGCCCCCTAGTTCTAGTTTCACCCATCCTTGGGAACATCCTTACCGCATCCACCCGATCAAGCCCCTTCACAATCTTATATGTTTCAATAAGATCGCCTCTCATTCTTCTGAACTCCAATGAGTAGAGTCCCAATCTACTCAACCTTTCCTCATATGTCCACCCCCTCATCCCCGGGATTAACCGAGTGAACCTTCTTTGTACTGCCTCGAGAGCAAGTACGTCTTTTCTTAAGTATGGAGACCAAAACTGTATGCAGTATTCCAGGTGCGGTCTCACCAATACCTTATATAACTGCAGCAATACCTCCCTGTTTTTATATTCTATCCCCCTAGCAATAAAAGCCAACATTCTGTTGGCCTTCTTGATCACCTGCTGCACCTGCATACCAACTTTTTGATTTTCTTGCACTAGGACCCCCAGATCCCTTTGTACTGCAGTACTTTCCAGTTTCTCGCCATTAAGATAATAACTTGCTCTCCGATTTTTCCTGCCAAAGTGCATAACCTCACATTTTCCAATATTGTATTGCATCTGCCAAATCTCCGCCCACTCACCCAGCCTGTCTATATCCCCTTGTAGGTTTTTTATGTCCTCCTCACTCTCTACTTTCCCTCCCATCTTTGTATCATCTTCAAACTTTGATATGTTACACTCGGTCCCCTCCTCCAAATCGTTAATATAGATTGTAAAGAGTTGGGGACCCAGCACCGACCCCTGCGGAACACCACTGGCTACAGGTTGCCAGTCCGAGAATGAACCATTTATCCCAACTCTCTGCTTCCTGTTAGATAACCAATCCTCCACCCATGCCAGAATATTACCCCCAATCCAGTGATTCTTTATCTTGAGCAATAATCTTTTATGTGGCACCTTGTCGAATGCCTTCTGGAAGTCCAAATACACTACGTCCACTGGTTCCCCTTTATCCACCCTGTACGTTATATCCTCAAAGAACTCAAGCAAATTTGTCAGACATGACTACCCCTTCGTAAAGCCATGCTGACTTTGTCCTATTAAATTATGTTTATCCAAATGTTCCGCTACTGTCTCCTTAATAATAGACTCCAAAATTTTACCCACCACAGATGTTAGGCCAACTGGTCTATAATTTCCAGCCTTCTGCCTACTACCCTTTTTAAATAAGGGTGTTACATTAGCAGTTTTCCAATCTGCCGGGACCTTTGCCGAGTCCAGAGAATTTTGGAAAATTATTACCAAAGCATCCACAATCCCTACTGCCACTTCCCTCAAGACCCTAGGATGTAAGCCATCAGGTCCAGGGGATTTATCCGCCTTGAGTCCCATTAATTTACTGAGTACCAATTCCTTAGTGATTTTAATCGTATTTAGCTCCTCCCCCCCAGAGCCCCCTGTTTGTCCAGTGTTGGGATATTCTTAGTGTCCTCTACCGTAAAGACTGAAACAAAATATTTGTTCAGCATTTTTGCCATCTCCATGTTTCCCACCATTAATTCCCCGGTCTCATCCTCTAAAGGACCTACATTTGCCTTAGTCACCCTTTCTCTTTTTATATAACTGTAGAAACTCTTGCTATCTGTTTTTATATTTTTTGCTAATTTATTTTCATAATCTATCTTCCCTTTCTTAATCAATCCTTTAGTTATTTTTTGCTGTCTTTTGAAGACTTCCCAATCTTCTATCCTCCCACTAAATTTGGCTACCTTATATGTCCTTGTTTTTAGTCGGATACTATCCTTAATTTCTTTACTTAGCCACGGATGGCTGTCATTTCTTTTACACCCTTTTTTCCTCAGTGGAATATATATTTTTTGAAAGTTGTAAGGTGCTGTATAAATGGAAGTTCTTTCTTTTAGCGATTCAAAGGAGAAGTTAACCATGGATGGCACTAATTGTTATTCACCGACAGGGATAACAGTTGCTGGCAATAAATTTATTTGCAGTTACTGCTTCTTGGTTCTCATCACTTACAGTGCTGCTCTGTTGATCCCTAAAACCTCTCGGGGGTCTTTGTGGAGTGGGTGTGTTAGAATGATATCAGCAAGAGGAATATCCATCAACCCGCCTGCTCCGCAGAACAGTGATCTGTCTTCGGCCTTGCAAAGACCAGATGACTTCTGCCCTGTAAATGAAGTGAAGTTAACTAAATGGTCCTCTTAAAGTGGACTCAGAGAGGGTGTCCTTGATGGATCAGTGGGTTAGTGCATTACTTGGTGTGAAACTGAATCATACAGATCAGAAAGGATCGCAGGTTTGATCCCTGGTTTGTGCGGAATTAACTGATCGCAGCCATGATGGGAGTGGGAAAGCTTTTAATGGCCTCTGTGTCCCTGAGCTAGGGGTGGGAACAATCAGCCAGGGTTTGTGCTGATTGTTGACCAGTTTGTAGACATCTGATGAGGTCAGGATCGAGCTCGGCTGTTATGCGCCCACAGTCAAACAGCATAAATACACTCACTCTACAGGCATGAAGAATGACCTTTTTTTGCCAAATTTTCTGCAGCAATTTTTCTCCTCTGCTCTCCACTCCTGGAGGCACTGACTGTTATTGGAGTACAGATCCGTGAGCATTGGCCGCCCTACGTTCCCTCACCCTAGTGGGCATCACTCATGGGTTGGTGTTACAAACTCAGGTCTGCCGT